>NC_064931.1:575541814-575856814 GCF_023897955.1 Schistocerca gregaria | reverse complement strand
CATCACGCGAGTGTTACGGAAATGCTTCAGGAACTCGGGTGGGAGTCTCTGGAGGAAAGGAGGCGTTCTTTTCCTGAATCGCTACTGAGGAAATTGAGAGAACCAGCTTTTGAGGCTGACTGCAGTACAATTTTAGTGCCTCCAACTTATATTTCGCGGAAAGGCCACAAAGATAAGAGAGATTAGGGCTCGTACAGAGGCATACAGGCAGTCATTTTCCCCTCGTTTTGTTTGGGAGTGGAACAGGGAGAGAAGATGCTAGTTGTGGTACGAGTTACCCTCCGCCACGCACCGTATGGTGGATGGCGGAGTATGTATGTAGATGTAGATGTAGGTGGAGAACTGGAACCAGCTTGGGATTTTATTATTTCTACCGGGTGTAGAAGTCCAGTGATCGTTAATTCGGTATGCGAATTCGGTCCAGATGTGGCTCATCCCCCTGTATAAAAGCTAATACAGTACGCCTTTTTAATTTTGTTATATCATTCCATTTTAATTTTCTTGAACTCAGTGATAACTAAAATTCAGGGCAGAACCAACTACAGCAAACTTGTATAAGAATTTGAAGCGTAGTTATTGGTGCACAGTCCTCGTTAGCTCTTTCACGCTGGGTGCATTCCTGACTTGTGCCTCCAGTACTGGTACGCCATTTCTTGAATGCGGAAGGAAGTGATCAGATCAAAAAGTCTCATCATTTTTAGAAAGCAGTCTTGACATTTTCACTGAACTGCTACGAATCTGGGCTCACCTTAAATTCTCACAGTTTTACTTTATACTCACACAGCATCACAGCGACCGTCTCGTCTTCTGCTTGTGTCCCTCAGTTACTTATAGTACAGCAAAGTGAGGCAGCGAAGAGTTCCAGGGATCACAGAAGTTGTAACTTCTGGTTCTCCTCAATGTACGACGCATCACAGCACGCAGATAAACATGTGTTTAAGACACAAAGTTCACTTCCATTATACTGTAAAGCCATTACGTGTCTTCTGGCAAACAAGATGTTGCATAAACGCCCGGCTGCTGTGGTATATTGCGTAATTTGTATAATTAATGGTGATTCATTCCTTCTTCATTCTTCTCAGGCCTAAGTCCTTTCGAAAAATGTGGGATGCCACTTGAAGGGAGAACATAGTTCATCTATCCCTCACTTTGATAAATGAAACATATATACATCTTGTCCCTCACTTTGATAAATAAATCACATCTACGTCTTCCCATTGCTCATACCAGACCTCCAGTCTTTTCCGCATTATGTACGAAGTGATTTCCGCTTCTGGGTTTGCTGTTTGCCTAACTCGCCCTGCCACTTTACATAGGCCTATTTTTCATAACCAGAATTGCGCTTTCTTCTTTCTCATTGAAAGGTGACTCGGACATTCTCCCATTGAGCGTACTCAACTAGCACTATGCCTTCCTGGCGGTAGTCATCAGTCGCAACTCACCGAAAGCCTGAATTGTAAATTTTATCCACGGCAGTGTGGGCCATGCCTGGCGTCCTGGACTTAGCCCCGTTACGGATGAGCACGTCCAAAGTCTAATTTCCGACAGATGTTGAAGCATTACGAAAATTTTGCCCACTTACTAAAATCAACTTTATCATAATCAATTCTGTGTAAAAAAAAAAAAAGATACATCGGTGTTTACTTGTGAGCTATTCTTTGTATTTTAAAACTTTCAAACCGCGTACTTGGCTTAAAGCCAAACTACCGATGAGGAAACACAGACTTCTGATGAAAAGAACGATTTCACATGAATCTGGGTGTCTTTGTCATAATAAACATGTAGATAATAAACAATAATACACAGTAACAAGAGATATCGACTGTCATCTATCATTGTTACGATACAACGGAAACTGGAAGTTTGGCATACGACACGACACCAATCCGCGTCTCTGCAGTGGTAAAAACAGTTAGCGGTGCATTTCATTAATTGACCACATATTAGCTTTAGTGAGATAACAACAGATTTCTTAACAAGGGGATATAAAACGATGATTCTAATACCCGCAGAAATAACAACATAAACTGGCAAAAGTAGAACTCATTGGGGTTGTTATACTCTTTCATTAATCCTACAGTTGCAGAAAGCTTTTACATTCATCAAATTTGTGATACAGGAGCATTCAAGAGCTCTCAATTTTTCCATACCTCTAGCAGTGCTAAATTTCATAGCTCCCATCACTTTGCTAAGGATATACTACTCACAAAAATTCTATAAAAACAATGCGCTTTCACACTATTCTTGTGGTACTTTCACAAACCAACACAGTTTCAACCAAGGAAGAAAAATTATATAAGAAAACTAGAAACAGTTTTTAAAAACTCATATAAAGTCAAAAACCCTACTTGAGTCTTAATACTTTTGAAATACGACATAATTAGTCGTTTCTGTTATATGTTTCATGTCAAAATTTTAGTCTTCAGAAGTTGAAATCCATTTTTTTATAATCTATACAGACAAAATTTTCACCAAAGTTCATATAAATCAGCCGAATTAATGAGTAACATGTGCATAAAGGGCACTGCTGTTTTCATTTGCGCGTTTTCCACACGCTGAAACCCTTATTTCCATCATTTTCTGTTTGTTCAACATATGATTTATAAATACGTGAAAAAAATCTTTCGCAAGAATAATATGAAGTTCTAAATACAGCTTGTATCTACAAAAAAAAGACAACAAAACGTCACCAAACAGCTGCAGTGTTTCACTTGGTCATGCAAATCTCAGAGCTGTGATATGAAAGAAAAGAAATCTCCTCAGTTCAGCTCAGATCCTCAGAAGACGTCAGGAACTTCAAATACAAGTGCTTTCGACCGGAAACGAAACAGAGCTCCAGTTTCGAAGAAAGAAGGAAGGAGTTTATAAAGTGATTTAGTCTTTACAGAAGTTGCAAGGGACGTGAGGCCAAAGCCAGAGAAACGCGCGAAATATTCTCTCCCTGCTTCCAGTTCTATGTACAGATGTTCAAGTGCGGAGACAGAATGTACAGCACCTTGTGTGTTTTCTAGCCTTAGCATCAGATGACTTATCGCACAGTATCTGAAACACGCATATGCATACATCAGAGATATTTAAAATTTTTAGTCACTTGTGTTAGGAAGTTAAGGAAGATCAGATTGGTTCAAAATTGGTTCCAATGGCTCTGAGCACTATGAGACTTAACATCCGTGGTCATCAGTCCCCTAGAACTTAGAACTACTTAAACCTAACTAAGCTAAGGACATGACACACACCCATGCCCGAAGCAGGATTCGAACGGAAGATCATAGAAAACGGTTTTCGACAACGCGACCTTGTCGAATGGAGTACTGTTTAAAACCGAAATGTATGAGCCTAACAATGACCCTTGTAACTGCTACTTGTCAATTTTTAAAACGCATTCATTATTGGAAACTTTATCGCTGAACGTACTTTTGCTCCTTTCTCCATATGTTTTCAGTTCTATCTTTATTGCAAAGAGGACTACATGCAGCTGGAGTTCTGTACTTTCCGATTTCTACATCTTGATCAGACGCCAACTGTATTTTTACCTTACTACTCGTCCAGTACGAAATCATTGAAATTCATTGTCTATAAAATCACTGAACTTCCCGCATACATTTTCAAAATTTTGATCCATTATCAAACTCCTTCAAAAAAAAGTGTGAACCACTGCAGAAGTAATGTAACACAGACAACTATCTGCTCAGTACATACGCATTTACAGTCGTTGTTTCCAAACACTTGCAATGGCAGTGCAGCATACTTAAACACTGTTGTATAACTAGCCATATTCAGAGTAATCACTGAAATGTGCCATTGTTATTGTCTAAGTAAAAGTCGACTGTTATGTGTGGTGTTTCAGAAGAAGGTGTCCGTAAACCAAGAAAAGATTTTGAAAAAAATGAAAAGTTGTGTGGTGGATGGGATGAAGTTCCACCTACATGTAAAACACTTGACAAAGCTTAACGGGACACCAGAACTAAGTCTGAAATAAATAATCCACATTCCTCCTATAACAAGCTTTTAATATGCAAAATGCATACAACAGTCTTTGATGCCACTAGTAATGTCAGTGCAGACAATGATTCGTACAAGCTATAGCTCTAAATATAAAGTTACAAATGATGATATTAGTGACAGTGTCTATGTACTGCCTCGGAAGCCAAATCTATTCCATCTGATTTTAGGTTTCTTGGTGTGGGAACATTTTTGAATATTTTGTGGCTGTTCAGTCAGGTGATGTCGTCCAGAAGGCGCCATATTTTGGAAAGCCGGCTTCTTGCCCTCTTCAGGTACTTCTGATGACTGTCTTTTGCTGGGCACACCTAATTTCCGCTCGTTCCCCCCTCCCACCAACGCACCGCCCGCTGCCGCCGACCGGTGAGCTCTGGGCGTGGATCTGGTGCAGTGGTGGGAGAACCACGACATCGGGGTCGATCCAATCTCCTGAGTGGCGCCGCGGCCGGTGCCGGACACGTGTCTGTCGAATTGCAGCACTTACAGGCCGTGTTCCATATGAACGGTTACAGAAACCGCCAGGCACAGCGTACCTGGTGAAGCGCCTCGAACCGCACATCCACCGTGGCCTGCGCCATGGAAACAGCCTACTGAGGATGAGGAGAACCTGTCGCGACAGTGATTATCCCAATCATAGGGAAAACATCTGCAAAAATCCGAAGGATACTCCGGAAATATAATTTGAATGTGTTTCTCCACCACCAGCCAAGAAAGCTTTATTGAGAACAGTCAAGGATGACCTAGGGCTCCGGAAGCCGGAAGTCTACCACATCACTTATCAGAGTGGGAATTAATATCGGATGGGGTCGCTACACTCCCACACCAACGTGGTGTCCAAACCAAAAGTTCTACTGTCACCTCCGTATAACAGGTTAGTTTTTGAATCAGGGGTCACAGGATGCGGGCTGTGATGTTATCCTTGGGTCTGGGTAAGATTACTCATTAACATGGTCCATCAGGACATAGAAAGTGGACGAAAGCGATCGAAGGGTAACGGTTGTAAGGGCAGAGGAAAGAAACTGCCAAGGGAAGAAAACCTCTGCGACAGTAGGACGGGTAGTAAGGGCAGTAGCGGCTTGCTAGCTGCAACAGTGTATGCAAGGTGTGGTTATGTTAGTGCGAGGTATCGTGCATCGTTACCTATGTCGTTGCGGAATCTCGTTATTGGCCTTGCTGCACTTGCTGCGTCCCTGTAACGGTTCAAGGTCGTCATACATTAGTGGGCGATCGGTCATATATTGGCTCACACTGTAGGGGGTGTGTGTGGCTGGTTTTCGTGCTGTATACAGTACAGTTTCCCTGCAATTGCCTGTTTTTCGGCGGGTAGAGCATCAAAGGTTACCAGTAGTAGCTGTGTTGCAGGGGTTCGCCAGTGCTGTCGTGTTAGCGTGCTAAGGACCATAGCTGTTTAGTTCCTTGCCAATAGTGTCTTTGGTCTATTATGTTTCCATCTATGGTTGTGGTCGTAGTTACTCAGAGAAAGGATAAACGGGTTACGCGAGTGTCTCGTGTTATTGTACAGTCGTGTAGAGAGTTTTTGGAATACCTGCAAGATGGTATCTAGCTGATATTCCCGGCGAAGGTCCGAGGTGCGTGTGTAGCGCGGAGCGTTGCTTATGATTCTGAGTACTTTGTTCTGTATGAGCTGCAGACGGCGCAGGCGTGTGGGCGCAGCGTACCCCAGACAGGGGCTGCGTACGTCATCAGGGGTCGAATAAGTGTCATGTACATGGACCTAGACACCCTCCTAATCAGGGTGGTACGCCTGTTAAGCATAGGGTAGAATTGTTTGAGCCTCGAGTTTGCTTTGTTGGTCACGTGTTGAATGTGGTCCCCCCAGAGTAGTTTCCGGTCCAGCCAGACACCGAGGTATTTGACCTTCTCGCGGAAACGTATTGGGCGTGCGTGTGAGAGTGGGAAAATGTATGTAGGCCAGACTATCTGAATGGTACAGGAGAGATGCACTGAGCATAAACGCCGCACAGACAACCAACAGCCGACAAAGTCCAGTGCTGCAGAGTACTGCATCGCCTATTGGCATGCCACGAATTACGATCCCAAGTTGTTGCAACAATCCAACGTATTCTGTGTTTGTATTCAAAAAGAGGGTGCAGAGATCCCACTACATGGTGAATTAATAATTAAAGACAACAACTTTGAATTAAGCAAGGCCTGAGACCCGGCCTTGAACATGGTTAAAGCACAGCGGCAGTCTTTGTACAACTCTATTCCCGTCATGGCAACTGAAGAAGATGAGCATGCACTGTCGCCACGCCGGCAGAGACCGCCGTCTGCCGCTGGCCGCGGAGCAGCTGGGGACATTGGCTCGAGTAATGACATCGCCCTTTCTCCACCTCAGGTACGGGCCCGGAGTCGGGCAGGTGAAAGCGGCGGATGGGGAAAGGGAATATAAAATTGGCACTCAGCAGAATACAAACAGTCATTAAGAACGTATGAAAATGCAAGAGGTCGGCTTGTCGATCAGGGCCACGGCCACCCGACTGAATAACTGAGAAATGTCAAAACAAACTCTGTTCTCCTTCAAAAAATAGTCTTCATTCCTTCTCTATTGACATCATCAGCGACAGAAATTTAAGGCCTAATACTCCTTCCTCGTTCTTCCAGTCTGTACGTCACGGGTCATCCTTTATGGACTGAGGTTGGAAGACTGACCTAGCGATTCATTTTACTGCATTGTTTGGAATTTAAAATATTATTTGTTAAAGCGAGACCCATGTAACTGAGCATTGTCATACAGCCTAGTGCTCCTATTAGCGACCAAAATACCTGTTTTAGAACATAAGATCAAGTTTTTGAATGGATTCACGGGATATAACTCAATGCGACGTTCTTAACGGGACAAAGCCGTCAGATATGACAGTAATTTTGAGCTGCAATGACAGAAAACTGTACTGAAATCCACGAAGTTCTGTGGAGGGTCGACATGGATTGGCAATTGACCCTCAACATAAGTAAATGTTACGTACTACATTTAAATGGTCAGGAAGACTTGTCACTGTTTGATTACACTATTTACAATAAATCACTGGTAACAGTAAAGTCCGTAAAAATCTACGAGTATCCACCACCGAGCGGGATTAGCTGAGCGGTCTGGGACGCTGCAGTCATGGACTGTGTGGCTGGTCCCTGCGGAGGTTCGAGTCCTCCCTCGGGCATAGGTGTGTGTGTTTGTCCTTAGAATAATCTAGGTTAAGTAGTGTGTAAGCTCAGGGACTGAAGACCTTAGCAGTTAAGTCCCGTAAGCATTCACACACAGACACAGAGCATCCATTTTGCATGACTTGAAGCCAAACAACCACATAAAACTATTCTGTCCACTCGCATTAATATGACCACCTGACAATAGCCTGAATAAACACCTTTGCAGTGCAAGGCGTACAGAGAGAAAGTCAATGAGATCCTGGAAGTTACCGACGCAGATTGGAGCAATGCCCACTCCAATACCGTGGCTAGCTGCACTAGATTTCTCGGTTTATTATCCATGGCGCGAACAGACCAATCGAAGTGGAACCACAGATTCTCGATTGGGTTTAAATCCGGAGTGTTTGTTGTCGAGGGGAGTACGGTAATCTCATCAGATGGCTCTGAGCACTATGGGACTTAACATCTATGGTCATCAGTCCCCTAGAACTTAGAACTACTTAAACCTAACTAACCTAAGGACATCACACAACACCCAGTCATCACGAGGCAGTGAAAATCCCTGACCCCGCCGGGAATCGAACCCGGGAACCCGGGCGCGGGAAGCGAGAACGCTACCGCACGACCACGAGCTGCGGACCAGGTAAACTCATCCTGGTGCTCATTGTACCAAGGACATATATTGTGAGTTGTCTGAAACGTTGCATTCTCCTACCGCTCTATGACGTCCCGAGAAAAAACAAACCGCATGGAAGGGTGGACATGTTCTCCAAGGATAAATACATACTTGTGTTGATCCATTATGCCTTCCAGAATAACGATATCACCGAGGGGAACGTCACAGAAACATTCCCCAGATCATAATGCTCCCTCCCCGGCTAGAAACCTACTGACAATTGTTGCAGGGTGTTTACTTTCTGTCCGATGGGATATAAAACGTGATTCGTCTGAAAAGACCACCTGTCGCCACGTAGTGGTCATCTAATCGCTGGCATGCAGATTCCAGCCTTTGTCGCCAGTGAACATCAGTCATTGGCCGTGCATGAAACAGGTACCTGCTGTCGAGGCCCATACACACCAACGTTCACTGAACGGTTGTTGAGGAGATGCATGTCCACATCTTTGCAACTTTTTTAGTCCATTTACTACACCTGAAATATAAACTTAAGTGTTTATATCATCATTTCACCACCTTCCTAACGTGTATGGCATACGGAATAGCAGATAAAGTCGCAACACCACATGCAACTACTCTTGTAGAGCGTCTTACAGCTTTATATTATCGAGCGGTTTACAGCATCCTATAATGCTTGAAAATGACCACCTGTCGAAATTGCAATTGCAGTAAATAATGTTTTTGCAGCCGAAAGTGGAATGGTTTAAAAAAAATTAAAAAAATAAAACCTCCCACCAACCAAGACACAATGAAACATCGTTCCTCAATGGACTGGCTTCCCATCAAAAGTTAGCGGCGTCTCATTACGTCAACAAACGACACAGAGCGTCCCCCAATCTGCGTGCTCCTATTCAGCATGCGCCCAAAATAGGTGTGAGAACTTGCAAACAGAATAAGCAAATGAGAGTACTTACGTGCGCGCTAGCGTGTCGCCGTCCCTGCCGAATACGCTGTTGTGTGAGGGGCAGCACAGACAATGCCCGCAGACTCAGAGTTTGGCGCTTGGCCGTTTCCGCTAGCAGACATTGAGAAGCCGCCAGAATGCACCTCCACTACCAAAATCGAATTAACGTGGCACCAAACCGACGTGTGGGGCAGAGTTTAAATGGGAAGCGGTCCCTTGTCTCCCACAGGACATCAAGCAGACACAGCCCTGTTCATTGTCACATGGCCAAATCCTTCCGGGAATTCATCTCAAGTCCCGGCTGTAGTGTGCCTCATCTGCACAAGGTGGCAGTGCAACAGATTCCAGAAAATCCAGAGAATTGAAGCCATGTACCACCACCTAAAGTAATCAGTGCACCAAGTTGTAAAGGCTCTCGTTACACTATCACTGTTATTATATTTCATTAACACACCCTATTCTCAACTAATATGCCTCGTGTACACAATAAAAATAAAAAGGGGACAAGGGAAAAGGGCATGACGTCTTTCAGATTTGTTTACAGAGTATCCATGAAACTCGCATAAATGCAACGAATCGTTTGATGAATGAAGAATAGACATTGTTTATTTCACTTACAAATCAAATTCAGCATATAGAAAAACAGATCCTGACTCATACTAATCCGAGCTGTGTATCCCACCATACTGCTCACAATGGCTCCCTACAGATTTGAACATCTTGCACCGTTATGGTTCACCGAACCGCAGCAAATAATATCTTTCCTTTCACTGGACGTATACAGAGAAATGCAGGTCTCAGTTCTCATTATAAGCTTTCACGTATGAACCCAGGTCGCAAGCATCAACCACTCTGCTTCTCTCTCCCAATACAGTATATCAGAACAGCCCACACTTCCTTCTTATGATGACATTACAGCACAAACAATAACTGAATAGAATATATTATCATCTTTCGTTCTTCTTAAAAATACAGGTCATGCCGCATACTTTGTCCTCATAGAATTCCTACTGGCCAAACCAACACCCGTCCCAAAGACCGTCATTAAAACAATCCACCGCAGATGAGTCCAGAGCAGTTGTACTACAGATATCGACCAGTGGGCATAGAATGTCAGAGCAAAGGGAAGTGAAGACCCAGTAGCTGCTACGGCCAACGTGGCCCAGCAGTACATCGGCCTTGCGTGGTCGGCATTCCTCGACAGCAGTGTGCCGGGTGACGGCGCTGTGGGATGGATGTGTTAGGCGTCGTGGGCTTTCCGACCATGGGCTTTGGGGCCCACGATTTCACGCCGTGTTTCCGAATGCATATATTTTAGATGCGGATTATCCGACCATCAAAACAAGCCGTAACTGTGGGAAAGTCTCTGCCCACCGCTAATAACAACATCCTTTCAGTCTTAGGACTGGCTATGCACATGGTGTATAGTCATGCTCAAATGTTTATTTTTCATTTTTCAACTTTCTTATGTTTACCTTTTTATTTTTATCTTTTTCCTGTTTACAACGTAACTGCAGTAAATTATTCAACTTGTTGTCTTAAGTTATGAATTTAAATTTCTCACTCAAATTGTTGTAAGGAAGCCAGCGATTTTATAAATCTCAAATACCTGAATCGTTAGATATTCTTGTAATGTCTTTTACCCTTTTTGCCACAATATATGTACTTGTCTCTGCTTTTTGAGAAAGCGAGCCACTGGAACCATTCTTAATTTCAGATTCAGAATTTACTGTTTCTTCCTTCAGCTTATTTATCACGCAGTATAGCTTACATATTTTTACATTTCGAGGAGTTTGGTTTCCTATACCAATGTTCGACAGTATTCGCAGGCCTGTGCAGCTAGTTAAAAACATTTCGTACTTTAATTGCTGTACAAGGATTTTCCATCCATTTATTGCCTATGTAGTATGCGACTTTCATTACCTTTTCTCCACTGAGCATTTCCTTCCTTATCATCATCCGCACTTTGTCATCACTGCCTGGAGTAATATGTGCCACTGAAGTACACACGGAACAAAATAGTAGGAATTCCCTATGTCGTATTCTTCCTCAAATGCCAATTCTTGTATTTTCGACCACAGAAAATTGCAACTGGAAAGATATTTTCGTAAGAACACTGTTTTCGTAACTTTAATTGTAGCCATTTAAAATTTTACCACTGCAGTTTCCAGAAAAAAAGTCTGCCATATGTATTCTGACTTTTTTCTGGGAGCAGAGCAAATAAAACATGGTGTACAGTTGTTTGAATCCTTTCGAACAACATTCAAATGTCCAGTCCATAAAAACAGTTAAATTTTCACACAATATTTTCTCGACTTCTTCACAGCCGAACACCAGCAGTCTTTTGTCAAGAGCAGATCCATCGGCAGTTTTCAAAAAACTATTTCAAAATGTCTTCGTTCAGCTGAGTCTCGGAAATGGTGCCATACATCTGAGTAGCAAATCTTAAAACTCCTCTTTAATAATTTGGAAAACAGGTACTGTCTTTTCCAGCAGCTGTGCATTCGTTTCTTAATCTACCCATCTGCTTGATGTTGCTATTCAACCATTATTTTGCCATTTGCAGTTTTAAGACAGCCATATCACTTACTCCGTTCGGAATTCATTCACAAGCAGTTCGTATACTCGTCACATTTTATGTGAACTCAGCGTCAATAACTATCCTTGAGAAGACACGGCTTCTCTTTCGTTATTGTAATTACTTCTGTTACCCACAGTCTGCAGAACTCAAGTAGCTTGGGCCTACATAACTATACAGCAACGAAGGCTATCGCAGAAGGCACTGCCTTATTTACTCCTGCAGCTTATATACTACTGCGAACCACTGGCTTAAATCAGGTAATAGAGGAAAACCCACTGTGGAAAATTGTTTTATCGGAAATCCCACAGTACCTGCAGCACCTAAAAATGGATCCGAAACGCCACGGCCAGAAACCTCACGTAGCTATCAGCGAGGCAGCCGGGACCTCCTAAGTCATGGCGAGTGACGTAAGCGTAGGCAGGTTGCAAACTTCGTCCTCGGTATCTAGCTGGTTGCGTATGGCGCTGGCGTACGCCCAGTGGCTCAGTGGTTGGGAGGACCCCACTTAAACCCTCGGATCACAAATTTTGTGGCCGAATCTTGTGTCAGGATAATAACTGAGCTGTTGTGGCCTCCCGGCAAAAGCCCACATTTAGCAGAGGTCAGCTTGATGATTAGCTGATTCAGTGATCAGCCTGGGCGGATGATCAGTATTTATGCGTGCCAAAGAGGGTTGTTGTGATATGGCCGCCGCAGATTTCACGCGCACCTTTTATCGAAATGGCCCTTGTTTCAAAAACCAGGTTGTCATCAAACGCCATGCAGGCCGCTTCGTCTAAGCTGATACCATGCCACAGTGCTGCTGCAACGAGACCTCTTGTGTCAGACTCACATCGTTATACTCTTCCCCCGTTGAAAGAACTCAGCCCTCCTAATTCCTGATATGATAAACGCTAGCGAAAATAGATACTCAATTACATTAAAAATCTTTCCACAGTCAGAATGTTACCAGTCACTGGCTGATGTAAAAACTAGCACGAGTCCTGCTAACAAATAAGCGTTATCACACTTCAACAAATTCTTTCTGTGTTCAAGAACAGCATTCACAATGGGACAAAAGTGTGGTTGGGATTTCTGTGAAGGCAGCGGAGGAACTCTGGATAAAAGTTACTAACTTCTTGAAACTATTTTGCCATTTTAACGGAATTTACTACACGCACTAGTTCAAACTGGAAAGGTATACCATGGGTGTAAGAACAATAGCCTCCTACAGATGTCAGCGTGATAACGTTAAGAGAGAAGGGGGTAGTGGGTGATGGATAGACAGCAAGGGGAAGGAAGAGATGGGCACAGATAGTAGGAGGAGGAGATGGGCAGACAGAGAGGAGAGGGAAATGGGCAGAGGGAGGGGAGAGGAGGAGATAGCAGGGAAAGGAAAGAAGAAGAGATGGACAGGTACAGGGGGAGAAAGGGACAGGCAGAGTGTGGAGGAGGAGGAGATGAAGAGACAGAGGGGGAGGAGGAAGTGGACAGAGAAAGGGAAGAGGAGGAGATGGACAGAGACAGGGGGAGGAAGGGACAGGCGGGGATGGGAATGAGGAAATGAACAGAAAGAGAGGGAGGAGGGAACGTACAGAGAAAAGGAAGAGGAGAAGATGGACAGAGAGAGTGGTGAAGAGGAGGTGGACAAAGACAGGAGGAAGGAGATGGATTGATGGAACATAAGAATAAATACATACTCAGGCACCGCCGAATAGTCAGCTAGTTTACAATAAATGCAGACACTACACGTTCCTGTTGAAACGGAAAGGTAAATGTAATACAATGTATTAGCTATAATATGTCGTAAATCACGCACGCCGATTTATTTACGAAATATATTACGCACAACACTTGTAACTTCCCCAAATTATAAAAATATACATTTATTCACATTGATATAATTAAATTCGGAGTGAGCGTTTCTTTGAACGTAGATATTACTGCTAAAATTGTATAAAGCACAAATGTTGATCACAACTGATTCTATACTACAAAATATGTTATTCGCGGCACTCAACGTACGAAAATTCTCAATATATCATGATATACGTAGGAGTTTCGTTATAATCAATACGAAAACCACGTTTAAATTGTACGTGCAGTTTTTGGGCCTACGTTTTGGAGGTGAAATTATGTGGCACAAAGAAAAACTATATATGTGAATATAAGTAAATTATCATGGGAATTTCACTGATTTGGCACTTAGCTGGTTTAGTGGCATTCATTAACAGTTTAACAGTGTATCGTCAGCATATTTCAAAAGATGAAGTAAAATGTGAAGTACAACAAAGAATGTCTTCCACTTCCCATCTTGTTCGTTTTGACATTTGATGTTCTTGGGACGTTCCGCCAACGCAGCCATTCACCTGAAACGGTGGCTTCTACGATTCGGACACGGTTCGGGATGGAAAGCTATTCATATATTTCGTTGAGTCCAACACTAAAATCATGAATGATATTGTCAAGCGTAGACCATCGGTCCGCTTTTATAATGTGAGGTCAGCCGACTGATGACTCTGCCGGCAAGGATTTTACCCCAAAATGAAGCCAGACAATAATTGTCTGCCCGTGATAAATTACGCTATGATCTTGTATGTAGCCTACCTTATCCGTCACTAATAGATAGAACTATAGTTCTGTCAGTTAACATGAAAATCAACAAAAGGAAAACGAGGATATTGGAATGAAGTCGAATTAAATCTGGTGATGATCAGATAATTAGATTAGGAAATGAGACATTTAAAGTAGTAGATCAGTTTTGCTATTTGGGGAGCAAAATAACTGATGATGGTCGAAATAGAGGGAATATAAAAAGTAGATTGGCAATGGCAAGAAAAGCTTTTCTGAAGAAGAGAAATTTGTTAATACCGAGTATAGATTTAAGTGTCCTAAAGTCATTTCTGAAAGTATTTCAAATGGTTCAAATGGCTCTGAGCACTATGGGACTTAACATCTGTGGTCATCAGTCCCCTAGATCTTAAAATTACTTAAACCTAACTAACCTAAGGACATCACACACATCCATGCCCGAGGCAGGATTCGAACCTGCGACCGTAGCAGTCCGCGGTTCCAGACTGAGGGCCTAGAACCGCGAGACCACCGCGGCCGGCCTGAAAGTATTTGTATGGGGTGTAGCCATGTATGGAAGTGGAACGTGGACGATAACTAGTTTAGACAAGAAGAGAGTAGAAGCTTTCGAAATGTGGTGCTGTAGAAGATTGCTGAAGATTGGGTGGGTAGATTGTTGTGGTTGGCAGGAGAGCCAACCGTGTTACTGAAGGAGGCCGAAATGCACGCGTCTCAGCACACGCAGGCTGGCGTGAGGTCTGGAACATGACAAGGGAATCAGAATTGAGAAAAACGGACGTAGCTGGTGGAATACTTAACTTTAATCCATTAATGACGAACGTCGCTCTTGATGGTACATGATTTACAACATCAATAGAAACTGATCATGGCGCCTTGCTAGGTCGTAGCAAATAACGTAGCTGGAGGCTATGCTAACTATCGTCTCGGCAAATGAGAGCGTAGAAATCAGTGAACCATCGCTAGCAAAGTCGGCCGTACAACTGGGGCGAATGCTAGGAAGTCACTCTAGACCTGCCGTGTGGCGGAGCTCGGTCTGCAATCACTGATAGTGGCGACACGCGTTTCCGACGTATACTACCGGACCGCGGCCTATTTAAAGGCTACCACCTAGCAAGTGTGGTGTCTGGCGGTGACACCACATAGGTCACATAACTAATCAGGAGATACTCAATAGAACTGGGGAGAAGAGGAATTTGTGGCACAACGTGACTACAAGAAGGATCGGTTGGTGGGACATGATCTGAGGCATCAAGAGATCACAAATTTAGTATTGGAAGGTAGCGTGGAGAGTAAAAACAGTAGAGGGAGACCAAGAGATGAATACACTATGCGGATTCAGAAGGATGTAGGTTGCAGTAGTTACTTGGAGATGAAGAAGCTTGCGCAAGATAGAGTAGCATCGAGGGCTGCATCAAACCAGTCTCTGGACTGAAAACAACAACAACATGACTTCATTTATTAAAATTTTTCCTCTTTTTGTAGTGGACAACACGAAGCAATGAAGCGTTGCGGAGTCACTCTCATTCAAAACCCGCTCTACTGGAGACCACAATTCACTGAAATTTTGAAGCAGGGCCAAGATGTGCATGTCCACTAATACAGGATGTAATAGGACTGACGTTACCTGATTTCAGGGACCAACAAGCAGGTTGAATCTTCACAAAGCACTTGAACAACTCAGAATTGATGGAGTGGTACGATTTCCAGATCAACAGTATTCCATTTGAATGCTGATTAACAATAAACTGATGCCCGAATCGTTCATCTACAGGCTGTCCCAGAGGGTATGGACAATATTCGTGGATATGACAAGAATGTGCATCCGAAGCTAAAAATTCTAATAAATATGGGCACAAAAAACATACCATAAGAGCTATGAGCACTTCTTCATCTTAGATACTGTAAAACAAATCTTTTTTACTGAAGGCTCCTTGCTTTTAATATTCTGAGAGGTGGTTGTATGGTCCAAAATAAGAAAAAAGATTCAGTAAACACGGGCTCCAAAGTGCATACTTTAAGAGCTGTGAGAACTTGCTCATCTTGACTACGGTGAAACACATCTCTTCTACTGGAGAAGGGCTTAACCTTTTAAGGTATGGATTTTGGAGTCCATGTTTACTAGACAAATTTTTCTTGACTTGGTCCATATTACCTCCTCCCAGAATCTGGAAAGGAAAGAGCTTGAAGTAGAAGAGATTTGTTTCACAGTATCTTAGATGAAGAAGTGCTCATAGCTCTTAAGGTACGCGTTTTAGAAGCCTTATTTACTGGAACTCTTTGCTTCGAATAATCGTTCCTGTCACATCATTGAATACTGATCATTCCTCCCTGGACACCCTGTATATGGGACGATGACACATGTCCCAGGAGTTTCATTTCATCTGTTGTAGAACTGTTCACAAGAAGATAAAAAACTCTTTTTGAACTAGATGTATATAATCGCGATCAATCAGATCATGTGCTTCCCTAATCCCCCTGTATGAAGGTGTCACCTTGCTTCTTCGAACCTACAGAGCTTTACGATCGTCTGCAGATAATATCGCTCGTTTTCCAAACTCCTTGCCTTGTGATGTATGGATTAGATGCTTCTGAATATTTAAGCTCTTCATTTGTTGCTAACGTGTGACACTGAATTGTGTGATCTGTTTCACCATCTTTCTTTCATCTGCTCTACCGGCCAAAGTTAGGTGACAGCGACATGCGAACCAAATATTGCTGATCACAATTGACAGCGACGGTGTCACCGCAACTAAAGTAGGCCTACTCACAGCAAACCATTAACACAGCTAACCATCAAACGTCTGGTACCTATACCAATTCAGAAAGTACTCTGCGTTCTGGCATCGTTAAGTGAGATGTGCTGTTGTATCTTTTTCGTGTTGCTGCAGCTCAGGCAGCCATTACAAGGTCTGAAGTCATCACGACTATGCTGCTCATTGAGTTATTCAGTTTGCCGACACAATAGTAGCGCTATATATCCAACTCAGGACTAATCTCTGATTTAGTTCATCATCCGTATAAGTCACAGGACAAGTAACTGAATACATTTCTGTATCAAATTTGGTGGAATTATCTTCTAAAATGTTTACCAACGGGCAAGATGTTCTTTCCGCATCTTATAGTAAAGGCGCTCGTAGAGATAACGTTTACAATTTTTGTGTGGCAAAGCAGTGTCATCTAGAAATGTGTGAGATAATAATCGTAGAGTCCGCAGTTCGTGGTCGTGCGGTAGCGTTCTCGCTTCCCGGCAGGGTGAGGGATTTTCTCTGCCTCGTGATGACTGGGTGTTGTGTGCTGTCCTTAGGTTAGTTAGGTTTAAGTAGTTCCAAGTTCTAGGGGACTTATGACCATAGATGTTAAGTCCCATAGTGCTCAGAGCCATTTGACCCATTTGACCCAATAATCGTAGAAATTTGGGTTTATTATACTTCGATGAAATTTAAATTAACCTGAGAATTTATAGTATACAATTAAAATCCACATTCTGCGACTATCTAACTATTATTTGTAGTTTGTCGTACAAAAATGTGATGGGAAAATAAATGTGCCTAGGTTCATTACCTCAATATTACTTGTAGTTTGTCGTACCAATGTGTGATGGCAAAAGAAATGTGCCTAGGTTCATCACCTCAATACATCTGGTACTCATGAAGATGGAAGTTATATTTAGATGAGTACAGAAGACTTGTACGAGCGCACAAAATAAAACATTATAACATACTAACTAACACTGAAGCTGATGGCTGTTTCACCTGTATTAAAGTGTACACGTGCTCATAAACTGCTGCGCTGTGTGCGTTTATGAAACGTATGTTTTCAGTGGATATATTGAGTCAGCTTCTATGAGTGGGGCAAGAGAGCATATAAATCGTGAACCACAGTCTGTGAATTGTGACTGATGAAGCCTCACATCCAAATACGGAGAAATTATCGCAGTATTTTTGATGTACAATGGAGAGTCATTTGCGACAAGTGTGTCCTGCCTCTGGTAGCTGGTGTCGACGATCTGTGCCCCAGCGGTAATTCCAATTAAACTGATTACGAATCTGCATTAACAGCAGATACCAAGGTGATTTATTCCATTCTCTGCTGATATTTTGCAATTTGAAAGCAATTTAGCCCGAATAAGGCTGCAGCGAAGGCACTCATTACAGCATACAGGGAGTGCAATTACTGCCGAGTTCACCAAAGCGCGACGTTGATCGATTTGACTTGGAGGTGAGAGCAAAATTTGTACGTAACCACAGAACACAGCACGTTGTTTCCACAGTAGCATTAGGCTAGCGAAATCCAAAGCTATTTGCTCACCGGCAACCTAATTCACGGTATGGTGCAGCTAAACCCATTCCCCTTATCATGTTTTTTTTTTTACTTTGCTTGTTGTAAGTGTAAATAATCAGAGGTATGTTCGAAAGACAACTGAAAACTGTAGTGGGTATTTTGCTGTGTTTCAAGACGTTTCATCTAACTGAGAACTGTCGCACCTTATGCCATTATGTAAACCTCTGTCCTTTAAGCAGTATTTGCAAATATGTGGTTGAATATGTTATGAAGAAGAAAAACTCATTATTTGCAACAACAAAAAACTGCAGTTAGAACGAGAAATTTGTTGTGCAAGAATCAGTCGTTCCGAAACTTCTTGTAGAAGTTCAGTAGACGAGATCAGTACTGTGAGTTGAACAGTCCATTACATTTTGTAGAAGTAATCATTACCACGATTAATGACAATGGGACTTCAAAAATTAAGTTACACAGTGACTTTAAGTTTTCTCAATATTGTACCGCGTCATAACGTAAAAAAATTAGATCCATAAGAAGGCCACTGTAAATGTGGCAGAAACGTTGGTTTCTCCAGTATAGTTCTTTGCATAACGACGCGGTACAACAGTGAAAAACTTTTTATGGCAGCTGGCTCTGTCCGTGGAAGCCTGCCCAGTTATATAAGTCGCGTATTATTATGGCAAGCCAAGTACATTTTATTGAATGCTGCACTACACTTCAAAGTGATCCTGGTACATAACGCAATTCCTTAATATAGACACCAATGCTCTGTAAGCAATGGTTCAGCTCCTAGACGACAGAAATCTAGTCCTTCGTCATGGAGCCATTCGAGAATCGCTGTGTGAACGTTCTCATCGTTGGAATGTCTATTTTTCCCCAGATGTTCTCTCAGTTTCCAGAAAAGATGTAAATCGCATGGTGCGACCTCAGTCAAATTGTTGGCACAATTTCATTACGGCTGGAGGAAACATTGCGTTTGGTCCACGTACCACTAAAATTTCACGGTGAATCTGTGTAAATGGTTCAAATGGTTTTGAACACTATGGGACTTAACATCTGAGGTCATCAGTCCCCCAGAACTACTTAAACCTAACTAACCTAAGGACATCACACACATCCATGGTTGAGGCAGGATTCGACCCTGCGACCATAGTAGTCGCGCGATTCCGGACTGAAGCGCCTAGAACCGCTGGGCCACCGAGGCCGGCAATCTGTGTGAAATTTAGATGTTTTGCCCGCAAGAATCGTACTATCCAGCGTATTTTAACTTTGGAGTACGTTTCCAGTTGGCGCACCATTTCAGTATCACTCTGTTAGGAAGCTGTTATCCAGACTGTAGCAGGGCTATCTCTGCAGGGATTTCGTAACATGATCTCTTTTCTGATGAGTGTCTTAGAGTGGGAGGATATGTGTAACTTATTGTCTTATACTCTATGTAAACCGTTCGTCAAACGTATTTCAGTAATTTCCCTGATAACGTAATCTCATAGCGACGGAATGGATGCTAAAATGTTGACGATTTTATTGTCCATACCATGTACTGCCTGAATACAATATTCAGCCACGGTGAATTTATCAAGCGGGTATAGCGTCGATGTTCCACGCAACGTTCTTGAACTGGACGTAAAGTACCTCCGATATGACACAATCCATGCTGACAATGACCGGGAAAGGTGACCAGTGTTCCTGTCTGTATAACTGACGTCAGTCTACCGTCCTATTTGAAGTTATGGATGCGGCAACTATCCTAGGAAGAATGGCTAAAGGATTGGCGCCTTTAAATCTACCATAAAAATTGATATCACGCTGCGATCCAACCAGTAATTAGAGGCAGCCACTGGTTTCGGAAACTTCAGATGAGCAGGAAGCTGAGAACTAACTTATACGAATACGTAAGTACCTTGGTTCAACTCCTTCCTACTTACATCGCAGACACTTAGAAGATAAACCTTTGTGCGACTGTTAGAAGAAGAAAAAAAGAGATGTCAACCACTTACTGTTTTCCTGCAGTTTCTTCGAAGTACAGAAAAAGAGCTTACTGCAAAACCGTGTGAAATTGACAGTGTCGCTCGCAACAAGCGCTGTTGTTTTATTATGTCATGACGATCCTAAAACATATAAGGGACTGTCAAATGAAAACGAGATAGATGGAAGAAAGTAAGTAAACTGCTTATTATTTCAAACATCATCGCCTTAAACGCTAACACATTTATCCTATTGTGAGGCAAGATGGTCAGTGCCTTTATGGGAAAATGTTTGCGGTTGCCTACCGAAACATCGCTGTACCCACGCGTGCATCTCTTCATCCGAAGAAAATCGACGACCACAATTGTATTCCTTCAGGGCTCCAAAGATATGGAAATCGGATACGGAGAGATCGGAACTGTATGGAGGAAGTGTAAAGGCTTCCCAGCGAAACTTCTGCAGCGTAGTCGAAACAAAAGGCATATTATCTCTGAGAAAGTCCAGCTGATCATTGACTTCCTGGAAGACAGCGCTACAATTAACGCACAGTGATATGTGGACACTCCGAAAAACTCGAAAAGTGCAGTGAAGCCCAAACGCCCAGGTACATTTACGGACGGCATCATTCTGTTGCAAGTTAATGAGCGTCCAGATGTTGCCAAGGCTGTTTCGACTAACCTGCATACGTTTCTCTGGGAAGCCTTTACGTATCCTCCAATACAGTCCCAATCACTCCCCATGCGATTCCTGTATTTTTGGAGACCTAACCAAAGATATTCCTGACCATCGATTTGCTTCCGACGAAGAGATGGCCGTAGGCAGCAGAAGACAATTTTTCATGAAGGCATTGATTGTCTTGTCTCACCGAGGAATAAATTTGTTAACAGTTATGACGATTACTTTCGAATTAATAAAAAGTTCACTTCCTTTTTCTTCATCTGTTTCATTTTCATTTGACTGCCCCGTCATAAAAAGCCCTTCTTTGTTTTCAACGACATCATAACGTGTATGTATGATTTTTTTGTTCTATCTACGTCTGCATACAGAGTGTAATCTCCAGGTGTATGCTTCTCGGTCTCTGTTGAGTTGCTTTTGTTTTTTATTTTTTTTCTGATTAATAACTCAGTGTTCCTTAAAATTGTAAAATAATTTTAAGTAATTTTTCCAACTTTTAACCTTATGATTTCCCTGCAGATATGTTTCTTGTTTTCGCCAAGTTGTTGGTAGTATGGAAATTTTTTGTTGTCAGCTCCTATGAGACCGAACTGCTGAGGTCATCGATCCCTAAGCTTACACACTACTTAATCTAACGTAAATTAACTTACGCTAAGGGCATCACACACACCCATGCCCGACGGAGGACTCGAACATCCGATGAGAGGGGCCACGCGAACCGTGGCAATACGGCCCAAACCGCGCGGCTACCCCGCGGGGCGTAAAAAAAAAATCTACATGCTTAGAAAGAAGTCCTCTGTTCAAATGCCTCGGCATGCATTCTAATTGTCTTATGGCCACTGCGTGAGATGCTCTATAGGTCCAATCCAATTGTTTTACAGTATTTCTTGAGTGCCTGTTCTCTAAATTTATCCGATGGATTTTCGTGAGAAGACCATCTTGTTTCTTCTAAGGACTTACACGTTCGGAAGCAGTGTACTGGCCCAATACCATCCTAGCAGCGCCTCTGTGCCTTGGTCGATGTTGGACTCTTAAATCAGGAACGGTTGTCTAAAATCGGTTTCCTTTACACAATATCTCTGAAACCTCACAGCAAGCTAACTTCTCCATTAACCTTTCGTATTACTGATTCAAGTGTTTATCCCATTCCATATCACTCCATTGTTTTGCTCGTGCATATAAAACGTTTATTGGCCTCTAGATTTTACCATTGGTTTTCAAAGTGGATGCTATCTCATTCGTCTCTTTGTTGTAAACTTTATTTTGTGTTTAGTCACGTTTAAAAGAAGGTGTCATTCACTGCACCAAATGTTAATTGGGCTAAACTGCTAACAACCTGTGATCTTGACTCCTGTTTCCTGATGGGAACCACTACATCAAAAATTGTTCAAGACTCAAGGTAGTAACCTTTTTCAGGCAATACTACAATACGTATTCCAGCAGGAGAATACATATCCACGTAAGGTGACGTATTTGCAAGCTATCTTCAAATGTTGATGACTACCACTGCCTCCATGGCCTAAGCACTTACATGACTTGTTTTCTATCTGGGAGAATATTGGTCGAAAACTTGTTCGTCACTGCCTGCAATAACTACGGTAAATATTTTATGAGTTCACATACACACTGCTTGGACTGAGATAGTGCTGGGAAATCCATGCTCCCTCTGACTCTACATCACGAAGTTTAGAAACTCTGCAATGAATTTCCAGAGTCAGAGATAATTTACAATTCTATAACACTAGTCGTTTTGGTATTGCCATGGAGCTAATCCGTGGTAGAGAGCTCATATCAATAACATAAATCTGTTATAATATTGCAGTTTCGACAGACGTTAGTCTCTTTAATCCTGATAAAGGAACCTTGCTTACCTGCGTCGTAAACGAAATTACGATTTACGGTCATCTTCTTTTCCCTCTACGTGTGGTGTAGCACTTTCATTTCTCACCTAGAACTGTCTGCGCGCATTTTCTCCTTCTGCGTTGTCTGAACTTTGTGTCTTTTGTCTTCATTTGTTTTCATTAGGAGACTTCGTGGGTACGTCATCAGGCGTTCCTTTCTCTCATTTCAAGTATTCCAACGAAGTTTTGTTTCCTTAACTCTCCGACTTCCATTTACCGTTGTCTGTGAATAATGTCTCCTCCCTTCTTGTGCAATCAAGGTTTCATCTAAGTTTTCGCAAACTTTTTTGCTCACTGCTATTTTTACGTGTTGCCAATGACAGGCAAGTGGACAAAGTTCTTGTCGTGATGTTTATTGTTGTCGTGGATAGATCTCCCTCAATTCTATTAACTGTTTCACTGTACCAGCAACCGGTTCAATGTCAGAGTGCACTCTATACGATACTTCACAATGGTACACAAAATGTTCAAATAGAGACTCATGTTGCGTACATAGACTCACTATTTTCTCAGATTGTTAGCGCCTAAGTGATATAACATCACGAAAATTTAACACAACTGAAACTAATTGTATGATTAATTATCTTTAACACACTTGCTGTAGTCACAATGGTTGCTTTTGATTGTGACTGCTTTCTATAAATTGTTATGGGAAATTCCAAGCACAATTTTTCTATTGATTTTTATATATCATTAGTGGTGGGACTCGTTTCGTGGTATAAGTCGTATCTTCAGGATAGGTTGGTTTCTTCGATTTTTGTAAGCATAAAATTGTCATGACATGTGGTAAGCTGCCGGACGCCTGGCATACCGCAATATCTCGTCTTTCAGTTGTACCTTCTTCGTCTGCAGTGACCCTGTAATGCTCCTGATTACCTCCTCTTTTCCAGCACAACCAGAGATCTGTTCTTGCCAAATACATATAAGAGGCAGTCAATTGAAAATGAGATTTGAAAAAGTAAGTACTAACAATTGTGAGACAAGACAGTCAGTGCCTTCATGGAAAAATGTTTGCGATTGCCCGTGGATCTATGACTGTACCCTGGTGTGCACCCCTTCGTATGAATCAAATCGACAACCAAGAACGTCTTTCTTCAGGAATCCAAACGTAATGGAAATCGTATGAGGAGCGATCGGGACTTTGTGAAAGATGTGTAAGGGCTTCCCATCGAAATTTCTGGAGGATTGTCGAAAAACTGTGGCAACATGTGTTACGAATACGCTGCATAAGTTTTTCTGGGAAACCCTTACACATCTTCCATACAGTCTTGATTTCTCTCCTAAAGACTGATATATTTTTGAAGCCCTGAAGAAAGACATTCGTGGCTCTCGATTTGCTTCGCACGAAGACGTGTACGCCTAGGTAGAATTATTGTTCCGTAGGCAACCGGAAATATGTATCTTTGTCAACAATCTTGTACCACAGAGGGATAAATGTATTGCCGGGCGGTGTGGCCGAGCGGTTCTAGGCGCTTCAGTCTGGAACCGCGCGACCGCTACGGTCGCAGGTTCAAATCCTGCCTCGGGCATGAATGTGTGTGATGTCCTTAGGTTAGTTAGGTTTAAGTAGTTTTAAGTTCTAGGGGACTGATGACCCCAGATATTAAGTCCCATAGTGCTCATAGCCATTTGATAAATGTATTAGCAAATGGGGCGATTACTTTCGAAATAATAAACAGTTTACTTACTTTTGTCCATCCCTCCGGTTTTGATTTGACTGCCCGTATAACATCTCGGACAGAATCGACGTCATACACCATCTGAAAGCTAATGTTGACGCAGGAGTCGGGTAGGATTAAGGAAGAGAAACTGTTCAACAACAGACCAACTTCAGGATATCACTAAGTTACGGACGTGCATCACCACAAGCATCTACAACTTTATCATTAAGAAAATAGGTGCGTGTTTAGGTTAACTTTCGCATGACAACAAGAACCTGATTACGAGTTTCATTCTTCTAAATGCGATGGGTAAATAAAATTATGACTGGTACCGACTATTAAAAGACATATATTAAATACCTTACTTTTCCCCCTCACTTATGTAGTGTAAAATTTACACCCCTCGTCAGAGAAACCATTTTAGATGTAGCTGAATTGTCACCTTTTGTCTGCATTCAGTGCAGCTGTCTAGGCCACATTATCCCCACCTACGATATGGATGGGCACCATTCTCGGCTCGCATTAGAGTGAACTCTCAATATTCTGCGGTGAACTATCGATACATCAGTCAGCGATGGAATTCTTACTTCATTGCCTTTCCAACACATTATTTTAGCACAAAATCCCTTGCTTCACATGGAGTACATGTTCAAAAATTCAATGTAACTGTTTCATCCCAGTATCTTCGCCAAATGATGAGTTTCTAGACCACTCTGTTTTACATCTCTATCAGCTAAAGAGGTCCAACTTAAGTTTCGTCAGTAAGCACAAAATAAAAATTTAAGTAAATTGATACCAAAAATTTGTTCATTAATAAATAGATTTTAATGTTCGATCTTATTTTAACACAGTGAAGACCTTAACTCATTGGAATTTATTGTTTCATCGTATACACAGACACTTATTGCTACTTCCATCTTCGGTAATTATTTGTTACTGCGAGCGAGGGTAACGGAATGTAGTCAATTAAATCGGGCTATGCTGAGGAAATTAGAAAAGGAAATGACACACTAAAAGTAGTAGATGAATTTTGCTATTTGGACAGAAAAATAACTGATGATGCCCCAAGTAGAAATTGTACAAAATGAAGACTAAAATAGCAAGAAAATCATTTCTGAAAAAGAGGAATTTGCTATCATTTGTAACAATTGAAAGGTTGGGAAATCTATTTTGAAAATATCTGTCTAGATTTTAGGCTTGTAAGAAACTAAAACGTCGACGATTAACAGTTCATACTGGAACAGAATAGAAGCTTTGGAGATGTGGTGCTGCAGAATAATGCTGATGATTAGATGGGGAGATCAAAGAACATATAAGAACGTAGTGAATCTAATTGGGAAGGAATAAATTTTAGGCGAACTTGACTAAAAGAAGGGATCAGTTGCTGGGACACATCCTGAGGCATCAAGGGTTGTCAGTTTGGTTATGGAGGGATGTGGGGTGAGGGGGGTAAAAAATTGTAGAGGGAGATCTAGGCATGAATACAGCAATCACGTTCATATCGATGTAGGTTGCATTATCCTGAGATGAAGAGACTTGAACAGGATAGACATGTGCTTATCTGAAGGAACAGACACTGCTACGAGTGACAGCTGTATGAAATACAAGAAACGTATTCGCAGTTGCGAAAATGATCAGACTCCAGCTGCACAATGTCTTGATGACGATGAAAATTAGTATCCATGCCGGGAGACGAACTCGAATTCCTTGCTTTATTCGAACGGTCGCCTTAATCGCCTCGTCCATCGGAGGACACGTGGTGATGTGATCCAAATTCCCATATTTCACCGTATGTCAAAGTCCTGTACTCGCACAATTGAAGAGTCTGGGTCGGTCCTGGAGGCTTGTTCGGACGTCGGAGCCACCTGCCCTCGAGAGGCATTTAAAAAAAAAAGGCGGAGGGGTAGGTTGGAGTCCATGTCCATCACAAATTTTCATTGTCACAAATACAATGTGCAGCAGGAGTCTGACCATGTTCGCTATTACGAATACATTTTTTGTACAACTAGAAAATTGCCGAGTTCAACGGTGCTTCGGAATCTTCGCTAAACTATAGGTCTCTGGCTGAGTGTGTCAGTTCAAAGAACGGAGAAAGGCAATGGCGTACCATCTCCAGTAAGTCAACAACTAATAAAGAGCTGCACTGCTCAAATCAACCTTCTGGCTGACGACGGAAATACGGTAAATGCTATAGCTGCATGGGCCACATCAGCAGAATGTCGTCAGACGTGTTGCTCGGTGTGATAATCAGGCGCAGTATGCGCAAGAAACATGTAATGAACGTCTCTGCGCATGTGAAGTTGTGTAGGAATGGGCTAATGGGTTTTTCACTTGTAACCGTGTGACGGGAAGTGCCTCTAATCGGGAAAATCAAACGAAATAATCGTACTGAATTGATGGCCACGGGTCCTCATCAGGAGAAGTTCAACGGCCGAGTTGCAAGTCTTTTCAGTTGACACCACAATGGGCGACTTGCGTTTCACTGATGATGAAATGATGATGAGGATAACAACACCCAGCCCTCGAGCGAAGCTGTCTCCGACCCGGCCGGAAATCGAACCTGGGCCCCCTGCATGGCAGTCAGAGGCGGTGACTCAGCTAAGCAGGCAGACTCTAATCGGAGAAACCCGCTAACATCATAGTCAACTGCCGTGTGTAATAAAGTTTTGGTGGTAGGATTTAGAGGACACGTGTACACCTGTATACTGCATGTCACAGAGAACAGGGGTCTTCACGGGTTGACGAAGGCCTATTGTTGGAACGTGTGCGTCGACACGGGTACAAGTGTGACCCCTGACCGACAATCTCCATGAGCTTAAACAGGTGAGTGGTCAAACATCAATACAGTCTCCCAACACTTTCGATGTCTCGTGGACACAGTCCCAAGGCACGTCGCCACAGTTATCAGGGTGAATGTTACATGGTACAGGGGAGATATCGTTAATCACACTGCTCATGAGTGCCATGCCTTAATTGAAGACACTTTCAGCTAAAGATGACACCAGATGCTTCAATAATTATTAGGAGCAAGGCGATGTATTCATTCATAAGTCATTTTGAAAAGCATTGAGGCCCATTTGGCAGTTTTCAGAAACTATTTTAGTCTCATTTACGTCCTCATTTTCATTCTAGATGTTGAAAAAATTCACCTTCCTAATCGCGGTCACGAACACAATTCGTTGCAGTGGCTCTCGACCCGGAGATAATTGATTTGAATTGGTAAAAATTTTCTTTGTCAAAATCTGAGCTGAAAAGAGAATATATATGTAAGCCTATATTTGCCGACGATTTCACAGTTCATTTTCAAATTTATTCCGGGATGTTACACGTAGCGAAGGCATGCAACAGTGGTTACCGTGCGCCGTTCATCAGATGTGAACGTTAAACTCCGCGGCACCCTCGAAGGAAGTAGGCTCTCTCAGGACAACGAATTTCAACCTTTCTACCTTCCCACTGATTGTTGTCAACAATAAAGACCCGCACCACTCTCTACAAGCACTCACAATCACCTTCATAAAACAGGTACACTTACGACTCAAAATTCGCGCCTTCCGAAGGAAGTGTTGCAGTTTCTTTATAATTCTGCTGTTTCTAACATCACCATAACGAGAGGCAATAAAGATGCTACCAACCATAAAGGTCATATGTAGCTAGCCCTTCTGCTGCTCCCTCTCTCCCTTTTCCAATAGCTGACAAGCACCTATCGTGTTTGGCAGACCTGCGATTTTGCTCATGGAGTCAGACTGTGTTGTTGTACTATCCAACATATGAACATTCCCCAAACGTCAGGATAGGACCGTATAAAGTTGTCTAGTCCTATCAACGCTTGGCACAATATGTGAAGAGCAGGCTATTCTTGAGTGCAGACATTCTACTGGTTGTCGATCTGAGTTGTTATTCAGAAATATTACAACTGACGAAGAATATTTCCCAAGTGCAGCGTATCAGGTTATTTGATGGCATTGATCTATGTTGATACCAATCTGAAAAGTAAATATTTATCAGTAACTATAAAAGAGTTTTAGAAATAGGCGGAAGGTATCAGCAGAAGTAAAGCTGTGAGGATGGATCATGAGCCGTCTCTCAGTAGCACAGTCGTAAGAGCATTTCGCACGAAATTCAAGCTTAATGCTTTCGATTCACGTAGTTTTAATATGCCACGAAGTTCCACAACGGTAAATTTCGTATATCTGCATAACAGTTTGTGAAAACATTTTTTTCTGCCCCTTTCCTATCTGTCCTTCGTTGCTGGTGACAAATAAGCAGACTTAATGTTGCTACAAACATGTATTACCTTTCTCATGAAATGTAACAAAAGCAATCAAAGCAGATTGCAAATACTGTTTATTTTTGGTATACGGTTCAAATAGCTCTGATCACTATGGGACTTAACATCTATGGTCATCAGTCCCCTAGAACTTAGAACTACTTAAACCTAACGAAGGACAGCACACAACACCCAGTCATCACGAGGCAGAGAAAGTCCCTGACCCCGCCGGGAATCGAACCCGGGAACCCGGGCGCGGGAAGCGAGAACGCTACCGCACGACCACGAGCTGTGGACTTTGGTATACGGTAACAAGTTTCAGTTGTATATGGACCAACTTCATATCAGTAATGTCTCTATTGTGGAGTGGATGCGTGGAGGCGTTGAAAGTACCTATCGTCAATTACTTGTTGCACTTACAACGGCCTCGCGCGTCGGCTACACACGCGTCGACTACACATGTCAATGGTGGAGACATTACTGGTCTGAGGATCGTCTATGTACGACTGAAACCGGTTACCATATAATAAAAATAAATTGCGATCTGGCTTTGGTTTTTATTTTTTTGTCGTATTACGAAACAAAATCGCTGACGTTTCTATTATGAGTTCAAAAATTATTTTCGAGATAGCTTCGCAAGTGACGATTCGCATCCCCCCCTACTCTACATGAGCAGTTCTTGTGGCTGCAGTTTACTGATAAAAACGTAATCAACCTAATAAGAACCTGTGTGGTATAATTTTTTGACAAATAACGATGCTATGCAGCAAAGTAAAAAATTGTTAGCAGGCAACAGTAATGTAAATCATGAGCAGCACAGTTAGTTACTAAAGATACTCCCAAATTCAAATCGAAGCATATTTATAAACACATTACAAGAGGTTAATACTATACATACAACCCAAAATTAGATATCAACAGGTTTTCTAATCAAGCGAAAGAAGTTTTCTCCAAAAATTTTCATGGATTCAGCCTCCGTTTGGAACATACAAGAATATATTGTATGACAACCTCTTAATAGAGTGTAGAGCCACAGACTGAATGCAATACAGTGCGAATTCTGCAATAGATCAACGGATAAAGTCGTGAATGGTAGTTACTTAATATTATTTTTCTCATACAAACATACAATTTCTCAACAGATGTTAAAGCAGGGCAACAGATGCTTAATGTCCACCAGATCAATCGTCGAGGTCTCCATACAAGTGATTAGGGGCCTTATTATTCTAGTGGTGGCTCCTCAGCATTTCCAGAGATATTGATGTACAAGCGGAAAACAAAGGATAATGTCAGTGTGTAGTAAAACTATAAGCGCGCTACGTATAGTATGGTGTTCATATTACATTTCCCAGCTCTTGTGTAAGGCTGTTTAGATGTTAGAAACCAACTACTGTGCCTCAGTATTGACCTCCTATCAAGGGCACATCTCCTCGCCATGTCAAATCCTTGCGTTGTGTCCTGTATAGACGCTGAAGACCTCGTCGTGTGCCTCGAGACCAGTATTGCAGTGTCCTGTTTATAACCTAGAGGCTTCGATTCGTGGCACCAGACGTCTGCAACAGGTGGGTAGTCCAGTCTCCTTACCAAATATTTACGATCTCGTTTGCTTCCACCACGCCAGCCTACGTGATATATCGGACACTAAGCAAATGTATTACCACACCTCCTAATTATGTACTTGACATAGATTCTCAGTGATGTGAAAGATTCGCAGTTAATGAGTACACTCACAAAATATGAAAACGACGTTGTTCGTCACTGGTTTGAAGTGGCTCGTCTCCTTGATGTTAAATGTATCAATAAACTCCAAATGGAGTACATACTTCAAACCTTACACTGGCATGTTAAGTTGTTAGTCAAGTGGTCCTCGAAGACCTAGAGCAACTTACGAAAATTACTACTTATTATCATTTAAAAATTAATATAACATTTATCAAAGATACATAAATACAAACACACTGAAGGGCCCTAAATAGTTCGTAGGCTATTATAGAAAAATACTGTGAAATGAAGAGAATTTAAATTATTTACTTACACAGACCATATTAGCGAACTGTGTAGAAGTCTGACATCACATAGCATCCTCATTATATAGTATTGTTTTTGTTGTTGTTGTGGTCCTCAGTCCGAAGACCGTATTCATTCGTCTGTCCACTTTAGTGTATCCTGTGCAGATCTCTTCGTCTCTATATTACTACTACAAACTATTAACGTTTAAACCGGTTAACTCTATGCAAGTCTTTGCCCCCTCTTAAATTTTTGCTCCTCACATTTCTCTCCATCACCAAAGTAACTATTACTTGATACCTGAAGGACCAGTTAGTCAAGCTTTTTCCTCTCCGACTCCATTCAGTAAATTGCCACCAGTTATTTGATCTACTCAACTTATCTTCAGCACTATTCTGTAAAACATAATCCACAACCTTTTATTTAGATACTGTCTGTACTGTTTCACTATTAGAATTAGAAATCTGACAAGGCGGCTTCCATGACTTACATCCTAATTATGAGTTACCCACATATCAGTTGGACAATGCCCTATGAATGCCGAATACAAATGTGTGCAGGTACTACTTACGCAGAAGTTTCATGTTCTTCGACTCTTATAGCTATAGTCTAGTTGTGCACATGCTGTACACAAACCTTCTCTCCCTTTAGTTTGTCCAGCTGGTGTTTTAAGACATTAGACGATGGAGCAAAAGGAACTAGTCACCAGCAATTCCTTTGGATCTTCTTCAACAGCAGTTTTCTAATTGTTTAATGTTTATAGTTGTTGATAGCCTTTTACTTGCCTTCAGTGATCACCTCAAAATATGATACCGCGTAAGATTATAGAATGAAAATAAGTACATTATCGCAGCTTTGCTATTTCTGTGTCATTTTTAACCAGATTCACATTGAAAATAATTATTTGATCAGACGTTTCAACATTCTGTAGCTTTCTACTCCCAACGAACTTTCAATTTCAAGAATTTATCGCGGACAACGTCCTGTATTTGCAGATCCTCGCATTTTATGTGTATTCTTGATTTAAAACTCTTAAAATTTCTGAACTGCATGTAGCAACCTTACTGAAAGATTAGTGATAACGAACTGAAAACAAACAAGTTAGTAATTAAACTAATTGACAGCTTTTACAAAAGCTGTACCTCGCTAGCTATTTATTATAACATTATAGTTATAACGTAAATAGTATCTGGAAATTTGACTGTCTAAAGATCAATAATACATCATAATAAACTGCAACTGGTCGCTTAATACATTGGTTTTCCTATTTGTCGCTCTTTGTTTCTTGATTGTGAGCTAGGATGTGAAACATTTTGCACTATTACCTGTGACGTCGTAACAGCCTAATTTCCTTATAAGGATTCGGCCTTGCAGTCAAGAAAGTCACAGAAAATATCAGTAACGCTTAAATTATCTTATACTGGTTTAAGTACATGCTTGCTGTTTGAGAAAATAACCGTCTGTGTGCAGCTATTTAGATATTAAAAGCCAATTACAGGGGTTTAGCTTGTCCATAAATAAGTTTAGAATTATTTATGGTTCTTTAATATGGATACATTTACATATCTTTAACAACTACTATATTAATTTGAAAATAAAAATTTGTATAATTTTTTTACTTGCTCTGCATCCTTCAGGACCGCTTCACTAATACCACCAAATTCTGTGTACGAAATATGTGTTCTATATTGAGCTACAATAAAACTACATTTACTTTAGAAACATTCTGTATCCTGGTATCCAGGTAATATGTTAATAGCATTAAAGAAATATCTTACATGCACAATAGAAGTAAATAAATTATCAGTCAATGAGTAATTTTAAAAATATGGGTCGAACGAGAATGCTGGGAGACTTTTTGTACAAAGCAACAACCCACTTGCATTGAACTTATGCACAATGTACACAGTGAAAAAATGAATCACAATGACATAGTATTTCCGTAGTGTGCTGTTACGGAATTAGATATTTTTGGCGTAGAAATACTGACTCTGGGATCTTCCATGCATTGGCCTTCTCGATCAACCATCGTGACCAAAACTTAAGAACGTCAGTAACTCTGTAAGGCAAGGGCGCTTGCATTACTTCATGCAGTTGTAGAGCGACTGAAGAGAGGATTATAGAAACATAGCATCATCAAATTTGCTCGCTAACTGACGCGATTGTTGAAAGCACACAAATTGCTGTGAATCCTCCCTACAGTTTGCCTTTGATTTCCCTTCGCTTATTGCACAACCTATGGGGGGAAAACTGGTTTTGTATTTCATGTGCTCTTCTAGGAAGTCAGTTTTCCAGTTCATTTGCTACTTCCAGATTCGTTTACGATCGTAATAATAAAATGGATTGTAATTGTTTCAGTACGAAGTGCTATCGCCAGTAAATATTATCAGCATTGAAAGCATCATTTTATTCACTGCAATGAACAGCGTTTCGCAAACCATTTTTTCCGTCGACATTACACCCCATCGTGGAGCTTGCTTTTAATGCCGTAAATGCGTTTATCAACTAACAATACTGTGTCATAATTTCATGCGTTACATAAGTGTGCTGAATATGTGTATTGATGCGGCCGTGAAGGCAATCGCTTATTTTTATTTCAGGCATTATGTATGTTGCAAAGCTGCAGCGACTCGACATGAAATAAAAATGATGCTGTTGAAAAATTCATTATCTGAATCTGACGGAGGATTGTTTGTTTCAACACTGTGATAGAGGATTTATTTATAGAGCAGATTAAATTAAATCTGAACTGATTGAGATTCAAGAACTTTACTAGATAGTTAGATCATGATCCCAATACAGAGTGTTCACCATGATTAAATTCAAATGGATTATTCTGAACATTCATGACATTATTTTGACAAGAGTAGTGTCTGAATGTGCAGGTTCCCGAAACAGATCCTACTTGTGGAAATTCCTGAAAGTTAACTGATTATTCCAAAAATCACGGCGGCTAATTCTGATTTTTGTCGCTGCATAACATTAATGGAAAATAGACACGCAGTGTGACTGACACGGCTCTCTGTCCGCCAAAAAAATTATTACCCATGTGATCAAAATGATTTGGATTAAAGATCTCGTCCGTAATCGCTCTCTACTTGATTAAGATTTTGCAGTGTCTCGCTCAAAAGGATAAAAGGTGAAATTCGGGGTCCGTTGTATTGCCCATGTGGCATCAATGAAGCTATTCGTAATTTTTTTTAAAAAACTTTTACAACTGCGACTCAAAAACACGAACATTTTGTCCGATACTAAAGTACGCTCTTTCACATAAGCATATACATTTTTTCTGATTTTTTTCACCTCATAATAAATTTTCACCACGACTTGTAGCGAGACTGTCCAAAATACATCATTAGGTCATACTAAAAAGCAGTTGCGATCTATCCAAGGAGACTGCACTCCTTTTAGTACACCCCATCGTCGAGCTTGCTTTTAATGCCGTAAATGCGTTTATTAACTAACAATACTGTGCCACTGCAGGTAGCCGTAGCGGTGGTGGTTCTACTCTCATTTAGGTGCAAAGGAGCGACCACACCACGTGGTTTGTGTAAGTATTGCATCTACGTGACGTCAGAAACTGAGTCCTGGAGAATGCCATGCGTCTGCCGGTTGTGAACGGGGAGCACACAAATTCGTCGATATTTCGTGTTTTACCCTTTCTAAACACGGCAAATACTTGTTCTAAGGGGTTATAGACGGTTGTAATAGAGAACTCTTTCGTTCACCACAGGAATAGGATACGGAAGACATACAGGTGGCGGAGAAACGTATGGACCACCAAAGTCATTACCATGCCTAATAAGATGTAGGAAGCCCGTTGTGATTCAAAACTGATTCCAGTCGTCTTGTATTGGATAAATACAGGTACTGCATGGTTTTCACGGGAATATTATACCATTAGTTCGGTAAAATAATGGCAAGTTCAGGTATCAGTGACTGATGGAGGTGGATAGCGATCAGTCAGACTTCTCTCCAATGTAGACCACAAAGACTAGGTGATACTGAGATTTGGTGAGTGTGGTGGATAGGGCAGATACGACAATTCATCCTCGTGCTCAATAAACAAGTCCTCGATGATGCGAGCTATGTGAACAGGGACCCTGTCTTCTTGGAACACAGCAGCGCCATTGGGGAACAAACATTGTACCATAGGTTGGTCCTGGTAAGCGAAAATTGGCACAAAACTCTTGTCAGTAATTCGGTCTCACTGAGTAATCACTGGGCCCATAGCATACCTTGATATGGCTGTCCAAACCACCATCTACACATCCCTCCCCCCTTTCACTCTTGGGAACGTTGGAAACAGTGAGAAACAACACTCATCCGACCAAATACTTTCCCCATTATCCATGGCTTCGGCAACCACGTTTCCTGTTACTGGTAGTTGCATCACTGATGAATGGTTTGGAATTCTAGCTCGCCTAGCAGTTCCCTGCTTAAGGAACTCCCTTCGTGTTGTTTTGGTGCTGACAGACTTTGCTAGTGCGACATTCAGTTGTACAGTGACTTTTGCAGCTGTCGTACTCTTGTTTTTGTGGTCATAATCCTTTTCAGGGTCCTGAGTCCTCGGAGTCTTTGGCAGTGGCATGCTTCAGTAAAATCGTCTCTGCTTTAAGGCCGCTTCATTTCGAATAAAACACTCGAGCTTTCGATATCTGTCTCCGGCATCGCCATCGGGATTTGAAATCACTGACTGCCGGGGCTGCCACGGTGTTCTGCCTGTATAGCTGTAATGGCAGCACCTGCACATTACCGAGAGGGTCGGAGTGGCGCATGCACGGAAGGCAAGTTGGGCAGCTCCTAGCGATTCAGCCCTACCACGGAACCGAGTAATGTCACATTGCGCTAGCGCCCGGAGCCACGTTTGAAACTGCCGCTCCCCCGTCCCTACAAGCGTCAAGCCTACGTCAATGACCGTTCGTCCACGTTGTGACTCAGAAGATGATTTTTTCCGCTGTCCCTATATGCGGTATAAATCTTCGGTGTATAAAACTTCCTGGCAGATTAAAACTGTGTGCCCGACCGAGACTCGAACTAGGGACCTTTGCCTTTCGCGGGCAAGTGCTCTACCAACTGAGCTACCGAAGCACGACTCAGGCCCGGTGCTCACAGCTTTACTTCTGCCAGTATCCGTCTCCTACCTTCCAAACTTTACAGAAGCTCTTCTGCGAACCTTGCAGAACTAGCACTCCTGAAAGAAAGGATACTGCGGAGACATGGCTTAGCCACAGCCTGGGGGATGTTTCCAGAATGAGATTTTCACTCTGCAGCGGAGTGTGCGCCGATATGAAACTTCCTGGCAGATTAAAACTGTGTGCCCGACCGAGACTCGAGCTTCTGTAAAGTTTGGAAGGTAGGAGACGGATACTGGCAGAAGTAAAGCTGTGAGTACCGGGCGTGAGTCGTGCTTCGGTAGCTCAGTTGGTAGAGCACTTGCCCGCGAAAGGCAAAGGTCCCGAGTTCGAGTCTCGGTCGGGCACACAGTTTTAATCTGCCAGGAAGTTTCATATCGGCGCACACTCCGCTGCAGAGTGAAAATCTCATTCCCTTCTGTGTATACTTCCGCTGACATAGTTACAGAAGCACCCACGGTACGAGCACCAACAATATGTCCCCGTTCGAATACACGGAGCTCCGATATAATGTATTCACAACTACACAGAAAACTGTTCTGATCGGAGCTGACACTTGCAATTTATTGCCAGCACTGCACAGTTACCGTTCGTGGGCAAATAGTTCAAATGGCTCTAAGCAGTATGGGACATAACATCTGAGGTCATCAGTCCCCTAGACTTAGAACTGCTTAAGCCTAACTAACCTAAGGATATCATACACGTCCATGCCCGAGGCAGGATTCGAACCTACGACCGTAGCAGCAGCGTCGTTTCGGAGTGAAGCGCCTAGAACCGCTCAGCCACAGCGGCCGGCCGTGGGCAAATACAACAGCGTAAACTGCAGGCTTGACTGACATCTGCATTTATGTTGAAAAATGCGTTTGTCGCATTCCTTCCTCCACTTCTACTATGTCAGTTGCTCTACATGCATATAATTTATGAATGTCAACTAAAAGCGAAACAAACAATTCAACGACACCGAGACCGACGAAGCTGTTCAATCTACGACAGTCCCGTTAAGTTTTATCGTACATATTGAGAGTTATGTTCGTACTGAAAATAGAATATGGTTAATGAAGAGTACAGTGTGGAGGAGGACCCTAAAAATTTATACTCGTATCTAATGGGTCGCTGGGCTTTAGGTCCTCAACCGATGGGCGATGTCATAAGCCTTAAATTAATTACATTACGGCTCTGTTGACAGCTACGGAGCCTATCTCATGACACTGCCGTACAAACTGCTGTTCAGCGTCTCTCCCCTACCAGGTCCAATTTCGGACACAAAAATCTATTGCACCACCTCAGCATTCAAACTACTCGGACGCCTACTGATTCTACCGCACATGATTCGGTAACCTCGACAGTGGAGGTGAATAACTCGTCTGGAATCATTGCTATGCTATGTGAGAGTAAATGAAGTGAGACTCTACTGGAGATATTTAACAGTGTGTAAGCATAAAAACGACATTAAGCATTACCACCATACAGAATTTTGATGAGACAGAATGATGAAAGAAAAAGCAGAGCGATGCCACCGTATCACACTTCATTGTACTGAATTAATGCCGGAATATTTGTACTAAATGCAAAGAAGAGGCCGCAAATCAGAAGTAGTACACTAGCCGCTATGGCTGGTAAATGTCCAAAGAGCACTGCAAATCAGAATCAGTTTAGCTAACCAAGATGGTAATTGTGTGATATGGCTTGAGAGATTACAACAGTTCTTTCTAACGTAGACTGCATCTGCTCTACACCGTTAGGAGATATCTGAAATCATGGTCTAAATGGTAGATCTAAACAACGATAAAAATTAAAGCAGGTTTATATTCTTGGTAATCGACGACATTCTTAACGTCTTCCTTACGCTGAAGACACCCTCAGAGGCTATAAAGAAGCAGTTACTTCATTTCCACGTCGCAACAAGCTCAAGAAGTCGAAATGTTTATACATAACTGCGCAATAGACGGGTCGTGACGTTATCCGATGACTTCTAAAGGTCACAGAGTCGCGCCGACTTAGTTACGGAACTCGCGCGACACAACAGTTGGTACTGTTCTTTGACTTAGCACTAGGGCCCAAAATTGTCTGATTTCGGTTCTTCTTACTTTGTATTAAAATTGTTTTTGTGTTGTAAATTTCTATGGCTTCTGTGTACATCCTAGCATATTAATCATCGGACCCTGCTAAAACTGTAGTACGTGGTTTCTTAGCCTCAGTACACGATCTGTCTATCCATACTGCTTACACCACATTTAGCCGGTTGTTGACGTTTCTTTTAGCAGTTTCTTTGTAAATCTGACGGCATGTGCAAGGGGTCTTATGTACTCCTGTCGTGGCAAGCGGTGGGCATTTCAGAAAGACATACATCCGTTAACTGAAGGAAAATGTGAGAATCAAGTTATCAGCAAATTTGGTTTCTTTGAAACTTATGATTGTTTCTGTCCAGTTTACATTGTACTTCTACGGAAAGTTCTATATGAAAGCTCATATTATCAGACCTCTTTTGTACTGGAAAGGTACATTAAGATTCAGAGACCAAAATAAAAGCATTTGAAAAGTAGTGAATGCCTAATAAAATGAAAATTCTATAGCGATAAATCAGGTACACCACCTCGATTTTAATCAACAAAAATAGTAATTAGCTAGAAGCCCTATAATTCGCGTTGAATTTGAGTATCTCGTTATTAATTAAGCTCATTGCTCCAGTTTCCCTAACTGTTTCTCGTACATCACATTACCCTTGTCCTCGTATCTTACGTTACCGTTGTCCTCTCTACATTTCAACCGGTTGAAACTGAAAGAGCTTCGCCACGAGTGTCGTGTGTCATCCCACTCCAAACTTGAGCGTTCTTTTGTCGTCGAGATTATTTTTTAATTTTTGTAATGTTTAATAAAGTGATACCTGATTCTTTAGACATGAAACTTTTGATTACTTGTTTTCCCGAAACCTTTAAGTATTCGGTATATCCATATGGTACAAAGCAGAGAGCACATGTGTATTGCCAACACTGAGAGGGAAAGACGAAAATTTTTGCCTCCCTCCCCTGTATGGTACCCAGTCCACTATAAACCTCTCCTTGTAGAAAACAAGAAAAAGTGAGTAAAAAAAATTAGAACTCCAATTTTATTCAGAATATGCAATGTCTTTAGGAGTCTCAAATAATTGCCTGTACTTGTATTTACAAGTTTCCTAAGTGAATGAGTGGAACCACCTTATTACAGCTAAATGCATTACCACTCAAACTTGGTTCAGCCGTCCTTACTTATTATAAGTAACCAATGCTGAATGGCATTTGTTATTTTCCCATAAAATGTTTGCTTCTGATTTGACAAGGACTCTGCTATTATAGGAGTAATTAAATTAAATTTTCAATTCATTCATTATCTTGCTCTGATTGTTGCCAGCATCATATTTGGCCTAATTTGCAAGCAATTAAAGGTCTTTACATGGATAGTCAGGCAGCAGTTAGAGTTGACGGTAAATTGAGTTCATGGTTCAGAGTAGTTTCAGGGGTAAGACAAGGCTGCAACCTGTCTCCACTATTGTTCATATTACTTACGGATCATATGTTGAAAACAATAGACTGGCTGGGTGAGATTAAGATATGTGAACACAAAATAAACAGTCTTGCATATGCGGATGACTTAGTTGTGATGGCAGATTCGATTGAAAGTTTGCAAAGTAATATTTCAGAGCTAGACCAGAAATGTAAGGACTATGGTACGGAGATTAGCATCTCCAAAACGAAAGTAATGTCAGTGGAAAAGAAATATAAACGGATTGAGTGCCAAATAGGAGGAACAAAGTTAGAACAGGTGGACGGTTTCAAGTACTTAGGATGCATATTCTCACAGGATGGCAACATAGTGAAAGAACAGGAAGCGAGGTGTAGCAAAGCTAATGCAGTGAGCGCTCAGCTACGATGTACTCTCTTCTGCAAGAAGGAAGTCAGTAGCAAGACTAAGTTATCTGTGCACCGTTCAATCTTTCGACCAACTTTGTTGTATGGGAGCGAAAGCTGGGTGGATTCAGGTTATCTTATCAACAAGGTTGAGGTTACGGATATGAAAGTAGCTAGGTAGCAATCGTAGCAATAGTAGCAATCGCAGGTACTAGTAGATGGGAACAATGGCAGGAGGGTGTCCACAATGAGGAAATCAAAGAAAAACTGGGAATAAACTCTATAGATGTAGCAGTCAGGGCGAACAGGCTTAGATGGTGGGGTCATGTTACACGCATGGGAGAAGCAAGGTTACCCAAGAGACTCATGGGTTCAGCAGTAGAGGGTAGGAGGAGTCGGGGCACACCAAGGAGAAGGTACCTGGATTCAGTTAAGAATGATTTTGAAGTAATAGGTTTAACATCAGAAGAGGCACCGATGTTAGCACTGAATAGGGGAACATGGAGGAATTTTATAAGGGGGCTATGCTGAAAGGCATAATCAGTCCTAAATGATGATGATGATGATTCATTCACTATCAAAGTGCGTACGTATGACAATTTAGACCATATTATCTGCAAGGTGTGTGTGTGTTTTTTCTAATTAGATCTAAACATATATGTAGCCGAATCAGATACAGTTCGAATGATGTATTTCAAGCACAACATGAGTGTGTATGTGTGTAGAGGGAGGGGATGATGGGAAGTACGTGGGACGCGGTGTTCGCGCTTGTCTCATTTCGTGTTCCTCCTTCCATTCGCCCCGTCACCACCACACTCTCCACGCCAGTCTTTTCCTTCAAACGAAAATCCTTTGTGCGCATGCAAGAGTGAACTGTCCGAGAATTTATTTACGGTGCGTGCGATCAAGTTGGCAGGAATTTAGATTATTGTCCTTACGTTTTTTGGGAGGTAATCTCCCTATACATCTATCTAAGCAACTTCTTGTTAATACCGTTTTAAAATCTTCACGCTTCAGCTATTTCACTCGGTGTAAAAATAATAAAATAAAGAGCGTTAAAACCATAAAATTATATCTTAGAGTTACCAAATAAATAAACTTACAACCAGACTGATAGTATCTGAACTCTATGAACTCTACAAGGGCAAAAGGTGAAATCTAATATTTTGAACACTATATATTGTGACCACTGGACGGAGGCAGATATTTAAATGAAATACGAAAATAGGTAAGGTCACTAAGCGAACTTCCTACATTTTCTTTGCTGATGGTACCACAGACGTATACTTATTAAATAAATTAAGCGGACTTCAATTGTACGTTCACTCATGGCTCTAAGCACTATGAGACTTACCATCTGAGGTCATCAGTCCCCCTGACTTAGAACTACTTAAGCCTAACTAACCTAAGGACATCACACACATTCATGCCGGAGGCAGGATTCGAACCTGCGACCGTAGCAGCAGCGGGGTTCCAGACTTAAGCGCCTGGAACTGCTCGGTCACAGCGGCCGGCTCAATTGTACGATGTGACTATATTACGTACATATATAGTCGTCTATTATCGAACACACTTTAGTTTGCGACTGAACAAAGAGCGGTTATAAGGTTGACATACAGTTAATCATGTGTAGCCCAAACTGCGAGGCCTGTGAAATACGACATTGTGTCAGTTGATTCGCCACAATATCATGCGCAGTGTGATTGGGGAACTGGATTTGGAAAGGTTTCAGAGACGATCTGCGTGATTTGTATCTGGGACACGCGCTCAATAAGAGCCTCCAGCGGATGTGCTGAATCGCTCAGCGCAGAAGACAAATGTCGTTATATAGGTCGCTAGCGCGAATCAGATTTCTAAGTTACAGCAAGTATTGCGGACATACATCACAGGCCGATCCAAGACCACTCCGCTCGACGCTATTACTTGCACAAGCTGAAAAGAAATCTGGTGCATTCACACATTTTTGTCCAGTATGTGAAATCCAGATGCCAAGTAACGGTTGTGCCCACTACTTTTTACATCTAATGTGTGCTGTCAAGTCGCTAAATAAGAAAGTACTCCGGTCGTTTGTAAGTACGTCCGGTTTCGTTGCAATGGAATTGCGTTTCTTTTATGGAATTAGACACTTACTTGACACAAATTTCAGAAATTAATTTTTCCTTCAATGTTTTCGCTTCATTAACTTTGCGTTATCTGCCAGCAACTTCTGAATCGACTCACAAGATTAGCCTGTTATTCCGAAAGCATGAATTTCATTCGCTACGTCACAGTTATGGCATCGGTTTTGGTGCTGTAATCTACTTTCTCTTAATTTCGTGGATGAATAGACCGAATGAAGTTTCGCAAAGTCGATGTTTGCGGAATCAGTGTTGTCTTGTACAAAAGTGTTACAGGGGGTAGACAAAAATATGGAAACACCAAATTCAAAACATATTACCATACCTAATGCGGCGCAGGAAATCCGTTGGAAATAGAAACAGCTTTGACTCACCTCGGACTGGATAAATACTAGCCCTGTATGGTTTCCAGTGGAATCTTATACCACACTTCCTGCAAAATAGTGGCAAGATGAGGTAACGATGATCGAGGTGGATAACGATCGCGCATTCACAACTACACAGAAGACTGTTCTGGCCACTACTGACTCTTCCAACGTAATGAGGACATTTCATAGGTGCCGTTAGTGGGAAAATACAACAGCACTAGCTACACACTTTCCCATCATCGGGATTTGTATTTAAGAATGCATTTCTCGCCGTGGTTGCATGTTTTCGTCCGATCCCTGTATTCATTCTCCTGAAAGATCATATTGCGAGAGCATATAAACGTGCCCTATAGCTGTATAAGCGATTGATGTCAGTGATAGAGCTCTATAATTATGAGTATCTGTGGGCCGCCTCGCCAACGGCCTTGCCGCAGGGGTAACACCGGATCCCATCAGATCGCAGAAGTTAAGCGCTACCGACCTGGGCCAGCACTTGGATGGGTGACCATCCAGTCTCCCGAACGCTGTTGGCGCGCGTTTTGCACTCAGCCCTTGTGAGGCAAACTGAGGAGCTACTTGATTGAGAAGTAGCGGCCCGGTCTCGGAAACTGACATACGGCAGGGAGAGCGTTATGGTGACTACGTGCCCCTCCAAATCCGCACCGAGTGGCGCCTGTGGCATGAGGATGACACGGCGGTCGGTCGGTACCATTGGGCCTTCATGGCGTGTTCGGGCTGAGTAGTAGTAGGACGACTCACATTAAAAATGGAAATCATCTGCTCTTTTTCCAGTCGCTTGGAATCCTTCGTTGGACCAGTCACCTACGACGGACTGCTGCTAAATGGGGAGAAAGCATTTTCGAATAATCCTTTTATAATCGTACAGATATCTCACCAGGCTCAGTTTCCCTTCTTTGGTCAGTTTAGTTGACTTCCAACTCCACTTCAATATCTGTCAATGCGGTGTCGGTGCGATAATTGACAGCTAGTAGCGAATTATAGTCTTCTGCAATGAAACAATTTCGATAGATCGAACTGAGTAATTGGGGCTCTCTGTCAGTTTCCGTTTAGCTCTCACTGTGGTCACTGATCTGCTGCATAGATAATTTTAATTTGTTTATTGAATTCACCTAAAACATAAAGTTCATGGAATCTTACATCGGATCGGTCGCTGATTCTCCTTTTTTTCCCTCAATTCTTTCAACGCTTCTCAGATTGCATAACCTACCAGCATTTTTTGTTGTTTTCATTTTTGTTTATCAGTAAGGCTTTGACTTTGTTTAAAACTACGATGAAGCTCCGTTTGCTTCCTTAGCAATTTTCTAACACGATTAAAGATCCACAGCAAGTCTGTCGCATTCCCTACTACGTTGCTTGGCATATATATGCCTAAAACGTGTTGTGCAGTACTTATGAATTTTGTCCGTTGATGTTACATAACACCGCCTCCAGAAGTGAGTGTTTTATGTTAAGTTCTCACACCATATGCAATGAATTACACACTGTAGTTTGCAGGAAAGACGTTCAGAGCAATCTTACATAAATTCTGTCCCTGGAGCCTGATTTAATAGGTTGTATCGCCCATTCTATAGCCGATAAGTTGAAATCTCCCCCTTTTACAAAAGCATAATTATTAAATTTATCATCGATATTCTACAGGGTTCTTCCTCAATGGTTCTACCGCTACAGGTGCTAAGTAATCTACAAAATTGATCGATCAGTATGTTTGAACCACAAATTGACGTTTATCTTAAATTTGGTTATTTCCCATCCTGCATCTGCAGAGATGAGCAGAAGCCGGGTTTTATCACCTCACGGGAGACCTAGACCAAATTTGGCCATTCTCAACAGTTTCCCTTTCCTAAAGAGGGTACGTTTCATGGGCGGAGGATTATCGTGAAATCACAGTTATTTTTATTTAGCTTGTGGATACTGTGGAGAGGACATTTGGAAGAACTTTGTTTTAGCATAGGACAGACCTTTCAGCCACTGCCTCTTGTGTAGACAATTATTTCGGCATTGACAATTTCATAAGACAAGCTTTTTGATACAGTCCAGAAGGGTGCGTTAATTTTTAGTGTAAATACCCGTTTTGGTCTGTATGTAATAACAATCTGGTAAATGAAATGTGCGTGTGATTAGCGCCTGCTATCGGGTGGACCAGTCGCCTGGTGCAAGTCTTTTTAGTTGACAACTTGCGTTGTTGACTAGGATGTAATGGTGAGGAACACAGCACAACACTCAGTCCTTGAACACGGAAAAAGCTCCCCAACCCGGCTAGGTATCGAACCAGGGCCCCTCGCATTCTGTTGCGCTGACCACTCAGCTACGAAGGTGGACAAGCAAGCTGGTAGAAAGTTTTGTTTTAATGAACGGACGCAGCAATGTGGAAATGAAGTGTATGGTTTGCCTGGAAACTGAAGAGTTTGATCTTGTATGAGTGTTAGTCTCTCGTATTTTTGAACTATTATCCTGAGGGTTTACTGTGAGCACTGGAAGGATTTAGGAGGATACTGTTGCCAGTATATCGTTTCCGGCCCTACGGTCAGACCTTGGAGGTCTGAGTGCAATCACATAGCAAAAGATTTAAAACAATTGTATTTAACCTTTTCTCAATTTGTTGTTGGTATGTGCTTCCTCATAAAATTCATTCCAGCCAGCAATTCCCAAATTATTTTTAAAATTTTTAATCATAGTATCAATTACTAACGTCGCTTATTCCCACGAATGTTTCACTCTGCTGTTTGTCATTTACTACAATTAACTGTACACAATGATCAAACAGTTCATTCGCTATAGGGATACCGTTTATAAGGTTCCTAACACGAACGTCAAAATGTGCACCATTCTTGTTGTGGTGGAACCATAATTGCTATTTTACCGCAGAGAGACATATTTCGACAATTAAGCCGAAAGAGAGCTAGCTGGGAGAAAGTTCTCTACAGAGCGTTTTAAGTAGAAGAAAGAGTACCACGTCGTGCAAAGACTTATATGGGGTAAATGGTACATCAGTCAAATTTTTGTCACATAAATCACTTCGCTTCTTTAAAATCTTTGTAAATTCTGCCACGTTATAAATGATAAATTTTACACCTCTTATGTTTAAATGGTGGCTTGTCGTTATCTCTTTACTTACATCAATGCTTCGTCTATCTGATTAAGCAATTCCTCGTAATTAAGGTAGGTACTTTCTTGTATGACGTGCAAGAGTACGACCGCTGCGAACCTGACGCTATGTGTGCGAATACTGCATCAGATGCTTCATTAAGTTACGTAATATAACGGGCAGCAGGAAATGGAATGCTTGCAATTCTCTTCGACGATCCCGAGTGTCTCTCTTGAATGCCAGGGATGCCTGCTAGTTGGATTAGGAATGTTTCTCTCTCAGCTTCACTAACGTTTCTATTGTCCACTAACCGCATCATCTAATGAATGAGTTGTCCGTATTGTCCCAGTGGAATTATTGTGGTTGAGACAATACTACAGACCTCGTTATGTTGTTATATTGCTATTTATTAGCTTTATATCACTTTTGTACCGTTTATACACTGTCCGTGGGTCGCCAGGGGCAACAGTTTATTGAAATCCAGTGTAAGGAAGTGTTTTCAGTGTTACATTTCATCTTTGTTAAACATTTAAAATTTTAGATTTTTATTACAAAGCAATATGTTCGACAATGCGTGTCATTTAATTTAGAAATATTATTCAGTAATTTAGCTGCCTTAGACCTGTTCTACAGTGAGTCTTCCGCTGAAATATTAAGTGGTCGTAATTATAACGTCTGCTACTTGAGCCACTGTAGTCGGATAACTATTTACCGTCTGGGTGCCGAACTATATAGGAATGATGCTCAGATTGCGCGCTGCAGTGTTTCCGTTGTTATTTGGGTTTGTGTCTTGAGCTGCTGTTAGGCGCCTCATTGTACATCACAATTGTAGACATTCAAGAAGGGTGTGGACAAGGTGAGCACAGCTTTACTGTTAAAGCTGTTCTACCAAAAAACACCAACAGTATTGCGACTCTTCGCGAAAATCGACGCATTAAAGGAATAGAGAGCCGGCCGCGGTGGTCTCGCGGTTCTAAGCGCTCAGTCCGGAACCGCGCGACAGCTACGGTTGCAGGTTCGAATCCTGCCTTGGGCATGGATGTGTGTGATGTCCTTAGAGTAGTTAGGTTTAAATAGTTCTAAGTTCTAGGGGACTGATGACCACAGATGTTAAGTCCCATAGTGCTCAGAGCCATTTGAACCATTTTTGAAAGGAATAGAGAGAAGTCCTCTCTCCGCACCGGGGATGAAAAACATGATTCGGAAGTCTGAATTAACTGGCGTTTTGGGAATTACTCCTTGGAGAGGCCGAGGGTCAATTGCGCCACGAACTGCTGAAGAATATTGCCCTGCCTGAGAATGCAGGACGCAATATGTGATCTTCAAGCAGTGCACGATCTGTGTCACGACAACTGAACATTCCATGATCCACGTGAGATGTTCCTGGCAGCAGCAGAAGCAATCTCTAGTGCGGTTGCAGGCTGTCATGGTTGCAGATGGTCGTCCTACTGTGCAACGTTTGTTACCTTCAACGTAAACATGGTACGCAATCATCAAATGTTGCCCTCTCACTTTCAAATTAAAGTGTGTCTCTTTCAATGGTTTATTTGTTGTTTCTGTGCCGCATGACCTTACAAATGTTTCCACTATGTTTCATTGTCCAATGACTGCTTGTTTTCCATGGAGGCTCTTTCCCATGAATGTGTCACCCTGGTGTTTGTCATTTACTGCAATTAACTGTCCATAATATTCAAACAGTTCATTCACTATAGGGATACCGTTTATATTTCATTATATATTTGAAATTATTTGAATTATTTTTTCTGCCCACTATGATTATGATTTCTAAGAGTGACATCTGTTTATTACATTTTCTAAATGTCCCTTGCTAATAAAATCCCCGTGATGCGACTTTGCATACAGCAAGTAGCTGCTTTTCCGATTTTTCTTTTGCAAAGCGCCGCCAATGAAGTTCTGGCAGATTTTATACACATATAATCTTAAGTTAAGGGATCTATAAAACAATATGTGTGCATAAAAACGTCACCTGGCAACACTGTGATATGCGACATATTGATACGGATAAAGCGGCACATATCATTGCTCCTTTAATGACCACAAACAGTTAATACGGGGTGTTATGCCATCGCGTGGCAATGTAGGATGCATAACAACTTCCTGTACCGTGGATCAGGTAACCAAGCATAGTTTACATAACGCCCCACCCCACTCTCTCACAAAATTGCTGAACAACCCCTTTCGGAGATCACCAGTGCTCCACGATGATGGGCTTAGAGCAGCAATCTCTTAGCTTAGAGCGTCCATTGCATTCACAGTGCACTTAAAATTCAGTTAGCAAGCTACTCACTCCAGAGGCATAATATTACTATGTCATTCAGCCAGTCCTGTTTCGTATCATCCATCAAGTGAAATCCAGATCCTTAAGTGTTACGAAAATGGTGCATGTCTGTTAAATGATGTCATTCCGGCAGACTACAACCACACTAGTGAAACGTACGTAATGGTGCTTGTATCCTAACATGGCGCAGTCCCAGAACATTGGCACTGTCTCATCGATCCTTTCCGGAACACTGGAAGGGCTATAACGTTGGCTAGACGTGTACCAAACCAACATGCGATCCACTAGCAGTGGACAAGGCACCACATTCGTCGAGCGACGTTATCTTTTTATATTATGGCAATTCATTTGACGGTATACGACCTGATGATCTATTGTGACACAGAGGTTCCCGCGACTTATCTCTAAATTGAGCAGTTATGAGTTTGTTGGATGTATTCTGCCACTTAAAGTAAGGCCGTGATGGCAGAGCTTTGTTGTTCCATATTTCACTTCCTCTACAAATTATTTCCATGGCCCGCCACTTACTGACATTGTCTAATCTCTGATCTGCAAATGATCCGATCACATGCGATGTCAGCCAAATGTGTTCACTGTGCATATCTATCGCTCTAATACTGTGTGCCAAGTACACGCAAAAACCGGAGTGAGGACTAGCACAGCCAGAGTCTCTACCATATGAGTTGTTAAGGCGTACTAAGTGGTCTAGTTCGTGCTTGCAATGTACGTAACTTCTCTGTGCATTTTCCAGGCACACTTCAGCCCCAGTACTGTATCATGATGCACTGTTTTCTTCCTGGCTTTTTAAACACATGTGACACCTTACCAAAGAGTGAAACATAATAGACGGAAAACGCTCTCGCTGTAAACGTTAAAGAGTGAATTCAAAAATCTGTGTAACCAGAGAAGTAACTGGGTAAGAATTTGTTTCAATACCAATCCCAAGGATAGTCACAGATTTCTCGAAATCTATCATATATACTGGTTTAATGTTTCTGAAATAGGCGGTTGAGCCGTGACTGAATATTAAAATGAATTTTTAGCTTAAAAAACCGTCTCTGGTTACAATTGTATTGTATTCATCATCACAATTCACATCAAAACTTGTGGCATTATTTTCTCGTGCAAGTTTGTGAAGACACATTGGTTAGGCCGTAACATAAGCTGCCGATCGTTATTTATGAAATGTGAGAACGTTCTAAACTAAATGTAATGTCGTACAATTTGCTACTTACAGAGTAGTTTTTTTTTTTTTTTTTTTAATGCCTTGTGTATCGTGTGTATTGTATCGTCCGTTAATTCCTAGTCGTAAAGTTTGACTGCTCAATCCGTTTGATACATCTTTTACACTCCTGGAAATGGAAAAAAGAACACATTGACACCGGTGTGTCAGACCCACCATATTTGCTCCGGACACTGCGAGAGGGCTGTACAAGGAATGATCACACGCACGGAACCAGGAACCGCGGTGTTGGCCGTCGAATGGCGCTAGCTGCGCAGCATTTGTGCACCGCCGCCGTCAGTGTCAGCCAGTTTGCCGTGACATATGAGCTCCATCGCAGTCTTTAATACTGGTAGCATGCCGCGACAGCGTGGACGTGAACCGTATGTGCAGTTGACGCACTTTGAGCGAGGGCGTATAGTGGGCATGCGGGAGGCCGGGTGGACGTACCGCCGAATTGCTCAACACGTGGGGCGTGAGGTCTCCACAGTACATCGATGTTGTCGCCAGTGGTCGGCGAAAGGTGCACGTGCCCGTCGACCTGGGACCGGACCGCAGCGACGCACGGATTCACGCCAAAACCGTAGGATCCTACGCAGTGCCGTAGGGGACCGCACCGCCACTTCCCAGCAAATTAGGGACACTGTTGCTCCTGGGGTATCGGCGAGGACCATTCGCAACCGTCTCCATGAAGCTGGGCTACGGTCCCGCACACCGTTAGGCCGTCTTCCGCTCACGCCCCAACATCGTGCAGCCCGCCTCCAGTGGTGTCGCGACAGGCGTGAATGGAGGGACGAATGGAGACGTGTCGTCTTCAGCGATGAGAGTCGCTTCTGCCTTGGTGCCAATGATGGTCGTATGCGTGTTTGGCGCCGTGCAGGTGAGCGCCTCAATCAGGACTGCATACGACCGAGGCACACAGGGCCAACACCCGGCATCATGGTGTGGAGAGCGATCTCCTACAATGTCCGTACACCTCTGGTGATCGTCGAGGGGACACTGAACAGTGCACGGTACATCCAAACCGTCATCGAACCCATCGTTCTACCATTCCTAGACCGGCAAGGGAACTTGCTGTTCCAACAGGACAATGCACGTCCGCATGTATCCCGTGCCACCCAACGTGCTCTAGAAGGTGTAAGTCAACTACCCTGGCCAGCAAGATCTCCGGATCTGTCCCCCATTGAGCATGTTTGGGACTGGATGAAGCGTCGTCTCACGCGGTCTGCACGTCCAGCACAAACGCTGGTCCAACTGAGGCGCCAGGTGGAAATGGCATGGCAAGCCGTTCCACAGGAGTACATCCAGCATCTCTACGATCGTCTCCATGGGAGAATAGCAGCCTGCATTCCTGCGAAAGGTGGATATACACTGTACTAGTGCCGACATTGTGCATGCTCTGTTGCCTGTGTCTATGTGCCTGTGGTTCTGTCAGTGTGATCATGTGATGTATCTGACCCCAGGAATGTGTCAATAAAGTTTCCCCTTCCTGGGACAATGAATTCACGGTGTTCTTATTTCAATTTCCAGGAGTGTATTTCCTCATCCAACGACTCTGACTCTAGAGATAAAAATTCCGTAAGGCCAGCTGTGTCATACGCAAAGAAGTTCGTGATACCTGAGAAAAGTATTACGTCAATCGCCGGCCGCGGTGGTCTCGCGGTTCTGCTACGGTCGCAGGTTCGAATCCTGCCTCGGACATGGATGTGTGTGAAGTCCTTAGGTTAGTTAGGTTTAAGTAGTTCTAAGTTCTAGGGGACTCATGACCACAGATGTTAAGTCCCATAGTGCTCAGAGCCATTTGAACCATTTATTACGTCAATCAAGTTGCTAACCGTGGGTGTAATAATCAACAACAGGATGCTATCGTGCGTCAGCACTGGGTTTGAGATACTGGGATTTAAAGACCTCACGTGGGAGAACGTATGATTACAAGCACTGTTTGTAGTTAACTCATCTGACCCATATCACGTACTCGTGAGATGTAAGATAAAATATAATGTTACACGGAAGTAATTACAAATAGCAAACGTGTTATAAAAAATGTAGTGAAATGCAATTATCTGCTTGATAATATTGCCTCTAGCTTAATGGAATTAATTGCACTGTGGTATGAAATTTAAATAAGTTTAAAGCTGATTGGACTGCGCGAACTGTCGATCGCAGCCTCGTTTTAATATATCGTAAATCATCTATACAGGCTAAGCCCATTCAGAATTGACTTAAGAATTGATATTGGAAATAAAACTCTTCTCTCTGTGATAATACACCAAATTCAGTGGCAAAAACTACTTACATAAACCTTTTTAGTATCGAAATTTCAATCCAGCGAAAATTACGCTCTTTTGCTCTGTAAGTTTAACACAATTAAGTTACAAGCCAGATCAGTGATATTATTAGCTACCTATACTGGTTTCCTTTTGTTTTATTTTTATGAAAATATGTTGTCGGGCCGTACGGCGGGCGATACTCACGTTGATATCCTACCGCTGTCAGGGGAGAAGGTGGGGGGGGGGGGGGGGGGGCGTCTCCAGACACTCTCCGACTTGGAATCTCATTGACTGGAGAAGAATTGTCTTCAGTGATGATTCCCACTCGGAAATGAGTCACAATGTCCAACGAAGAGGTGTCTATGGAGGGGGGGTTCTTATTCAGAACACGAAACGACATTAATGTTGGATTTCTGTGAAAGTATATCATAGGCCGAGTCAACAACTACCAAAAATACTAGCGAATACTGCACAAAAGATGCAAACATGCCACATGTAAACATGTAAAAACCATATACGACATGATTGGTTATAGAAAAGGTTAAAAAAACTGCAGCAGCCTCTGAGTCCACGTTATGTCCTAGGATGCAACGCTAAAAGTCAGCTACTAAATCGACAAGTGTAATTTTCTGTTGCTGCCGAGGTTGTACGAAAACTGTGTTTCCATCGTTCGTCAGTTGCATATAATCACAATTGTTTTAACCCTATTTACAATGTCAGCTGCATACAGTCGCGAGGTAACCAGCATAGAGAAAATACTTATCTGTAACTTGACTGTATTAGTTAAATAATCCAAAAATTTCGGGTTTGATGTGCAGTTAGGTGTCGAATTATACTGGAGTAGCTAACCTTGTTGCATAACAAGAAATTCCCATTTTCAGTACCGTTCGGAAACCACACTAGTCTCTTTATCCTCTTATAATTGCCTGGGTGATCTTGTTCTCAGGGCGAAGGAAGATAAGGACAGAAAATATCCAGTAATACAATACCTGCTAACTCCATACGATATTTAAAATACAGTTGATGGCTCTTTCATTCCAAAAACTAGCTGACGACTTTATTGGTTACGTAAGCCCTCAAAAGAACTGTGGAGCATCCAGTGCCGATATTAGGATTCAAATTTGATAGGGAATGCTACAAACAGCACATCGTTTTCGGCGATTAACCGTTTCTGCAGTACTCAGAGCGAAGAGCCTTTTCAGAAAGTAGACCCTTCCCGTTCGAATGCAGTGGAAATTATTTGTTTGGCCTTAGTATCAAGACAACTTATGCCCACATGTAGGCTTACAACGGCTGAAAGCCAATACCTCGTAACGATTATGTTGAAATCAGCCATTTGTTTACGTTGTGGTAGAGCATTGCTTCTAAATCTTGTTTCATCTAAGAATTAACTCCACAATAGCAAAGGTTCGAGTTTAACGTGCTATTGACATCGAAGTCATTAGAGACGGTGTACTAACTGAGTACAACAAATATAGAGTAGGAAATAATCGACAGTCTTTATGTAGGAAAAAAAAAGTTCAAATGTGTGGGAAATCTTATGGGACTTAACTGCTAAGGTCACCAGTCCCTAAGCTTACACGCTACTTAACCTAAATTATCCTAAGGACAAACACACACACACACATGCCCGAGGGAGGACCAGCCGCACAGTCCATGACTGCAGCTCCTCAGACCGCTCGGCTAATCCCGCGCTGCTTTATGTAGGACCTTTCCCACGGTTCACCTGAAGTAGTTTCGAGAAACCACAAATAACCTGTCTCAATATGCCCGAACAAGAATTTGAACTCCGCACCTACCGGATACGGAATCAGTGACTTAAACTTTGTGCCATTTCACACGGTATCGGCAGCACAAAATTACTCTTTAAGTCATAAAAACAAATATTTCGAGAGGCATTAAGAGAGATAAAGACTCTCAGAAAATTTTCGCACTACATAACCAGTTTTCGAAATTTTAAATAAAATATCTTTACTATTTCACAGTTTCTTGATTCAGTTTTTTGTTCTTCTGAATCATGTTACCGGCTATCAAAACATACCATGTAGACTAACCGGTTCAGCACTGGGCTATAAGAAAGAACAGACGTCCCTGCAGTGACACAGCGACGGCGGATGACTTACTACCTATATCTGTCAACAGGCCCTGCGTGCTACTGAGGTGTATTTTGCGCAGTGAGAGAGCTCTGCACGTCCAGCGACGTTTTTTAGTCACACATATCAGTCCCGGATTAATACTCCAGTTTGCATCCATATATTACGTTCAACATAAAATCAAGTTGGATTCCATTACAAATCACTGTGCTCTGTGATTGTGGAATGATTATAATCAGGGATGAACACAGCAAACAGTGGCATGTCAATTTGTATTTTATAGATTTCAGCTACGGTATAGCCATCATCAGCGTTAAAAAGAATAAGAAAACATAGGAATCAGGTACTTGAATTAATTACACCAAGAAGCATTTAGCAGTTGTACAGACACTGCGAGCTGTGACACGTTGCATTATCCTGCTGGTAGATGCAATCGTGCCGAGAAAAACAAGCCGCATGTACGGGTCGAAATGGACCTCAAAAATAGATGCATACTTGTGTTGATCCATCGTGCCTTCCAGAATGACGATGTCACCCAGGGAATGCCACGAAAACCATTTCCAAGACCTTGACGCTCCCTCCTACGTCGTCGACTCTTCCGACGATTGTTACTGGGCGTTGGCTTTCAGACGTTCCACGTAGTACACGATAGCGACCACCTGTCCGTTGGAGCATAAAACGTGAGTCATCTGAAAGGGCCATCTGTCACAACTCAGTGGACGCCTTGTTGCCGTTTCGGCATGCATATTCCACCCTTTGCCGCCGATGAACAGGAGACAACAGGAGTGCGTTAACCAGGCGCCCGCTGCAGAGACGCGTACGCAGCAACGTTCGCTGAACGGTCGTCGAGGAGAAAGTTGGTAGCACCTTGCTTCATCTGGGAGGTCATTTGTTCAACAGTTGAACATCTAATCGTCCGTACACATCTCCGCAGCCGTCGTCCTTGCCTGTCATCTATGCACCACATTTTATTCAGCGTCAGTTTGGATAGCGTCATTTTGCCATGCAAGATACACTTTAACCACGACGGCACGCGAACAGTTAGCCGTTTCGGAAATGTTTCCACTCTTGGCCCGAAAGCCAATAATAATGCCCTTTAGGAGTTCAGATAAATCACTCCGTTTCCACATTAGACTGTTTTCCGTGCCGTACCCCCACCACGACATGCTCTGTGTACCCCCTACGGCTACTGCTGGCACCTGCCGCATGTGAGCGTTATTGAACTTTGACCTCGAACATAGGCAGTGGTTTCATTAATGTGACACGACCGTGTAAATAGACGTGTGGTTAAAAAGGCCTTAAACAATCTGTAGCTCAACTCACACTGAGGCTGCTATTTACATGACTACGCAGCCAGGCACAGTATACCTCATAGAATGTTCGAATGGTTCACATGGCTCTAAACACTATGGGACTTAACATCTGAGGTCATCAGTCCCCGAAACTTAAAACTACTTAAACCTAAGGACATCACACACATCTATGCCCGAGGCAGGATTCGAACCTGCGAACGTAGCAGCAGCATGGTTCCGGATTGAAGCGCCTAGCACTAGTTGTATTGTATTGTATGTTAACCGAGGGCCTAGAAACGACGGAGAGGCTCCGTCTCATGTTTGCGTGGTAGAGTAATGGTGGCGCCGCGCGAGATTAGCTGAGTGGTCTAGGGTGCTGCAGTCATGGACTGTGCGGTTGGTCCCGGCGGAGGTTCGAGTCGTCCATCGGGCATGGGTGTGTGTGTTTGTCCTTAGGATAATTTAGGTTCAGTAGTGTATAAGCTTAGGGACTGATGACCTTAGCAGTTAAGTTCCATAAGATTTCACACACATTTGAACATTTTGAGTAATGGTGGTGAACGAGTACGTGGAGAACTTGTTGGCGCAGCAATCGCCGACATAGTGTAGCTGAGGCGGAATAAATAGAATCAGCCCGCATTCGCCGTGGCAGATGCAAAACCGCCAAAAACTATCCACAGACTGGCCGGCTCACCGGACCTCGACACATCTGGCGGGCTGATTCTTGCCGGGGACCAGGCGCTCCTTCCCGCCCGGAAAGCCGTCTGTTAGACCGCACGGCTAACCAGGCGGACCTTATTCACTATTTACTCTTTGAGTACGTCTTGCAATTTATATTAAATTATATTCTGAACACTACAGTCTTTCGTTAGCTATGATTAACTGGAAGGTGAACGTCAGTTCATTATTCGGACCTAAAACACTGCTAGCTAAGCCAGCTATGGAAACCCTTAAGGCTTATCTCCATCTGATATGCTATTTATGTCAAATCAAAATAGGCAAATGCACTATGAACCTGTGTCCTCAATGTAAACTCCACTCAAGGAGCCTGCGCCCTGGAGTATGCAGAGCGTAATGTGGCCCGTATGCCCCGGATTCGTCCTAGAATCTTTGTACAGAGTATCGGACCCCTGAAATTAATCGTAGGTTGTACCTTACTTAAGATATGGCCGAATATCGTTACGCAGGTAGCACTTCTTTTCATTCGTAGAATCTATAACGCTGTTCTGAAAGCAGAAAAAATCGTTACTTGTGGGATTCACAGTTAACCATAAGTTATCGCGAAGAGTAATCTAACAAGAGCATTCAAATACAATTCGACTGGGGAAAAAAGTAAAAACTGGCATCATTATGCTCGTTAGTGAATAAAACAAGCGTTTTCACATAACAGTCAAGTAATCTGACAATGCTACAAAAATTAATGTTTATATGTGTATGTCGTTCGCTTTCTATGTGATGCGTCTGTGTTCCTAGTATAGTAGTTGTGTTGATAAATGTGGCAAACGGACTGAAGCTACCGCCTTGTGTTTGTTCTGCGGAAGTGCTGTAAATGATCCTGTGGCCCCCTGCGTTCTACCGAGTTTGCTAACTACTTCCCACAGATTTACATTACTAAACTTGTTATTATCATATAAATGACTTAAATGAAACTTGTAACAATGTAAAATATGCAGTCAAGTTCCTGCATATGTAGTTTCGTACTCTAGGAAAAGTAAGATCCGCATCCCCAAACATCACTGGGGGTAAAGATAAAGAGCCAACTCACATAACTGTAACAACATATCAGTATTCTGCTTAACTGCCGCATATTAGTCATTAGTTTTTCGGATTGGGGTCACAAGATGGTATTCCGCCACAATCAAACAACTATGAACAACAATAGCTTCATTAAATTTTAAAACTATAGCTCTCGTTGTGACATAGGAAGTGAGCAAGTAAACATGGATACAGATGAGAAGTAAGCAATTTGTCTGTTCAAAACTTAAATTACGAACTACGCTAAATGCAGCTCAATAGAAATCACCTATAATGAACTATATGATTTAGTGCGGTCATAAATAATGCCTTCAGTATCTGTACAGCTACTGGTTATCAGTCATTGAATTGTCGCATAATATACTTAAGGCGAATACTTTCAACCCAATGGAAACATGCAAGATATTTTAATATACTGTCTTATAAGATTTATTTCCTAAGAATCTCTTTACGCTTGTGTTTTGTATCAATATAGTCATAAAATGTCACATATTTTTGTACAGAAATCTTTTTACAGCTATGAATTATCATTGAGGTTGTGTGGACTATGTAAACAGTGTTAAGTTAGCAGACGATGGCTTAAGAACGCGAAAGCTAGTTCATAACGAACTGTTAAATAAATGTTATTGTGGAACACTAATATTGTGCTTTCAAGTTATTAGTATGTCTCTGCTCCTACAAGAACCAATGGAATATTCCATTAAAAAATTTCAGAACAATGAATAGGTACCTTCAGTTATCATCTGTGTAAGTCTGTTGAATTTCCAATACAATCCAAAAATTCTGACAGTGATATTTCGGTTTAACTGTTCGGTATTGACTTAGGATTTGAACGTCGCTGGCGGAAAAATACTCCCGACCTGAATAGCCTTTACGTTCGGAACGACAGCCAAGGCCCTCCATAGTGTCATCTTACGCAATGCTGGCGGTACCTTGGGCAGTATTTCCGCTTCGGCGCTCAAGCACCGTAAATCTCCAATTAGTGCCAGGATATCAGCCACTAACTAGGCACTTTCCTAGATGCTGTTGTGGGGTGATGTAACAACTCTTTGGCTTCTAATGGTCACAAGTCCGGCAAGCAGAATTCACCAGAATTCCTCTCAGTTCCTTCTTTCACATCGGGTGACCCTGATGACGTCATGGGTTTTCCCCGTCAGCACACGGGTCCCTTCCATTTCCCTCCACTTTCCACCCCTCCCCTCCCCTCTCTCCCACCCCAACACCTGGAAATGGTGGTGAATCTGCAATTTTTGTGAAAAATTAAAAATGGCAGGATAATCAAATTTATTGAGTTTTCACTTTGAGATCAGGAGATCAACTGACCTAGTTAACAACAACAACCACAACAATAACACCAGAGGATGCTGTTCCTGTTGCTGGTGGTGTTGGTGTTAGTGTACCTGAATGTTGAACAATATGCTTCCCCTCATTCCTCCTGGAGACTGAAACGTTCTGAGATGTGTTTTCGAAACATCCTCGAAAGAATGACACAGGGAGCAATAAAAAATGCCTGTCTACTGATAGCCACTTCCCAAACGTGTAAGAGTCTGTGATTAAATGTGTGTACTTACAAGACCAACTAGTCCTCCACCTGACACTGGCTAGGTAGAGTTATCAAAACGAGAGAAATAGCACACTAAAGTACAGGAGGGAACTCATAACCATGCAGAGTATACATGGACTACACAAAGAAATTCAGAAGCCGAAAACCTACATTTCATCAATATCGAATGACTGGCTATAAATATCTCTCCTGTACATAATCTCTGTGATCATATTCCTACCATTACCACACTAGAAATACGACAGTGTAAAGGTGTCTGAGTCTCTCTCTCTCTCTCTCTCTCTCTCTCTCTCTCTCTCTCTCCCTCTCCCTCTCTCTTTGTCTCTCTCCTTGTGACTTTCGTAACACACAGTATTACGAAGAATAAAATATTCACCAACATCACCCAGTAGCGAACTCAATAAGATTTTACTGTGTCTCTCTCTTCCAATATATCAGGAAACAAATAACATGTGCATATTGACATCGACCATATATGGTGATCCCATTAAGCATACACATATCGGTGCTCTGGAGCAGTTGACCAGTGAGCGAAGTCATTTCCATCGACCAGTGCAAAGTTTTACCGCCTGTACTGCAGGAAGACCATTCGACTATCAGTCACAAGGAGAGAGTTCTTGTGTTGTTGTTTCATAAACAGTTTGATACATTATTTTTTGCTGTAAGACATCGAAGCAGTGTATGACTACAGCTGTGTACAGAACCATACTTTTTTTTCTACCATAACTTCGAAATCTGTGTCAGGTGCTAAACCGACGTTAACACATTTCGATACATTGTCTGTCACAGTAAGCTGGACATCGCAGGTAAAACCTATGCTGCTCTCACAACATACTGGATAGTTGAAATAAAAGGACAGAGGCGATGTTTTTTATAGACAAAAATGAGGAAGACATCGCATCATAATGAAACTGGAGGAGTCTGTGGTACTGTGGAGCATTTCCAAACACCTGTCTTCCACAGTGACAGTATAGCAGACGCCTCGGTGTTCCATTCCGAAAAGAACAGGAGCAGTGATTCCTCATATTGCACTCATGTACGTGACCGCTGTTTCAGAGCTGGCCATCCCCAGAAACAGTTGCTCCCACGAACACTCTCTCCATCTCAAACAAGTGGTTTCAGTCAGTCATCATGTGGTGATCAACAGCATACCAGTGGACATATGTGATGGAAAAACACTGTGGATATGGAACGATGTACTGTAATAAGCACCACAGTTGAGAGTGCGATCAATTTTAGCAAATTTTTCCAGCTTTTCTGTAATTTGAACCCCAACCAATGACACAGATGCATGTTTCCCAACTTCAGTATCATCGCTAAGCCACCCCTCCCCTACTTTGTGAGTACCACACACTAGATTGCGAATGTAGGTACACTACTGGCCATTAAAAATTGCTACACCAAGAAGAAATGCAGATGATAAACGAGTATTCATTGGACAAATATATTATTCTAGAACTGACATGTGATTACATTTTCCCGCAATTTGGATGCATAGAGTCTGAGAAAACAGTACCCAGAAGAACCACATCTGACCGTAATAACGGCCTTGATACGCCTGGGCATTGAGTCAAACAGAGCTTGGATGGCGTGCACAGGTACAGCTGCCCATGCAGCTTCAACACGATACCACAGTTCATCAAGAGTAGTGACTGGCGTATTGTGACGCGCCAGTTTCTCGGCCACCATTGACCAGACGTTTTCAATTGGTGAGAGATCTGGAGAATGTGCTGGCCAGGTCATCAGTCGAACATTTTCTGTATCCAGAAAGGCCCGTAAAGGACCTGCAACATGTGGTCGTGCATTATCCTGGTGAAATGTAGGGTTTCGCAGACATCGAATGAAGAGGAGAGCCACGGGTCGTAACACATGTGAAATGTAACGTCCGCCGTTCAAAGTGCCGCCATTGCGAACAAGAGGTGACCGAGACGTGTAATCAGTGGCACCCCATACCATCACGCCGGTTGATACGCCAGTATGACGATAACGAATACACGCTTCCAATGTGTGTTCACCGCGATGTCGCCTAACACGTATACGAAAATCATGATGCTGTAAACAGAATCTGGTTCATCCGAAAAAATAACGTTTTGCCATTCGTGCACCCAGGTTCGTCGCTGAGTACACCATCGCAGGCGCTCTTGTCTGTAATGCAGCATCAAGGGTACCCCCGCCATGGTCTCCGAGCTGATAGTCAATGTTGCTGCAAACGTCGTCGAACTGGTTGTTGTCTTGCAAACGTCCCCATCTGTTGACTCAGGGATCGAGACGTGGCTGCACGATCTGTTACATCCATGCGAATAAGATTCCTGTCATCTCGACTGCTAGTGATACGAGGCCGTTGGGATCGAGCACGGCTTTCCGTATTACCCTCCTGAACCCACCGATTGCATATTCTGCTAACAGTTATTGGATCTCGACCAACGCGAGCAGCAATGTCGTGATACGATAAACCGCAATCGCGATAGGCTGCAATCCTACCTTTATCAAAGTAGGAAACGTGATGGTACGCATTTCTCCTCATTACACGAGGCATCACAACTACGTTTCTCCAGGCAACGCCGGTCAACTGCTGTTTGTGTATGAGAAATCGGTTGGAAACTTTCCACATGTCAGCACGTTGTAGGTGTCGCAACCGGCGCCAACCTTGTGTGAATGCTCTGAAAAGCTAATCATTTGCATATCACAGCATCTTCTTCCCGTCGGTTAAATTTCGCGTCTGTAGCACCTCATCCTGGTGGTGTAGCAATTTTAATGGCCAGTAGTGTATATGACTGTGTAGTACATCCACTCATTTTTAATTCTCGGAAATATTTAGCAAAATATACCAAACGGAACGCTATATTGATGCAGTCAGGTTATCTACATATTTCTAGCACTTCGATCATAGTGTGGAATTTACGATTACGATTACCCATCTTTTCCTGTGTGGATGGGAGTCCCAGAGTATCCTTGCATTCATAGGATAAAGTTGGGTATTGAAAGATCTCCTCGCATTGTTTTTGACCAACCCTCCCTGAAACACTGGCATCGATTTAATTAGCAACTGACCAGAAGTAGGAGAGCACTATACCCACTGCATTCCACATCTCCTGAAAGAACAGAGCAAGTTGATTCCATAACTTATGTTCAGCAGAGACTGTTCTGCACCAGTATAACTCACAGCACCCATCCTAGAACACACGATCTCTTCAGATGCGAATATGTCTAGGAGGTTAGCACCCCTTTCGGTATATGCTAGATGTGGGAGTGCTATGGTGATACAACAGACAGCTAAGAAGGAACGTGTGGTTTCTGCATGATGGAGTTCCAGATGGACGGAGTTTCAAGCATTTTATGTAAACCAACTGTTCTATCAATTCTTAAGTATTGTTCTAGTGCTGGAGTCAATACCGAGAAGGTACTGACAAGAGACGAATGATAGAACATACATGTTTCTGTACTTAAACATGCAAAATGTTTCATCCATGTGGTTTCCGAAATATTAGTCATGCAGAGTGTAGTGCTCCTAATACTATAATGCAGGGTATATATGTCCAACATCTGACAAACATCTACCTTATAAGTTTTCTATCCCACTCACTACAGTGATGAACGTTAATATGGTAAAACTACTTCTTTCTACACCAAAGAAAAACATAGATTCTTTGTGATACATGCATAGTATACTTCCTGGAGGTGTATGACGCCCAGAGATCACATCCGATTATGGTTCAGTAATAATGCTATAATCGCATCAGACCTATAAAATGATCGCCAGCAATGTAAACTGCATCTTCTGAAGAAACAGACAAATGTATAGAAGCCGTGTTTGACATGCGAAATTACGCACCATGCTGTACTAAATCCATAAACAGATCAACAGTCAAGCAAATGTACACACACTGAGTTTCCAGTACCTTAAAAAACTCTGCCAGCGACTTAGAAAAGGAGTTTGAAACATTTTACGTAAATCGCCTGTGTAAACATTGTTCCTGCGTTTGTTGTCCATACTAAGAACATATCGGAAAGAGAGAAATGATCGTGGAACATAAACACGTTCCAAGAGCTACATGGTTCTGCACTTAATCACGCTATAATGCTAGAGGTATGCAGTTTCCGACTTATTGCTTGTGTAGAATACAACGCTGTTAGTATTTTAATGCAAGAAATACACTGAAACGCCAAAGAAACTGGTATACATGGTATACACACACATGCGTGTTTAAATACAGAGATATGTAAACAGGCAGAATATGGCGTTGCGGTCGACAACGCCTATATAAGACAGCAAGTGTCTGCTGCAGTTGTTACATCGGTTACAGGTGCTACAACGGCAGGTTATCAAGATTTAAGTGAGTTTGAACGTGATGCTACAGTCGGCGCCCGAGCGATGGGACACAGCATCTCCGAGCTAGCGATGAAGTGGGGATTTTCCCGTACGACCATTTCACGAGTGTGCCGTGAATATTAGGAATCCGGTAAAACATCAAATCTCCGACATCGCTGCGGCCGGAAAAAGATTCTGAAAGAACGGGACCAAAGACGAGTGAAGAGAATCGTTCAACGTTACACAACTGCAACCCTTCCGCAAGTTGCTGCAGATTTCAATCCTGGGCCATCAACAAGTGTCATCGAAACATCATCGATACGGGCTTTCGGAGCTGAGGGCCCACTCGTGTACCCTTGATGACCACACGCCACAAACATTTTCCCTCGCCTGGACTCGTCAACACCGACACACTGTTGAAGATTGGAAACATGTTGCCTGGTCGGACGAGTCTCGTTTCAAATTGTATAGAGCGGATGGATGTGTACGGGTATGAAGATAACCTCATGAATCCATGGACCGTGCATGTCAGAAGGGGACTGTTCAAGCTGGTGACTCTGCACTGGCGTGGAGTGCGTGCAGTTTGAGTGATATGGAACCCCTGATACGTCTAGATACAACTCTGATAGGTGGTGCGTACGTAAGCATCCTGTCTAATCATTTGCATCCATTCATATCCATTGTGCATTCCGACGGACTTGGGCAATACCAGCAGGCAATTCGACACCCCATACGTCCAAAATTGCTACAGAGTGGCCCCAGGAATACTTTTCTGAGTATCAACACTTCCGCTGGCCACCAAACTCCCCAGAGATGGACATTATTGAGCAAATCTAGGATGTCTTGCAACGTGCTGTTCAGAAGAGATCTCCAGCCCCTCGTAATCTTACGGATTATGGACAGCCCTGCAGGATTCATGGTGTCAATTCCCTCCATCACTACTTCAGACGTTAGTCGAGTCCATGCCACGTCATGCTGCGGCATGTCTGCGTTCTCGCAGGGGTCCTACACGATATGAGGCAGGTGTGCCAGTTTCTTTGGGTCTTCAGTGTACATTTCCACCGCACGAAGTACATTCTCCCTGTCCGTTTCTCTCTATTAACCTACAGTGACAAACTGTCAGGTGATGAAACAACTACCCTGCACACCAAAGAAAATATCGATTGTTTGTTAACACACACTAAATAGGTTTCCGGAGGTGTATCACGTCTGCTGTTTACAAAGTTCAATCTGATTATGGTTCAGAAATTATGATATTTTCACAACAGCCCTTTAAAATGATCGTCGGCAGCCGGAAACGCATACGAAGAAACAGTGACATTAAGAGGAAACAAATACCACAATCAGTAGTTATGGTCCGATGTTAGATTGTATTGCTCATGTGAGGAATAATATTGCCGACTCGTCATGACACAACGTCTCTATAATGCCTCCTCTTTCCACTACTGACGTGTGTATATGATCATTTGACTTCCACTCCATCGTTTAGAGGGTCTGCAACAGGGATTTGACATGTGTACAGAATTGATTTCTGTTGCTACTCAGATTTTTTTTCCATAAGTATATGCTCTTATTGCTTACCAGATGTGCTTCATTGTTTCTCTTTATTCCTTCCAACTAAGCCTCACCCCTTCAGGCAGACTACAAACTACACTTTTCAGGTATTTATTTTTATGACCACAGTAATAAGTTATACGTTAGTTGGACAGTGTGTCTACTGCAGGTAACATCTTGGGCCATAAGAGTTTCCCCTCTCTACCTACAGAACGCGTCTCCCCGGCAACGTCATTTGTAGGCGACCAGTCAGCATGTTGTGCGTCTGAATCGCAACAATCAACCGCTGACAGCTCTACACACATACACACAGAGACTCTACATGCATATTACCAATTGCGATGTCTCGATTTCAGCCACTTGTATGTTATTTTCGACAGTGCTACAGCTCTTCAAATAGCCAAATACTTCGCAAAATGGTTCTGAAACAGGTGTAATCACATTTAAATTCATCCTGTGAAGAGCATAACATCTTCGATATAATTTATATTACCAGTATTTGTAACAAGAGTGTCTAGGTAATCCAGCAATAACAACCATCCAAGGCGTCCCGCTGCGCCTATCACACCTCCTTTTATACTCTAATGGTCCACGATGACGCCGCATAATCACCCCAGTCACGCTATTTCGTGTCCATTGGGTGGAGGGAGACAGTCCTTTGTGAGTATCACTCTCATGTACGAGATACAACAACACATTAGTCGGACGATGAGGTATAGTACTGTACTCGAATGCATCCAGTTACTTCCAACCACGTATTCTACAGTTGCATTGTATTTGCTCTATTTTCTGTATGTCTGTGTCGCGGATGGCTCCCATGACCCAGAATAGATCCGAGTTATTGTTCGAGTGTATTTAATGGGATCACCACGTATGATCTATGCCAACACGCAGACTGTATTTGTTTCCCTATACATCGGAAGAGACAGACACGGTAAAATCTTGTAGAGTTCTTTACCAGATGACGTTAGCGGAGTTTTTATAGTTCGCAGTTTTATTCAGTTGTGTGTTGCAAAAATAACAAGGGGAGAGATAGACGGAGATGGGCAGCACTCTGCCAATGAAGACCATTACACTGTCGTGTTTCTAGTGTAGTTGTTATCATAGTTATACGGTTAAGGAATTAGGTCATGTACAGGATGGATATTTACAGTCAGTCACTCGACAGCGATGAAATGTAGGTGTTATGCATCTGAATTTCTTTGTGCAGTCCACGTATGGTCTTCATGGTTATGAGTTTTCTCCTGTACGTTAGTGTACTGTTTTCTCTTTGTGATAGCTCTCTACGTAGTTCGTGACGGATGGAGGGCTAGACGGTCTCCTAAGTAATGGAACAGCGCTATCGGAGCATGATGGGATTTCGAGAGATTTAAAACGAGTCTGCAACTTTGTGGGGGACATCGCCTAGCCGGCCGGAGTGGCCGTGCGGTTCTAGGCGCTACAGTCTGGAGCCGAGCGACCGCTACGGTCCCAGGTTCGAATCCTGCCTCGGGCATGGGTGTGTGTGATGTCCTTAGGTTAGTAAGGTTTAATTAGTTCTAAGTTCTAGGCGACTGATGAACTCAGAAGTTAAGTCGCATAGTGCTCAGAGCCATTTGACACCTCCTACTCGTCGTAATCAGGTATATTCAATTGTTACATACTGAAGAGTGGAAGGTTCGAAAGAATACAGCAGGTACGCGATACTGCGACGGAAGGGGAGTTGAGAGGTGAGCTCAATGCCGTGTATTCTAAGTTTTATGGGCAAACATATTATAACATCTCACATTCGTCTTTGCGAAGCGACTGCGGTGAGAACATTAGAGGCTAATATGAAGGTTTCTGCTGAGAGACAATCAGCAGCAGAAGTTCCATCTTTTGTTTTCTCTGTCCTCTGGTGGTGGTGTGGTGAACTAGGTCAGTTGGTCCATTTTCCCATTATTTTGAATTTCCGACCAAAATTTCCATTTCCCGCTATTGCCAGGGGTGGGGGTGGAGACTGGGAAGGGATTGGAGGGGAGGGGAGGGGAGGTTGAACGGACCCACGTCAGTTTGATATCAAATGTGACACCCATCCCTTTTTGCCTCACTACTTACAATTACAAGGGGCGTTCAGTAATTAATGCTACACATTCTTTCCTCGACCAGTTTCGGTGGAAAAATGCGGAATTTGCTGTGGTACAACGCAGAATATTCCAGCTTCAGCCCTGATAGTTCCATGAAGTTTCCATAGTAGGCAGTGCTACACGTAGCCTTCAAAATGTAGTCAGTAACAGAGGTGTGTTCCAAGAACGGAGCTGCCACTGAGTTTTTTTGGCGAAAAAATTGAGCATAGTGTATATTAATAGGTGCTTGCAGAATGTTTATGGAGACCTGGATGTGAACAAAAGCTCGGTGAGTCGTTGGGCTAGGCACGTCTGTTATCATCCCACGCGGTCGCACAGACATGTACTATCTCCCGTGTGCCAGCGTGCCGCACACAACTGTGACTCCTGCACTGCTGGAACTTGCGGATCCTCTCATTCAAGGGGTTGACGGATCACAATCGATCATCTCGCTGCATAACTGGGCGTCTCTGGTGGTAGTACTGACACACTCGTCCATCAGTTGGTGTTCTGAAAGGTGAGTGCCTCCTCGTCCCCCCCCCCCCCCCCCCCCCGCCTAATAGAAGACTATAAAGAACAGTGAAAGACCGTCTCTGCAGAATTTGCTTGCGCGTTACGAGCCTGATGGTGACACTTTTTTATCGAACATCGTCAAAGGTGACGAAACATGGGTTCATCGCTTCGAACCGGAGAAAAGACGGCAGTCTATGGAGTGGCGCCACATGACCTCTCTTCCAAAGAAAACATTCCAAACCACTCTCTCAGCCGGTAAAGTCACGGCGACTGTCTTCTGGGACTCAGAAAGGGTTATTCTGTTCGATGTCCTCCCACATGCTCAACGATCAACTCCAAACTGTATTGTGCTACCCTAAGGAATCTAAAGAAACGACTTCAACATTCAGTGCCACAAAAATGTAAACGAACAGCTCCTTCTCCATGACAACGCAAGGACTCACACAAGTCTACGCACCCGAGAGCAGTTCAGAGAACTTCACTGGCTTAGTCTTCTTTGTCCACCCTATAGCCCTGATGTCGCACCTTCTGACTTCCATCTGTTTGGCCCACTGAAGGATGCACACCGTGGGAGCTGTTCATGGATTCCTACCGGATACGATTGACAGAGGACATCATAAAAGTTCAAAGAAGGGCAGCTCTTTTTTTATTGCAAAGCAAGTGCGAGAGTGGAATAAATATGAAAATGCCAGTAGGAGTGGTGGCAAACATTAAAACGGAGACGTTTTTCGTTGCTGATTGAACTTTTGAGGAAATGTCAATCACCAGCTTTCTCTTCCCAATGTCAAAATATTTTTTGACTTCCACTTATATAGGGAGAAAAGAACACCGCAATAAAATAAGAGAAATCAGACCTCTCACGGAAACATTTAGGTGTTCGTTTTCCAAATATGCTATTCGAGAGTGCAACGTGCAAGAAACAGCCTAAAAGTGGTTCTATGAACCCTATGCCAAACGCTTAAATGTAAATTACAGAGTAAGCATGTAGATGTAAACGTAGAAGGAATCTTTTTTGTGGAATTGTTAGCTGTAAGTTAAGAATGATACTCAGCTGTATGAGTAGATTTTCTGATGAAGATCTGGTCGATAAGCATGCCATACGGCTTCACTGAATGCAATGAAAGAGCGTGATAGCAACACTTTTCTGATCTCTCCTGCATCGACAACAACATCACATCATTTTGGAATGTCTTTGGGTTATTCTATTTTGGGTTGTAGTTTTAGTGATAGTATGTAACAGACATTTCCAGTGATGTGAAGATATTTTCTCTGTAGAAAGGTAATTAGGGTAACAAACCGAATACATTGTACTTGCATTACTACTCTGTAACGAGCCACCGTTGACCAAGGGTACATAAGCAAGAAGTACTCAGTACCTATGCCTGAAATCCATCCCCAGTTATGTTGATTTTCTTCAGGTTCACCTTGTATGTGCACCACTGATTAAAAGTAGGTCACTAATATGTAAGAAACAGACCCGCCAGTATAAGACAATGCCTGGAGTATTGTGCAGCCAGTACCAGTTCCCCGCAAAGATACTGAACGATAAGCCCACTCTCTGGAGTATCCAAGGCGTTGGAGCATCTCTACCTGCAAAGTCTCCTCGATCTATGGAAGCCGGAAACCTTTTACAAGATGTCCAGCTCTGATTCTGGAAAGGGCATTCTACAATCCACCAGGTAATGCACTTGATCGATGACACAGTGTAGGCCGTCGAACCCACGAGTTCTCTGGAGTCCTGCTGCCTGATGTCACTTTACTGGCCGTTGTGGCCGAGCCTTTCTAGGCGGTTCAGTCTGGAATCGCGCAACGGCTACGGTCGCAGGTTCGAATCATGCCTCGGGCATTGATGTGCGTGATGTCCTTAGGTTAGTTAGGCTTAAGTAGTTCTTAGTTCTAGGGGACTGATGACCTCAGATGTTAAGTCCCATAGTGCTCAGAACCACTTGAAGCACTTGATGTCACTTTCGATTACGTTTGGCACGAGAGACTACTGTGTAAGTTGCTAAGACACGGAGTCCCAGTGCCTCACGCGAGACTGCTGTGTAACTACTTGGATGGACGTATCTTCCACGTACATGCTACCGAAGGAGTGTCATCACAACATCTCATCGCCGCCCATGTACAGCAGGGGCCATTGCTTGATCTGATCCTCCACGTTCCAGTCATGTTAATGTTACCACCGCCTATGTTCGACGCCAACGCGCAATAACCACTCACAGACAGCAGGTGGCAGCACCAGTAGTGGAGGGTATGTAAAACGTGTCAAAAAATGGTTCAGATGGCTCTGAGCACTATGGAACTACTTAAACCTAACTAACCTAAGGACATCACACATATCCATGCCCGAGGCAGGATTCGAACCTGCGACCGTAGCGGTCACCCGGTTCCAGACTGAAGCGCCGAGAAACGGTCGACCACTCCTGCCGGAAAAACGTGTCCCTCGGACTCAGGAAACAGTGCAGTCGTTGTCCTAATACAGAAACAGAGCGACTTGTCTGACATCCAAGACGACGTGACCATTGGCTTTCAGGCCAAGGATGGAATCATTTCCAAAATAGCTGAATTTGTAATCCACTCGTGCGACGCTGTGGTTAAAATATTCCGTGTATGGCAAGATGATGCTATCCAAAACAAGTGCCGGGGAACTTTTCAAAAATGTTCAAATGTGTGTGATATCTTATGGGACTTAACTGCTAAGGTTATCAGTGCCTAAGCTTACAAGCTACTTAACCTAAATTACCCTAAGGACAAACACACACACACACACACACACCCCTGCCCGAGGGAGGGCTCGAACCTCCGCCGGGACCAGCCGCACAGTGCATGACTGCAGCGCCCAAGACAGCTCGGCTAAACCCGCGCGGCCGGAGGAACTTTGTTACACCGTAGGTCATAGATGACAAGGAAGAACGACGGCTGCGGATATGTGTATGGGCGAACTGACGTCCAACTGTTGAGCAACTAACCGCCCAGATGAACCAATGAGCTAACATTGAAGTGTCCTGAACTACTCTTCAGCGAACGTTGCTGCATATGGACTACCGCAGTAGGAGCCTAGTTCATGCACCCATGCTGACTGCTGTTCATTGACGACGAAGACGGAATTTACACGTAAGTACCGCACCTGGACGTCCACTGATTGTTGACAATTGGCCTTTGCAGATGAATCGTGTTTTATGCTACATCGGCGTGAAATATCTGACCTTTAACACCGCGCAACAATCGTCGGGAGGATCCATGCTGAAGGGGAGAGCGGTACGCCATGGGGAATGTTTCTTGGTATTCCCTGGATGGTCTCGTCATACTGGAAAGCACAGTGGATCGACATAAGCATGCCTCTATCCTTAGTAACCATGCCTAGCTCTGCTTGCAGTTCGGCTTTCCTCGGCAAGATAGTATCTACCAGCAGGGCAATGCAACATGTCACATAGCTCGCAGTGTACGTGCGTGGATCGAAGAGCATCAGGATGAGTTTACCGTACTCCCCTGGCCATGAAACTCACCGGATTTAAACCCAGTCCAGAATCTGCGGAATCACCTCGATCGGATTGTTCGCGCCATGGATCCTCAACCGAGAAACCTTGGCCACGGCTATGTTGTCGGCATGGCTTTACGCCTTTGACGGAACATTCCCCTTACTGACCTCTCCTGCATGCCTCTCAGCGATCCGCATGACAAAAGTTGGTTAGTCAGGCTTTTGACAGGTGGTCACAGCGATGCGAGTGGGCAATGTATAAATCTTATATGTAGCAAACACCTCCACAACACGAAGGGTGAAGCTGGCCTTATATGCTGGTAAGACTGCCTTGTGGACCACGAGCCTTAATGGAGGGATACTGCATGGGAGACCTCAGACGGCGATGAATCAACTCGGCGACTGGGTTACATAATAGCGTCTAGCTTTCAGTCCAAACAAGACGCACGTAATTATCGTTACGAGGGTGGTGTCAGTGATTTCGCCACCTGCCATCGTCGTAGGAACAGCTGTAAACCGGGCGACATCTGGTCGATACCGTGGTGTCACGCTAGACAGACATCTAACGTGGCGTCAACACACAGAAGAAGTACGTGGTAGGGCCCTTGAACGACTTCCAGTTCTCGACCCACAATCTACGCAGCCCTCCCACGCCGGTCTTGCTATCTACAAGTGCCTTATACGTCCTCTCCTCGAGTATGCAGCAGTTCCTCTGGGCCGTGCTGCCGAAACCTATATCCCACGGCTGCAGCGAATTTAAAAAATGTCTCTGCAACTGGCTCTCCACCTTCCTCGGAACTATCCATCACGAGAACTGCACCTACTGGCTCATGTGCCGCGACTGAAGATCGATGTCGAAAAACTGCAACGAAATACTATTAATATACTTGTAACTTTGCATATATACGCACCAGATACCTGGGCAACTAAACCGAGTACCGGCCTGCTCTATAATAGCCCCAACATCTTCGGGACTCATGTAATCATTAAAATCACTAAGTAAAATAAAAAAGAACTTTACTTAGGCAGTGGCATTAGTTTCCAATAAATTATCTGAAAGCGCCGGCCGGGGTGGCCGAGCGGTTCTTGGCGCTACAGTCTGGAACCGTGCGACCGCTACGGTCGCAGGTTCGAATCCTGCCTCGGGCATGGATGTGTGTGATGTCCTTAGGTTAGTTAGGTTTCAGTAGTTCCAAGTTCTAGGGGACTGATGACCTCAGATGCTAAGTCCCATAGTGCTCAGAGCAATTTGAACCATTTTTAATCTGAAAGCAATGGCAGCCATACGTAGGAACCAGACACAAACCACGGAAGATGACTGAAGATAAAGCAAAAAGTTTTAAAACTATGTCTTAAACTGGATGTTGAGAGTTTCCAGCACTAAAGCTCGCGACGTCGTCGTTCCGTGCCGGTAGAGAAGCAGAAACAGCAGAATTGCTTCTGTCAAGAAAGCTCGGTGACTTCGAACATTGACTGGTCACTAAATATAACCTCACTAACAAACCCATCTGGGACATTTCAAACCTTCTAAATTTTCCAAAGTCGATTGTTGGTGATGCGACTTTGTAGTGAAAACGCGAAAGCATAACCAAAGCTAAAGCAAACAGAGCTCATGTAGTAATGGACACGGACCGTCCATCATTGCGGGGAGTGGTTGCAAAAAATCGCGTGAAATCAACGGAAGGAATTACTCATGAGTTGCGAAGAAGCTTGATGACTCTGCGTAGGGACTCTGTACTGCTTCCAGTAGAGGAACATTTCGGACACGATGATCGTTTGTACCAGCACGGAAAAGCATCCTGTCACGAAACAGCAGCTGTGACACAATGGTGTGTGGGCAATAACACTTCTGAAACAGACTGGGCTGACCAGTCCCCATCTGCGATCTGCACCGTATGGTACACATCTGAAATGAGCTGTATCGTCGACTTCGCTCTAGGCCGCAGCGTCCAGCATCACTATCTTCTCTGGTTTCGGATGTTGAGGGAAAACGGGCTGCCATTGCTCCACAGGCATTCAGACACATCATTGAAAGTGAACCCAGTAGAGTTCAAGCCGGTATGAAGGCAAGGCATGGACACATCTCATATTCATTCATGTCCACTAATAGGTGTCCAGATACTTACTGACGTACTTAGCCAGGGTAGAGGGACTTAAGAGTATACGTGGACTCCGAAATACGGGGAAAATTGGCGTTTTTTACATCAAAAATGAATTGCCATATGCGAAATCAACGAGAAGTGACAGAAAAAATCCTCCTACAAACTAAGATACGCAGGAGAGGTCGGAAAGTAGGAGACGAGGTACTGGCAGAAGTAAAGCTATGAGGATGGGGCGTGAGTAGTGCTTGAGTAGCTCAGTTGGTAGAGCACTTCCCCCGCGAAAGGCAAAGGTCCCGAGTTCGAGTGTCGGTCCGGCACACAGTTTAAATCTGGCAGGAAGTTTCATATCAGCGCACACTCCGCTGCAGAGTGAAAATCTCATTCTGAAAACAAACGTTAATAACATTCTTAATCTTTATTCTTCATGTTTGCGTAGTTGCAGCCCTCAGCCGCTAGATGACTCCGAACTGTAGCGTGTAACATAACGGTGTACAACCTAACTATGTCGGTACGTGAGAAACAGAGTGCTGTAATATAGTTTCGAATTAGAAGAGTTCGTCCTACAAGGAGCATCCTCTTCTTCAGCAGATAATGCCAGACAGCACGCGAGCGCTGCTATGTCTGCAACCATCCGACGCCCTGTGTTCACTGGCATCGATCATCCTCCATACAGTCCCGACTTGGCTCTGTCTGATTTTCATCAGTTTCCAATACTTAAAAAGTACCTTCGAGGACTTCACTTCGATGATGGTGATATTATGCAATTAAAGGTGAGGTTCTGTCTTCGTAACAAAATTAAACATCCTACAGTGAGCGTAACAACAAACTGATCCCTCGGATGGGAGAAATGTGCTCGTCGCCAGGGTGACTACTTTGAGAAATAAATATGTAGACATGAAGAATAAAGACGTTTAATGTTAATAACGTTTATTTTATTTTAAAAAATATAAGACTTTACACATAAAAAAATTCGGAAATAACGGCTCTACGTACGCCGCAGTAACCAACTACACTACTGGCCATTAAAATTGCCACACCACGAAGATGAAGTGCTAGAAATTTAACCGACAGGAAGAAGATGCTGTGATATGCAAATGATTAGCTTTTCAGAGCATTAACACAAGGTTGGCGCCGGTGGCGACACCTACAACGTACTGAGATGAGGAACGTTTCCAACCGATTTCTCATACGCAAACAGCAGTTGACCGGCGTTGCCGGGTGAAACGTTGTTGTGATGCCTCGTGTAAGGAAGAGAAATGCGTACCATCACGTTTCCGACTTTGATAAAGGTCGTATTGTAACCTTTCTCGATTGCGATTTATCGTATCGCGACATTTCTACTCGCGTTGGTCGAGATCCAATGACTGTTAGCAGAATATGGAATCGGTGGATTCAGGAGGGTAATACGGAACGCCGTGCTGGATCCCAACGGCCTCGTATCACTAGCAGTCGAGATGACAGGAATCTTATCCGCATGGCTGTAACGTATTGTGCAGCCACGTCTCGATCCCTGAGTCAACAGATGGGAACGTTTGCAAGACAACAACCATCTGCACGAACAGTTCTACTACGTTTGCAGCAGCATGGACTATCAGCTCGGAGACCATGGCTGCGGTTACCCTTGGTACTGCATCACAGACAGGAGTGCCTGCGATGGTGTAGGCTACTCAACGACTAACCAGGGTGCACGAAAGGCAAAACGTAATTTTTTCGGATGAATCCAGGTTCTGTTTACAGCATCATGATGGTCGCATCCGTGTTTGGCGATATCGTGGTGAACGCACATTGGAATCGCGTATTCGTCATCGCCAAACTGGCGTATCACCCGGCATAATGGTAAGGGGTACCATTGGTTACACGTCTCGGTCACCTCTTGTTCGCATTGACGGCACTTTGAACAGTGGACATTACATTTCAAATGTGCTACGACCCGTGGCTCTACCTTTCATTCGATCCCTGCGAAACCCTACATTTCAGCAGGATAATGCACGACCGCATGTTGCAGGTCCTGTATGGGCCTTTCTGGATATATAACATGTTCGACTGCTGCCCTGGCCAGCACATTCTCCAGATCTCTCACCAGCTGAAAACGTCTGGTCAATGGTGGCCGAGCAACTGGCTCGTCACAATACACCAGTCACTACTCTTAATGATCTGTGGTATCGCGTAGAAGCTGCATGGGCAGCTGTACCTGTACACGCCATCCAAGCTCAAGCTGATTGACTCAGTGCCCTGGCGTATCAAGGCCGTTATTGCGGCCAGAGGTGGTTGTTCTGGGTACTGATTTCTCAGCATCTATGCACTCAAACTGCGTGATAATGTAATCACATGTCAGTTCTAGTATAATATATTTGTCCAATGAATACTAGTTTATCATCTGTATTTCTTCTTGGTGTAGCAATTTTAATGGCCGGTAGCGTATTTCACTAATTTTATTATCCTTATCAGAAACCGAGTTGTATGTGGAAGGAAGAAATAAGTCTGTTGATTCGTCTTGGAACGTATGTTGTATGAGTTTCAAGAACCTTTTAACATGACACATGGTGTCCTCCCAGCAGCGTTCCCCGCTAAAATGGCGCTGGACGTTGTTTGATTAAACAAACATATGACAGCTGTCCAGCCATAGCCACGTAAATTTCCAATAACGGAGTTGGAACTGCAAAGAGCCCATAGATGATGATATCCCATTTTCCAAGTTTCCCTACCTCTTTAACGAAACTCTAGCAGTGTATCACTACAATATACAAAAACTGCAAAGAGCCCACATATACGAAACACTGTCGTTGTATCACTATAGTATACTTAACCTCGTGCGTGATATAAATTGCTGAGAACATTGTTTCGACATGTTGAACCGATCATAAGATACTTATGAGGAACACGCGCATTACGAGGGACGTTAAGTAAAGTCATACAGCACTCTTCCTGCAACGTGTAAATGATGTGCAAGTGTAATAACATAAATATAATAATGTTACATACTGGCATAAAACGTCCAGACGTCGAAAGCAAATGACGGACGAGAAAAAAATGGCTCTGAGCATTATGGGACTTAACATCTGAGGTGATCAGTCCCCTGGAACTTAGAACTACTTAAACTAACTAACCTAAGGACATCACACACATCCATGGCCGAGGCAGGATTCGAACCTGCGACCGTAGCGGTCACGCGGTTCCAGACTGAAGCGCCTAGAACCGCACGGCCACAACAGCCGGCTGACGGACGAGACTTTACTTAGATAGTACAGGCTGATCAAAAATAAACCACGGAATAATGTAGATAGAGAGGTAAAAATTGACACACATGCTTGGAATGACATGGGGTTTTATTAGAACCAAAAATCACCCCATATTGCTAGACGCGTGAAAGATCTCTTGCGCGCGTCGTTTGGTGATAATCGTGTGCTCAGCCGCCAAATGGCTCTGAGCACTATGGGACCCAACATCTGGTGTCATTAGTCCCCTAGAACTTAGAAGTACTTAAACCTAACTAACCTAAGGACATCACACACATCCATGCGCGAGGCAGGATTCGAACCTGCGACCGTAGCCTCAGCCGTCACTTCCGTCATGCTTGGCCTCCCAGGTCCCCAGACCCGTCCGTGCGATTATTGGCTTTGGGGTTACCTGAAGTCGCAAGTGTATCGTGATCGACCGACATCTCTAGGGACGCTGAAAGACAACATCCGACGCCAATGCCTCACCATAACTCCGGACATGCTTTACAGTGCTGTTTACAACATTATTCCTCGACTACATCTATTGTTGAGGAATGATGGTGGACATATCGAGCATTTCCTGAAAGAAAATCATCTTTGCTTTGTCTTCCTTTGTTATGCTAATTATTGCTATTCTGATCAGATAAAGCGCCATTTTGAACGTTTGTATTTTTTTGGTTCTAATAAAACCCCATGTAATTCGAAGCATGTGTGTCAATTTGTACCTCTCTATCTACATTATTCCGTGATTTATTCAGTTTTCAAATTTGTACTGACTTTTTGACCACCCAGTATATTATTACAGCCCTTAAAAATACGAACAAATTCCGAAATTTATGTGAAATTATAATTTATTTCATACAGATTTGTGAAATCAGATGAATATTATTGTAACCTTCATGTAATTGAAAGCAGAAAATGGGCGACAATTACGCAGACGTCAAGTATCCTAAAACCCACCTCTATCATGATGATTGAAACTGGAAAAATAAAATAAAATAAATTCTAAACCCTATTCGTAGCTCAATGTTGTAAGCCCTCTCTATAGTCAGTTTGCTGCGTAGACACGATGGCAATAAACCTTGTGAAGTCAGCAGCTCGTGGTCGTACGGTAGCTTTCTCGCTTCCCACGCCCGGGTTCCCGGGTTCGATTCCCGGAGGGGTCAGAGATTTTCTCTGCCTCGTGATGACTGGGTGTTGTGTGACGTCCTTAGGTTACTTAGGTTTAAATAGTTCTAAGTTCTAGGGGACTGATGACCATAGATATTAAGTCCCATAGTGCTCAGAGCCATTTGAAACCTTGTGAATTGTCGGAACGAATGTGTCATCGCAAAAGAAAGAAGGAATATTAGGCTTCAACTCTAATTCCATGTTGAGGCCATTAGAAAAGAAAGGAAGAAAAGTGGAGTATTAGCTCCAGCCGATGACAAGAGGAATTTCTTACAGCCTCTTCATTAGGTCGCGCCCCGTCTCCGTAAGACTGCTCCGTTTGTAGACAAATGAATGACGCCATATGTGACCTACTGATCGAGCAACATAATCGACGCACAAAGACACTAGATTCATTTTAGCGGGCCGAGCGGTCATCTTAATTTGGTTTCGTGTGGCTGCCTAACCCCACCTCACATTTACAACGAATCGCCCAGCTGGTATAAGCATGCGTATTCAAATACACAGATATGTAAACAGGGAGAATACGGCGCTGCGGTCGGCAACCTTACATATACAGGTACAAAGAAGCAGCAAACTGGTATAGGCATGCGTATTCAAATACACTAACTTGAATGGCTCATTCTATAATACCGCGGTTGATTGCCTTCCGCAGTCTGTTATCGACAGAGTGAATCCTCCAGTGCTAACGACAGTCATCGCTGATAATAATTCAAATACTTTATTTTCGATTGCACAGACGTATGTATTGTAGACATACACGGACGAGCCAAAACTTCTGACCACTGATCCATAAATTTCGTGCGCACTACCGCAGAATCTCTACTTATTCTCCTATTATTTCGACCGTACAACTTTCGCCAACTTTCAGAGTGAGCCGGCAGACTGCAGCTACGTTATTCTCTGCGTCGTTTTAAACCCGTTGACTGCACCTCTACGAAAATGTAGAAATTATAGCGTCGACTTCATCTTTTTGGGATTCGGCGGTGAAAGCTGTGGCTGAAATTCACTTGGTGAAGGATTTAATTAATAGAGATAGCATTTTCTGCCTCAACAAATCATGGAAACCTTTACTTTCTGTAATAAACTCAGACACGTGCAGCTCAAATAATAAACCGACATCTCAGCACGAATGCACTGCGTGGACACAAATTTAGTTTATGCATAGTTCTTTGCCGACGAGTGACGTCGCTGGCGCTTTTGTAACTGTGGCGGAATGCGCAGTTGCGCGGTTCCGGTTCCGGGTGTAAAAGGTCGCAGCGAGAACTGTAGCGTAAGTCTGTTCACTCTGAAAATGGGCAGAAGGTATAAGCCCGAAATGTTAGATAAATAAATACTGGTTCTTCGGCTGCAGACCGAAAATAAATGGATGAGTCATTCCACCGTTAAAACATGAAGATGCCTATTATGACCACTGCCCACCGCCTGACTCAATGACTCCTGGGGGCGTTGCGGGCACTTAATGCGGTAAGAAAGATATAGAAGCAGAGACGAATGAGGAATCGAGGTGCAATTAGGTAAATCGACTGAGACAAGCGAGTTTGACAAAGGACAGACTACAGGCTTTCACGGACAGCTTTCTGAGCTTGTTTTTTGAGGCTGTGACTGCTTTGTGAGACGTTAAACCTTCTAGTGATGTCTCTGGCACTGAAAGGTGAAACGTTAAGCAGATAAAAATTACGCCTTAATACCTATAAAACAAACATCAGCAAATGGCAGACTCTTATGGCCCAGCGCCTGGTTCAAAATGGCTCTGAGCACTATGGGACTTAACATCTGCGGTCATCAGTCCCCTAGAACTTAGAACCACTTAAACCTAACTAACCTAAGGACATCACACACATCTATGCCCAAGGCAGGATTCGAACCTGCGACCGTAGCGGTCACGCGGCCAGCGCCTGGGGACGAGTATTTCGGAAAGGGGTGAAGACGATCAACCTTTAGAGTATTAGTGTCACGAGCATCTGTGAAATGTAGTTAAATGATGTCGAAACCAGGAATAGGTGACAAACTTTTGTGCCTCCACTCGCTATCACAGAGCCTAGAGGTCGGAGACCTGCCCTCTCTGCAAAGCAGGGACTGTAAACGAAGAACGACCTCAGATAATTGAAAGGCTGGCCCCCCCCATGAACCATGGACCTTGCCGTTGGTGGGGAGGCTTGCGTGCCTCAGCGATACAGATGGCCGTACCGTAGGTGCAACCACAACGGAGGGGTATCTGTTGAGAGGCCAGACAAACGTGTGGTTCCTGAAGAGGGGCAGCAGCCTTTTCAGTAGTTGCAGGGGCAACAGTCTGGATGATTGACTGATCTGGCCTTGCAACATTAACCAAAACGGCGTTGCTGTGCTGGTACTGCGAACGGCTGAAAGCAAGGGGAAACTACAGCCGTAATTTTTCCCGAGGACATGCAGCTTTACTGTATGATTAAATGATGATGGCATCCTCTTGGGTAAAATATTCCGGAGGTAAAATAGTCCCCCATTTGGATCTCCGGGCGGGGACTACTCAGGAGGATGTCGTTATCAGGAGAAAGAAAACTGGCGTTCTACGGATCGGAGCGTGGAATGTCAGATCCCTTAATCGGGCAGGTAGGTTAGAAAATTTAAAAAGGGAAATGGATAGTTTAAAGTTAGATATAGTGGGAATTAGTGAAGTTCGGTGGCAGGAGGAACAAGACTTCTGGTCAGGTGATTACAGGGTTATAAACACAAAATCAAATAGGGGTAATGCAGGAGTAGGTTTAATAATGAATAGGAAAATAGGAATGCGGGTAAGCTACTACAAACAGCATAGTGAACGCATTATTGTGGCCAAGATAGATACGAAGCCCACACCTACTACAGTAGTACAAATTTATATGCCAACTAGCTCTGCAGATGACGAAGAAATTGAAGAAATGTACGATGAAATAAAAGAAATTATTCAGATAGTGAAGGGAGACGAAAATTTAATAGTAATGGGTGACTGGAATTCGAGTGTAGGAAAAGGGAGAGAAGGAAACATAGTAGGTGAATATGGATTGGGGCTAAGAAATGAAAGAGGAAGCCGCCTAGTAGAATTTTGTACAGAGCACAACTTAGTCATAGGTAACACTTGGTTTAAGAATCATGAAAGAAGGTTGTATACGTGGAAGAACCCTGGAGATACTAAAAGGTATCAGATAGATTATATAATGGTAAGACAGAGATTTAGAAACCAGGTTTTAAATTGTAAGACATTTCCAGGGGCAGATGTGGACTCTGACCACAATCTATTGGTTATGACCTGTAGATTAAAACTGAAGAAACTGCAAAAATGTGGGAAACTAAGGAGATGGGACCTGGATAAACTGAAAGAACCAGAGGTTGTACAGAGTTTCAGAGAGAGCATAAGGGAACAATTGACAGGAATAGGGGAAAGAAATACAGTAGAAGAAGAATGGGTAGCTCTGAGGGATGAAGTAGTGAAGGCAGCAGAGGATAAAGTAGGTAAAAAGACGAGGGCTGCTAGAAATCCTTGGGTAACAGAAGAAATATTGAATTTAATTGATGAAAGGAGAAAATATAAAAATGCAGTAAATCAAGCAGGCAAAAAGGAATACAAACGTCTCAAAAATGAGATCGACAGGAAGTGCAAAATGGCTAAACAGGGATGGCTAGAGGATAAATGTAAGGATGTAGAGGCTTATCTCACTAGGGGTAAGATAGATACTGCCTACAGGAAAATTAAAGAGACCTTTGGAGAGAAGAGAACCACGTGTATGAATATCAAGAGCTCAGATGGCAACCCAGTTCTAAGCAAAGAAGGGAAGGCAGAAAGGTGGAAGGAGTATATAGAAGGTTTATACAAGGGTGATGTACTTGAGGACAATATAATGGAAATGGAAGAGGATGTAGATGAAGACGAAATGGGTGATACGATATTGCGTGAAGAGTTTGACAGAGCACTGAAAGACCTGAGTCGGAACAAGGCCCCCGGAGTAGACAACATTCCATTAGAACTACTGACGGCCTTGGGAGAGCCAGTCATGACAAAACTCTGCCAGCTGGTGAGCAAGATGTATGAGACAGGCCAAATACCCTCAGACTTCAAGAAGAATATAATAATTCCAATCCCAAAGAAAGCAGGTGCTGACAGATGTGAAAATTACCGATCTATCAGTTTAATAAGTCACAGCTGCAAAATACTAACGCGAATTCTTTACAGACGAATGGAAAAACTGATAGATGCGGACCTCGGGGAGGATCAGTTTGGATTCCGTCGAAATGTTGGAACACGTGAGGCAATACTGACCTTACGACTTATCTTAGAAGAAAGATTAAGAAAAGGCAAACCTACGTTTCTAGCATTTGTAGACTTAGAGAAAGCTTTTGACAATGTTGACTGGAATACTCTTTTTCAAATTCTAAAGGTGGCAGGGGTAAAATACCGGGAGCGAAAGGCTATTTACAATTTGTACAGAAACCAGATGGCAGTCATAAGAGTCGAGGGGCATGAAAGGGAAGCAGTGGTTGGGAAAGGAGTGAGACAGGGTTGTAGCCTCTCCCCGATGTTATTCAATCTGTATATTGAGCAAGCAGTAAAGGAAACAAAAGAAAAATTTGGAGTAGGTATTAAAATTCATGGAGACGAAGTAAAAACTTTGAGGTTCGCCGATGACATTCTAATTCTGTCACAGACGGCAAAGGACTTGGAAGAGCAGTTGAACGGAATGGACAGTGTCTTGAAAGGAGGATATAAGATGAACATTAACAAAAGCAAAACGAGGATAATGGAATGTAGTCCAATTAAATCGGGTGATGCTGAGGGAATTAGATTAGGAAATGAGACACTTAAAGTAGTAAAGGAGTTTTGCTATTTGGGGAGCAAAATAACTGATGATGGTCGAAGTAGAGAGGATATAAAATGTAGACTGGCAATGGCAAGGAAAGCGTTTCTGAAGAAGAGAAATTTGTTAACATCGAATATAGATTTAAGTGTCAGGAAGTCATTTCTGAAAATATTTGTTTGGAGTGTAGCCATGTATGGAAGTGAAACATGGACGATAACTAGTTTGGACAAGAAGAGAATAGAAGCTTTCGAAATGTGGTGCTACAGAAGAATACTGAAGATAAGGTGGATAGATCACGTAACTAATGAGGAGGTATTGAATAGGATTGGGGAGAAGAGAAGTTTGTGGCACAACTTGACTAGAAGAAGGGATCGGTTGGTAGGACATGTTTTGAGGCATCAAGGGATCACAAATTTAGCATTGGAGGGCAGTGTGGAGGGTAAAAATCGTAGAGGGAGACCGAGAGATGAGTACACTAAGCAGATTCAGAAGGATGTAGGTTGCAGTAGGTACTGGGAGATGAAGAAGCTTGCACAGGATAGAGTAGCATGGAGAGCTGCATCAAACCAGTCTCAGGACTGAAGACCACAACAACAACAACAACAACCCATGGAAATGGGCCTTGAACGTTTCAAAAGAAGCATCCTAGTGTTTGCCTTCAGCTATTAAGGAAAACCACAGAAAACCTAAACATAGATGGCCTGAGAAGCTTTGAAGTGCTGTCATTCAGAAAACGTGCTCATTGTGATAAATACTCTGCCACTTCGCCCGGTAAAACAAGCTGAAGAACTGCTTTAGAGGAACTGCCAACAGAAGGATAAGTGGATTTGGCTCCTGACCAAAATCTGGGTCATGCGACAGATACATGTGTATTGCCTCAGACTGCATTATGTAAGCTCCGGTGTCCTCACGGTGCCTCAGGCGTAACAGATACAGCTCGCCACGTGAGCATCACTTCTGAGATCGATCGCCCACGCTAACACGATGGAAGGTGATTGAACACGCGCCACATGTTACTCGCTTCCCGTGACACTCACGACCTCGCTGCGTATTGTATGATCAGTATTGACCCAACAATTACTGAGACTGCTTAGAGGACAACGGCGTACCTTCATGGAAACGTTGTTTCAATGTAGACACGTATATTGCTCTTATAAACACGTCGTTGAATGCTGTGCATCATTAAGGGAGGATTTCAGGAAAGAGTGCAATAGAAAAGAAGTGTGGCGCTCAACCAGGTTGCAAATAACTGTGTGAGTAATATTTTAACAACAGCTTCACGTAACACCATTTCTTCCATGAAGTTTGTTGCTTATATAACATTAGAGGAGAGAAGATACGATTACAAATCATTATTGCATTACTAGAAGAAAAAAGTGTACGTTGGCGGCAGTAGAATGTTCTGCAGTCAACTTAAAATGTCGGTTGCCTAAATTTTCTCAATATTTTTCCTTGAAAAGAAAGCAGCCTTCATTCCAGGGATTCTCATTTGAGTTCCCAAATCATCTCCGTAATTCGTGCATGTCGTTTCAACCAACTGGCAACAAATCTAGCAGCCCACTTCTAAATTGCTTCGATGTCTCCCTTTAATGCGACCTGGTGTGGATCCCAAACACTCGAGCAGTACTAAAGAATAGGTCGTACTAGCGTCCTATATACCGTCTCCTTTACACACAAACCGTCGATGGTTTTCACACAGTGGTGAAACGAGTTCCCGTTAGATCACCGAAGCGAAGCGCTGTCGCTCTTAGCTAGCACTTTGATGGGTCATCGTACATATCTCCCGAGTGCTGCTGGCAAGTGGGATGCACTCAGCCCTTGTGAGGCCAATTGAGGAATTACGTGATTGCGTAACAGCAGCACCGATCACGAAAACAGACAACGGTTGGAAGAGCAGTGTGCCCATCCGTACCCGCATACGGCGATACCTAAGATCTGCGGATGAGACCACTGCCGGCCAGTACCGTTAGGCCTTCAAGGCCTGTTCGGGAGGTGTTTATTTATTTATTTATATACAGATGAACCACACTTTTTCCAAAATTCTCCCAATAAACCGAAGTCGACCATCCGCCTTCTCTACTACAAACATGAAGGTCAACCTTTGGAGCGCAATGCAGCAGTGATTCTACGTGGCATGGATTCGACAAGTCCTTGGTAGACTTACGGAGTTACCTGTCACTAGATGTCTACCGTAAATTACTGGCAAGTGGTTTGTTGAAATGGCACTGTTGCCCCGTAGCGTCCCAGATGTGTTCCATCGTGCTCATATCAGATGCATTTGATGTCCATGACACCAACGCACCATCACTATCACGCTCCTCAAATCACTGCAGCACGGTACTGGCCTGTTGTTCATTAGCATACACAAATTATTTTAACAGATCCACTACTTTTCGTAGAGTTAATATTGTTTGTCGTGTTCTGAAGATCGCCTGGGCCGAAGAAAAACAGAGGCAAACCGCATCTTCCAGAAATTTACTTAACTGACTAGCCTGTCTTAGCAAATACATATTTTTATAACACTATTAATCCAGTTAAGATGCTGTCTTTGTTCTACATATTAACCAAAAAGTAGAACACATTGACGTAGGAGGCACAACGAATTGGATACACATATTCTGTGCACTTATGTTCTTGAAGTACCCTGTGCACTTATGTTCTTGAAGCAGCGCTTTTAACTTGATGAATATATCCATGCTCCGTAATTCTACTAGAAGCATAACGTCTAGCTTGTTACGAGTGACTTTTGTGCGCTTTGCACAATGAAAACTTACCTAGACGAAAACGGTATCCTATGAGGTAAACGATACGTACTTTGGCAACATCAGCAAGAGAAAATGCATTCACTGCTTTAACATGTTTAATTCTAAGACATGGGAGACGGCCACAAAGTGAATCCCATATTCCTTGATATTCAGTACCTCAGATACAAGTACCAAAGCAAATAGTTTAATACGGGATACACGAAAGACTCTTTATTGGAGCGATTTTTTGTTACGGAGGACAGTTGTGCGTTATCTGATCGGAGAGTCATCATAGGACACGTATGAGACTGTGGATGTGAGACATTGTCATTAAGGTCCATGATTGTTTCCAGAAGTTTCGAAAGTAGAAGAGGAGATATAGGTGGAAGTAAGGTTATGAGGGCGAGTCGTGAATCTGAGATCATTACTTTAAAATGGCGTTAATACGAGCACCGCTAATAAACTTAGAAACGCAAATTCACAACTCCTGTGGATAAACTTAGCTTGGCTGGTTGTATTTTCCTTAAGGGTTGCTTGTCTACGAATCATTTTGTGTATGACGTCATTTATTTAACTTTATAAATAAGAAACGAGAAGTTGACGGAATTTTTGTGCACTTGGCTTTCAAAGGTAAACAACAAAACAACTGAAATGCACTGAACTATCTCGTTGGATCATTGTTGTCATTTTCACATTAAGCAAAGACTGTTTAAGCACTATCTACAAAAAACAAACATGTCTAGCTGCCAAAACGTCTGTTTGCTACACCCATCTTTATCGTGCCGAGACTCTCTCCCCAAGCTGCGTGATCTGGTCTTAAAATGGTGGCTTGTGATATCATTGTTAGGATGTCGACTCATTTACACGTCAAAATTATAGTGTCTTCTGACTTAAATTAAGTTTCATATGTATACGAGAATTATATTCACATTTGCGAATCTGACTAAACTTCAGTTGTAGTATGCACTGGTGCCAATGAAAATTTGTAGAGGGCTGGGAAACGAGCCCGGATCTTCCAGCTGACGTGAGTGGTCGCGTTGACCGCCTTTTTTTATCTCATTTTGTTGATTTTGTTCGGGGAAGATGTCTGATGACAAGAGTTCAAGTTCTTCGTTGATCTGTTCACTCAGGTTTTTCATTACAGAGAGTAACTAACCGTCAGACCGAACACGCTAAGCTACAGTGGCGGCAGACCTCGGCCACCCGAGCACGCTCGTCTGACTGGCCCAAACTTCCATATGTCACCGCTTTCGTCTACATCCTAAACTCGCACAGATACTGTGTTCCCATACAGGAGTAGACGTAGGATTAAAATTGAAGTGCAGTTAACAGGAATGACACATTTAATTGCAGTGCCTGCGTTTTTCTAACTTACTTTGCAGACATGCATGCATATCCCCCACAAATTGTGCGTTTTTCTCGTATGCAGATCGTGTATGTAATATGTTGGTTGTATCAGGTTGAACGGAGATCGAAGGGCTAAAAAGTACAACACAAATATCACTAGCTAAAGCTAAAGCTAAAATGAAACTTAAACAGAATGTTATTGCAATATATTTCAAACGATTCCATTTTATAAAAGGACTGGAAACTGAAATTTTCTTTTGTCTAGAAAATTATTATGAGAGTTATGGATATATGTTTGTCGATGTTTTATTTAATTAACTGCAATTGAAACATATTCTTTTAAGTAAAATCGGTTATCAGGATTGAGATACTTTGACCTCGAAAGAAATAGCTCAGCTGTTTCAAGAGATTTTTTAGAAAAAGCGTTAAAATTAATATAAGCATTTGTCTCCCATCAGGTTTGGCGGAGTTAGTTACTGCAATTTACATCCCACAAAACCTTCTACGTCACTGTAAATAAGATGTGTTTCTAACTTCCAACAAATGTTCGTAGTGTTAGGCATAATTAGTGAAACGGAAATCAAATACGAAAATTTTAGTTACGTAATGGAAGCTGGTATATTAAATATGAAAAATTATAGACGTTTAGTTTCAAGCAATCAGATGTTGAAGACAAAAGGGTTTGTTACGTTACATCAGAAACAACTTTTACTAGATAAAAATTTAGGTTGTTCTTTAGATTTCATCTAAAGCAGCTGATTAGTTATTAGATGTAGGTCGACTACTCGTAGAAGATCTCGGATTTATGAAAGAGCTGTGAGTTCGGGAGATTTACATCACAAGTCGTGTCTCGATAGAGTACTTGCACGCAAAAGACAAAGGTCTAACACACAATTTTAATCTGCCAGCAAGTTCCAAGTCTCTTGTTAACAGCTTAGCAGAAAACATTTGTGGGACAGTCGGAAATATCTCTGATGACAATTATAGATGAAGAAGCGAAAAACCAATCAGATTTTGATCAGGTATCAGCTTATTGCTTATGGTATCAACTAGCTGTAATTAGGGGAAAATATTGTGCTCCTTTTTAAACGCTAAAATAATGTATTTACTTCTGACCATTGTTCCAATCAGATGCACCTGTAGTCAGTCTGTAATAACAAAGCAGAAGAAGTACGTAGATGCAGGAGTGGACAATACAGACGGTAATGCACGATTCTTTTACACATAAAGGGATGCTAGCGATCATCTGCAAAAGAGACGGCTTGTACAGTATGTAATCTAAATAACGGAGTTGTGAAAGAGCCATGTCAAGCTGTACTGACAAAGGATAATGAATATAAAGACAGGAGCTGCCTGAATTGTAACGGGTTCTTTCAACAAAGACCAAAATTTTAAAGTGAGCTATTTTCTTCTGAAAATATTTCGAAAACCTGGTTTTCAGTGACGTTAGTAGGAGTGTAACGTGACCTCTCTCCTTGGAATAAAAAAAATAAAGGCTAAATATATTTGTCGCAGATCGGCAGTAGCTGCTCCCCTATAGTTCTATTTGAGAAATTAAGTACGAGAACGTCTTATGTGTAATGAATTAAAAACAGTTTTTGTAAACACTTCTAAGCTGTGTATAAACTGATGTAAATACACTGCAGAGCCAAAGAAACTGGTACACCTGCAAGACTGGCCGTAAATCTGTAAGAGTACGAGGGGGTGGAGATCTCTTCTGAACAGCACGTTGCAAGGCATCACGGATATGCTCAATAATGTTCATGGCTGGAGAGTATGGTGACCAGCGGAAGTGTTTTAACTCAGAAGAGTGTTCCTGGAGCCACTCTGTAGCAATTCTGGATGTATGGTGTGTGCCGGCCGGTGTGGTCGTGCGGTTCTAGGCGCTCCAGTCGGGAACCGCGTGACCGCTACGGTCGCAGGTTCGAAACCTGCCTCGGGCATGGACGTGTGTAACGTCCTTAGGTTAGTTAGGTTTAAGTAGTTCTAAGTTCTAGGGGTCTGATGACCTTAGAAGTTAAGTCCCATAGTGCTCAGAGCCATTTGAACAATTTTTTGTTGGTGTGACGCATTGTCCTGCTGGAATTGCTCAAGTCGATCGTAATGCACAATGGACAGAAATGGATGCAGGTGATCATACATGATGCTTATGTACGTGTCACCTGTCAGAATCGTATCTAGACGTGTAATGGGTCCCACATCCCTCCAACAGCACACGCCGCACACAATTATAGAGCCTCCACCAGCTTACGTAAGTGTCAGCTGTCAGAGTCGTACCTAGACGTATTATAGGTCCCATATTCCTTCAACAGCACACTCCCCACACCATTACAGAGCCTCCACCAGCTTACGTACGTGTCACCTGTCAGAGCCGTATCTAGACGCATTATGGGTCCCATATCCTTCCAAAAGCACCCCCCCCCCCCCACACCATTATAGAGCCTCCACCAGCTTGAACAGTCTCATGTTGACATGCAGGGTCCACGGATTCATGAGGTTGTCTCCATACCTGTACACGTCCATCTGCTAGACACAATAAGAAACGAGACTCTCCCGACGACATAACATGTTTCCAGCCATCGAAAGTCCAATGTGGGTGTTGACGAACCCAAGCGAGGCGTAAAGCTTTGTGTAGTGCAGTCATCAAGGGTACACGAGTGGGCCTTCGGATACGAAAGCCCATATCGATGATGTTTCATTGAATGGTTCGCACGCTGACACTTGTTAATGGTCCAGCATTTAAATCTGCAGCAATTTTGCGGAAGAGCTGCACTTGTGTCACATTGAACGATTCTCTTCAGTCTTCGTTGGGTCTGTTCTTGCAGGATCTTTTTCCGACCGCAGCGATGTCGAAGATTTGATGATTTATCGGATTCCTGATATTCACGGTACACTCGTGAAGTGGTCGCACGGGAAATTCCGCACCTAATCGCTGCCTCGGAGATGCTGTGTCCCATCGCTCGTGCGCCGACTATAACACCACGTTCAAACATACTTAAATCTTGATAACCTGCCATTGCAGTACTAGTAACCGACATCAACTGAACCAGACACTTGCGGTCTTATGAAGACTTTGTCGACTGCATCGCCGTATTCTGCCTCTTTACACACCTCTGTATTTGAATACGCATGCTTATACCAGCTTCTTTGGCGCTTCATTGTAGTTGGTGAGTTAGCGCAAGCGGCCGCTTGTAAGGACGTACTTATAAACATTAAACTACTGCTATCATACGCGAAGACTACGTTGTAGAGGTGAGGAAGTCGGCATTGGGAACCAGGTATTATCAAGTATCGAACCGCAGTAAAGTGAACTATTATGGAGAAGTATAGCCCAACATTCTGTCGAAGCCCTGTTTCGACACAAGTAAAGTGAATAAAAAAATTTAGATGTGTTAAATAACTGGAATGAGTTGTTCGTAACCCAGTTTCACGAAACGTACACATGGAAAAGTCGTTACTGTGTATGTGGTTGAGTAACGACAGTAACTACATTAATATGGTAGTCGATGTTCATGTTAATTTTAGAACGATAATAATTTTTAAATGAATAGAAAAAAAATGGTTTAAATGGCTCTGAGCACTATGGGACTTAACATATATTGTCATCAGTCCCCTAGAACTTAGAACTACTTAAACCTAACTAACCTAAGGACAGCACACAACACCCAGCCATTAAATGAATAGAACAATACACTGTCAATACATAGCAAATCCCCGTATCACTATACGCTAGTAAAATTACTAAATTGTTCTTAAGTCATTTTAACTCATGCATTTGCTTAAATATGTTAATAATTAATGTTTTACTGTTTGTTTCAGATACCTGCTGCAGATCAGAATGACTTTTACAGGTACGTCATTTGAAAATCAGTTCCATTTCTCTGACTCCAACTGCTATTCATACTGATAATCTGACTGACGAGTGTCCAGAAATCATTTTTTCTCACTTCTTCTGCTTGCGTTAGTTTCTACTGAAATAGCACCAGCATATCTTGTAGGTTTCCTGCCTTTTATGAGCACATTCAGTGGGATTGAGAGAAAAATAGTGAATATAGTGTATGAGAGAGGAATTGGTGTGTAGCGTGAAGTAACGGGCGAGTTGTGGCGCCCTCATAATATTCGAAGTTCGGAGTTGGCGTAGCAGCGTTGGGGCTTCTCGGCATGCCGCGGCCCGTCGGCGGCTGCATGGCGCTGAACGTTAGCCGGGGTCCAGGACGACCACGTGGATGGCAATTCCTTGGTGACACTGTGTCAATGAAAGAGTCTTGTGTGCCGACAGTGCCAAAGATGGTGGACTTTGTGAAACACTCATGGCAGACATTTCACAGTTCGTATAGAAATTAATACTAGCCAGATGAATCATGATACCTCAAAAAGAAACATGTACATTACCATTATTTGTACGGCGATTCTGATGGTGTAATCAGATTTTCAATATCTTTATTAGTTTACAGTTTAGTATCTGACGAAATATATACAAGTAACGCCCAACAACGAATTTCCAAAATCTAAGCGGTTCATTCTATTTTGTCTATCGACATGTCTTTAGAAAACTATTAGTGTAAACTTAAAATGGTATAAATTACAGACATGTAACATTGAATAGTACATGAGTTATTAGAGGTCAAAGTAGCCATGAGTGCTCCACAGTTACACGAAAAAACGGTAGCAGGATGCTTATAAATATATTTATTCGTCTATGTCTTTGTTTATATCCGATATAAACTATTCATGAAGAAATTGGTTAAATATTTACTGTGTTATAGAAAGCACAGAGACATTAGGCTACTGGCCTACCTTTTGTTTCTATTTCTTTGATATATGTTTATTTAATTTGTTTATGAATTTAATAACGTGTGTTAGAGCGTGTTTATGGTCCAGCCGTAGGAATATTTATTTAATTTCAAATTATTTAAATGTAAATCCAGTATTTCGAATGTGTTTCATTATGTTTGTGTGGGTGCGTTGGCTTGAAGACTTGTGAGTGCGCTCTAGCCAATGACAGTGCTCGTTAATGGAGACACTGTATGGGAGTATGGAGGAGGACACGAGAGAGTTCTGGACGGTACGGCACAGGACACGGGAGGTGCTGGATGGAGGTAACTGGACAGTATGGTGTGATGGACGCACAGTCGCGGGAAAGACTTGGAGAGTGGAGCAGTTTGCGTGTTGTCACGTGAGATAGAAATATTTCGTAGTGCCGACTTGTGCACTTGTGAGATTTCCGTGGCTTCTGTAGAGAAGACGTAGTATGCGTTTGGAAGTGAATATCTCGCGAGCTATGTTGTTGTTCATAACTAATTACGTGAAGTAGGAATCTATTGTTTCCTTGTATTCAACATATATTTTATTTAATTGCTGGACCATCGACACCAATAAGTGGTTTGCAGTAATAAAAGGCATTCTTAAAGGTACTTATGTTATTGTACTCATCATTTAAAGTCCTTAAAATATTACCTGCAGAATTTATTTGTTTGCAATCTTTCATTTATAAATTAATATGTTACATTCATAATTCGCAATTGCCGAGTGATAGGAACCTTCGACCATTCGGTTCATGTGTGTATTCATATTGGATACTGTAGACTCAGCAGTATTTGGCTTGTAATGGGGCAACTACGTATCCCAGCCCCTAGACAACGAAACCAGCCAAAACCTTTAATATTTCAACTCTGAGTCTGAGGGTACGTAGTTGAGGGTCACCACCCCACATCATTTTAATTTGAAAGCCCGCAATTTGAGGTTTCTCGTCCAGGATTTTTGCCCTGCAAAGTGGTAATTTCTTTCTACTCTATTATTCAGCGTAGATGCGTAATGTAAAAATCTTTGCAAAAACCAGTAGAGATTTCTGTAGAGTGAACTTCTCGCAAAACACAGTTTGAGATCGGTTTTTTCCCGCAAGTTGGTTTCTGGAAATACTGAAATGACGCAGTAATTTTCACAGTTAACACGTGTTATCGATGGAGGTCCTAACCTATCACGTTAAAGGCAGTTTGTGCGGGGGCTCAGAGTCTAAATAAGTTGAGTGCGGAGAACAGTAGCGGTTACCGCGTTTAACGGACATCGGTATCGGTGATGGTTGGAACACGCGGTAACCGGCAGCACCTACAACTACGTCAGGCGACTACTCCATTGGCGGACGCAGATCAATGGCAATACGGCGGCAGTGTCTTCGAGTAGTCCAGGGCACTCTTCAATGTCGACATCCACTGCAACCGACATCATCATGGCAGAGGGCATCTAAGATAAGATAAGTTGCGGTTGGGTTCTTTGGGGAAGTATACCAGACAGCAAGGTCATCGCTCTCATGAGATTAGGGATGGACGGGGAAGGAAGTCGGCCGTGCCCTTTCAAAGGAACCATCCCGGCATTTGCCTGGAGCGACTTAGGGAAATCACGGAAAACCTAAATCAGGATGGCCGGACGCGGGATTGAACCGTCGTCCTCCCGAATGCGAGTCCAGTGTCTAAATAAGAAAAGTGCCTTCGCAAATAGTGAGATGGTGTTCGACTCTGAAGTTCAAGCGCTGGCTGTTTTATATCCGCGAGATCTATAAGTGGAGCTTGAACTTAAAAAAAAGGCTCTGAGCACTATAGGACTTAACTTCTGAGGTCATCAGTCACCTAGAACTTGAACTACTTAAACCTGACTAACATAAGGACATCACACACATCCATGCCCGAGGCAGGATTCGAACCTGCGACCGTAGCCGTCTCGCGGTTCCAGACTGTAGCTCCTAGAACCGCTCGGCCATCCCGGCCGGCGAAGGGTATTAAAACTGTAACTGTGTGTGCACGCATTTTTTGGTGCGTGGAGGTAGGAAGGATTGATTAAAGTCAGTTAAATAGAACTTGTGGGAATTTGAACCTACAGTGATTCAGTCGTTTGCCTTGTGACTTTATACCTAAAGTATCGCTTCCACTGGAGGGAATCTTTAGCGAGGATCCTGGTTAATTTTGGGAAATGGTTTGTTGACGGGTTTCTACTTTTTGTTTCCGTTCTAGAGAGATTTGTCACAATAGACTGTGGAACTCGGAATTCAGAGGCAAGCACGATTTCTGCGAGGCACTAGGTCAAACGACTGATGTGAGTTGATCAGAACTTCAGGCTGAAATCCGTGTGAGCGTGTGTGAGTGGGTGACACAAGAAGTACTTACAAAATTGCACATAAGTAAAAGTGCATTAAAAAATTTTATTTCTTGTCCAAAAAATTATTTATGCATAACTGAAGTGCGGGCATTTACTTAAAATGCTGTTTCGTTCACAATTTGTGTTAGTTTAAGTTTATTTGGAAGTTCATGCTTGTTTATGCATAACTGAAATGCAGGCACTTATTTAATATGCCATTACGTTGATAATTTGTGTTAGTTTAAGTTTATTTCGAAATTCATGCTGCTCCCACACCACTACAAAAATTTTGTAAACACTATTGGCCTGGCGTTTTCATCGTATAATTCTGCTCTTTGTAATTTGTTTGATGTGTACTTGTATGAAATGAAGGGTGCTGCTTCTGGACATTCTGGCCAGCCAGAATGTTAATAAGTGGAGGTGTGTGAGGTAACGGGCCAATTGTGGCGCCCTCATAATATTCGAAGTTCGGAGTTGGCGTGGCCGCGCTGGGGCTTCTCGGCGGGCCGCGGCTACTCGGCGGCCGCATGGCGCTGAACGTTAGCCGGGGTCCAGGCCGACCACGTGGCTGGCAATTCCTTGGTGACGCTGTGTCAATGAAGGAGAGTGCCAAAGATGGCGGACTTTGTGAAACCCTCATCGAAGACATTTCACAGCTCGTATAGAAATTAATACTAGCAAGATGAATCATGATACCTCAAAAAGAAACATGTACAATACTATTATTTGTACGGCGATTCTGATGGTGTAATCAGATTTTCAATATCTTTATTAGTTTACAGTTTAGTATCTGACGATAAATTATACAAGTAACATCCAGCAACGGATTTCCAAAATCTAAACGATTCATCCGATTTTGTCTATCGATGTGTCTTTAGAAAACTATTAGTGTAAACCTAAATTGGTATAAATTACAGACATGTAACTTGAATAGTACATCAGTTATTGGAGGTCAAAGTGGCCATAAGTACTTCACAGTTACACGAAAAAACGGTGTCGCCGTGCCTATAAATACATTTATTCGTCTAAGTCTTTGTTTGTATCCGATATAAACTATTCATGTAGATATTGGTTAAATACTTACTGTATTTTAAAAAGCAAAGAGACATTAGGCTACTGGCCTACCTTTTGTCTCTATTCCTCTAATATATGTTTATTTGATTTGTTTATGTATTTAATAACGAGTGTTAGAGCGTGTTTATGGTCCAGCCGTAGGAATATTTATTTAATTTCAAATTATTTAAATGTAAATCCAGTATTTCGAATGTGTTTCATTATGTTTGTGTGGGTGCGTTGGCTTGAAGACTTGTGGGTGCGCTCTAGCCAATGACAGTGCTCGTTAATGGAGACACTGTATGGGAGTATGGAGGAGGACACGAGAGAGTTCTGGACGGTACGGCACAGGACACGGGAGGTGCTGGATGGAGGTAACTGGACAGTATGGTGTGATGGACGCACAGTCGCGGGAAAGACTTGGAGAGTGGAGCAGTTTGCGTGTGGTCGCGGGAGATTGAAATATTTCGTAGTGCCGACTTGTGCACTTGTGAAATTTCTGTGGGTTCTGTAGAGAAGACGTAGTATGCGTTTGGAAGTGAATATCTCGCGAGCTATGTTGTTGTTCATAACTAATTACGTGAAGTAGGAATCTATTGTTTCCTTGTATTCAACATATATTTTATTTAATTGCTGGACCATCGACACCAATGAGTGTTTTGCAGTAATAAAGGGCATTCTTAAAGGTACTTCTGCTATTGTACTTATCATTTAAAGTCGTTAAAATATTACCTCAAGAATTTATTAACTGCAGTCTTTCATTTATAAACTTATATGTTACATTCATAATTCGCAATTGCTAAGTGAGAGGAACCTTAAAGCATTCGGTTCATGTGTGTATTCATATTGTATACTGTAGACTCAGCAGTATTTGGCTTGTAATGGGGCAACTACGTATCCCAGCCCCTAGACAACGAAACCACCCAAAACCTTTAATATTTCAACTCTGAGTCCGAGGGTACGTAGTTGAGGGCCACCACACTCATCATCATTTTATTCTATTTGAAAGCCCGTAGTAGGATACTAAAAACGAAGCTTTTTTCATTTTGAGAATAGTAGGTTTTATAAGTGACTAGATAATTACACTGTCTAAGTTTCAAAAATACGACGAAGTCACTGACACAGAATAAACCTAAGGCGATTGATGTAGTTTTATGGCGTTGCTGCGATGTTTTTCCGATGCATGTCCACAAGGGAAAATGGCAAACTATTTAAAGCACAGCCTGAATGGTACCCTACAGTCTTGCGGGAATATGCTGATAGGGCTTTAAAATTTCCCTATGACCAGTGGGACCGTGGACGTTGGTGCACGCCCAGTGCAACGTTTTTAAATGTATGTTGGTAGACGAATCTGAGCTATCGACGCCTCACGCTACAACAGGAACAAGTACAACCAATTATTATCAGTCTGATCTTTCTTATTTGTAGATAAGGTAACTGATGCCATAATGTGATTTTCCGTGAATATTATCGGCAGCGTCAAGCAGAAAGAAAAAAATTCCAGGACTTGAGGAGCTACAGAACGTAAAGCTCTTTCAGCATTACCAGCAAATCAGCACTGAGTTTCACAACTATTATCAGACTTCCTGCCAGGTAGGTACTAGTGAAGATACTACATCGAATACATTTAACAAAGTCCAAAGACACGAAGAGAAGGTAATGTTTGAGAAGAGGGTGAATCAAGGTTGTAGCCTATCCCCTGTGTTATTCAGTCTATACATTGAGAAACCTCTAATGGAAACAGAAAAAAATAATTAAACTTCAGCGAAAAAAATAAAAACTTTGAGGTTTACCGGTGACATTGTAATACTGTCAGAGAAGACAAAGGACTTGTAAGAGCAACTGAACGGCACTGATATTGTCTTGAAAAGGGATTGCAAGATGAATTAAAACAAAGGTAACGGAATTACTCAAATTAAATCAGTCTACACCGAGGTAATTTGATTAGGAAATGAAATATCAATGTTAGAGATGAGTTTTGCTGACAACAAAATAACAGACGATATCAGAAGTAAAGATGACATCAAAACTGACTGGAAACAGCAGGAAAAGCGTCTGTGAAAAACAGAAATTTATAACACCGAATATAAATATAAATACACTCCTGGAAATGGAAAAAAGAACACACTGACACCGGTGTGTCAGACCCACCATACTTGCTCCGGACACTGCGAGAGGCCTGTACAAGCAATGATCACACGCACGGCACAGCGGACACACCAGGAACCGCGGTGTTGGCCGTCGAATGGCGCTAGCTGCGCAGCATTTGTGCACCGCCGCCGTCAGTGTCAGCCAGTTTGCCGTGACATATGAGCTCCATCTCAGTCTTTAACACTGGTAGCATGCCGCGACAGCGTGGACGTGAACCGTATGTGCAGTTGACGGACTTTGAGCGAGGGCGTATAGTGGGCATGCGGGAGGCCGGGTGGACGTACCGCCGAATTGCTCAACACGTGGGGCGTGAGGTCTCCACAGTACATCGATGTTGTCGCCAGTGGTCGGCGGAAGGTGCACGTGCCCGTCGACCTGGGACCGGACCGCAGCGACGCACGGATGCACGCCAAGACCGTAGGATCCTACGCAGTGCCGTAGGGGACCGCACCGCCACTTCCCAGCAAATTAGGGACACTGTTGCTCCTGGGGTATCGGTGAGGACCATTCGCAACCGTCTCCATGAAGCTGGGCTACGGTCCCGCACACCGTTAGGCCGTCTTCCGCTCACGCCCCAACATCGTGCAGCCCGCCTCCATTGGTGTCACGACAGGCGTGAATGGAGGGACGGATGGAGACGTGTCGTCTTCAGCGATGAGAGTCGCTTCTGCCTTGGTGCCAATGATGGTCGTATGCGTGTTTGGCGCCGTGCAGGTGAGCGCCACAATCAGGACTGCATACGACCGAGGCACACTGGGCCAACACCCGGCATCATGGTGTGGGGAGCGATCTCCTACACTGGCCGTACACCTCTGGTGATCGTCGAGGGGACACTGAATAGTGCACGGTACATCCAAACCGTCATCGAACCCATCGTTCTACCATTCCTAGACCAGCAAGGGAACTTGCTGTTCCAACAGGACAATGCACGTCCGCATGTATCCCGTGCCACTCAACGTGCTCTAGAAGGTGTAAGTCAACTACCCTGGCCAGCAAGATCTCCGGATCTGTCCCCCATTGAGCATGTTTGGGACTGGATGAAGCGTCGTCTCACGCGGTCTGCACGTCCAGCACGAACGCTGGTCCACCTGAGGCGCCAGGTGGAAATGGCATGGCAAGCCGTTCCACAGGACTACATCCAGGATCTGTACGATCGTCTCCATGAGAGAATAGCAGCCTGCATTGCTGCGAAAGGTGGATATACACTGTACTAGTGCCGACATTGTGCATGCTCTGTTGCCTGTGTCTATGTGCCTGTGGTTCTGTCAGTGTGATCATGTGATGTATCTGACCCCAGGAATGTGTCAATAAAGTTTCCCCTTCCTGGGACAATGAATTCACGGTGTTCTTATTTCAATTTCCAGGAGTGTATTAGGAAGTCTATTCTGAAGACATTCGTCTGATGTATAGCCCTGTACGGAAGTGAAACAAGGCCGATAAACAGTTCTGCCATGAATAAAACAGAAGCTTTAAGAATGAGGCACTTCAGAATAAAGTTGATGATTAGATGGATAAATCGAATAACTGATGAAGAGGTACTTAATCTAATTGAGGAGAAAAGAAATTTACGGCACAATTTGAGTAAAAGAAAGGACAGGTTGACAGATCACATCATGAGGCTGAAGAATTCAATTCAGTAATGGTGGGAAGTGTGGGGGGTAAAGCTGTAGAGGAAGACCATGGCATGGCTACGGTAATCAGGCCGGCCGCGGTGGTCTCGCGGTTCTAGGCGCGCAGTCCGGAACCGTGAAACTGCTACGGTCGCAGGTTTGAATCCTGCCTCGGGCATGGATGTGTGTGATGTCCTTAGATTAGTTAGGTTTAAGTAGTTCTAAGTTGTAGGGGACTGATGACCACAGCTGTTAAGTTCCATAGTGCTCAGAGCCATTTGAACCATTTTTTGAACGGTAATCAGGTACAAATGGATGTTGGTTGAATAGAAACGCCGAGATGAAGAGGCCTGCATGGGATGGAAAATTTCAGAAAATCAGTTTTCTAACTGAAGACAAGAAGATTCGCGGATAATCTTCTTTCTTGATGCCTTGACGTAACTAATGGCGCCACAAAAACCGGATTTTTAGCGGCAATGCAACATTGTTAATCGTAGAGAATAAATTTTATAGTTATGTTAAAGTACTGCTTGAGGAATTATAGATATGTTACATCACCTTTCTACACATTCTCCAAGTTTTTACAATGCAGATTAGTGTTACAAAAGATCTCGGGGAAATGTAATTATTTAAATAGAGACAAATCCATGTTTTTACGTAGTTTATTTTCATACATTTTCAAAAATCTACGATTTTCAAATAAAAAATAATTGTCATTGATTTAAATTGGTTAGCTGTCAGTGCTGAATATTTCATCTCTCCGTCCGCTCTCCTTAACCACTCTCTTGCTAGTGTCTCGGACTACTCTATAATGAACATTGATCTATTTGAGTGCACCTATACAATCTGCAGCCGAAAAGCTATGAACTGTTAATCGTTTACACTGTTACCCAAGTTTCGCGTGTCACATAAGTTACAGAGCCTTGTATTGATTATCTTTTGGTATCACTACGTCTTGTCCCTTTGTGTGTTTCTACCAGTGGAACGTAAATGGACTACGCGAAGAGATCTAATAGAGTGGGAGGTCTGCTTCCAGGCTTGCTCTTCTAGTTCATCAGTTAGATGATGAAGTTTATGTGCACCATACGCAAACAGTAGAATGCTACTAGCAAAACGTAGATGGTTCAGGCATATCTGATTGATATGTTTTTTTTTTCCTTACTGTACGAGTTCAGAGATTTTAAAAGTTCTAGTACTGCTGACAATAATTTTGATCATGTGGAATCTCCTTACCTGACTCCTCTTTCAGTTGTCAGTTTCCCACAGTGTTGATGAATTCTATTAGACGCTTCTGTATTGACACGTATATTATTCAGTACACAAACCTAGACTGAAACAGTACCTCCCTTTTTAAGGGTTTTTTGTACTGATGTTGTTCAAACTGTGTCAGAAACTTTCTCAAAATCTATGAATCCCAGAAGAAGCAGTTGATCGTACTCATTTGCTGCCATATACCAATATTTCTAACTTTTCGCAGAAATCGTCTTCCTCCTCATCAGAACGTGTTAACTATATATGCTGCAGGTAATGCAGATTTATTTTCAATGCATCTTAGTTCTCACCTATAAAATTAGTATAACAGCTGCTTATAAACAAAATTGCCGTGAATTAAAGCAACAGTTTTCATACTATATTCAGTACATATGCACTGATGGGAAAAATTCGCAAAACAAAAAAATAATTAATATGGAATAATCAAATTTCCGGAATACATTTGTCCAGGTAACAAATTTAAGTGATTAACATTGCAAGATCACAAGCAGATATAAGCCATATCAGTGCTGGTACATTAGTAACAGATGTAACCCCCAGAATGTTGAATAATGGAATGTAAAAGCGCATACATCGTGTTGTACAGGTGCCGAATGTCAGTTTGTGCTTAAGATAACCACGAGAGGGCTCCTGCTGTCATATGAAATTGCATCCCAGACCATAACCCCAGGTGCACATCCAGTGTTCCTAGCACGCAGAGAGTTTGGTTATATTACCTCAACTGGTATCCTTATAACCAACATGCGACCATCACCGGCACCGAGGCAGAACCAACTTTCATCAGAAAACACAACACCTCCACTCTGCCCTGCAAAGAGCTCTTGCTTAACGCCACTGAAGTCGCAAATGGCCGTGGTTTGGGGTCAGTGGAAAGTACACTACCGGGCATCTCGCTCGGAGCTGTCCTTGAAGTAACGGGTTTGCAAATGTTGGTCGTGTCATTATCGTGCCAACTGCTGGTCACAGTGCTGCTCCAGGTACAGTACCGTGCGCTATAGCTCCACGCCGAACTCGTTGGTCGTCCCTCTCGATAATGCCGCGTGGCCGTCCGGAATCCGGTCTTCTTGCGACTTTACACTCTGAAGACTGTCCCCGCCAGCAGTCACGCACAGTGGCTACATTCCTGCCAGGTCTTTCTGCAATGTCGCAGAAGGAACATCCAGTTTCTCGTGGTCTATTACACGACCTCGGTCGAACACAGTGAGGCTCATAGTGGGTTTACTAGCGCCACTCGATACGCAACTGGCGTGAAATTTGTATAGATTTCATCTTCCAGATGTAGAAAAGGGCCTACCAACTTTCCACTTGTTGGTATTGCGATTTTTGCCCGTCAATGTTTAACAGTGATGTCATTTGTTTCTACAGTAATTCGCATCCACAAAAAGTTGGTAAGAATTATGTACACATATCTGTGACATAGGCAACAAATATCATAGTTAACGTAACGTGTAAGACACAATATTACAAATTATTACTGCACACATCAGTATAGGAACACAATTGGACCCTTATGTTTATCTCTGAGACAGGCCGTAATGTGTAGTTCTCCATCCACTTGATACCAGAGACCAAAACTCATAGTGAATTAAGATGCTAGAGACAAGGTCGAATGAAGCAACCAAAAGTTTACCGAGTGAAGAAGATTTACCTCCAAATGCGTTATGAAAATGAAGCGAATGATTGCGGTGTTTCGTTTATAAACTTAGTCGAGTTACGTGTAGCCATTTTCATCCACGTTTATCTGGAGGTGTGGGAGCAAATCCACCTGGCGTAAACACAGTTTTCTTTATGTATTTGTCTCGAAAATAAAGGTCGTCTACTGGAGACGAAGGCGTGTTGTTGCCCCCAGCCACCAACGATGGTAGCACACGCAAGGAGAAAGGGTTGCCGCTACATCAGGCGCAGCAGACTGCCGTCGCAGAGGTGGAGCTCGTGTCCTTCCACTATTCAAGCGTTCAATTTCAAAACGCACTTTAGCATTTACAGCTTAATTCATGTAATTTTTATAAAATGTTTCAAAACAATTTTGGAAACGCTTTATATGCTGATCGTCGTTTCAAAACAGATGGGAGCCAAGGATTGAGGAACAAAAATGATATCTCTCAGCGCTCAAAGCATATAGTTCTGGGCGTAGATCTTCCCTTCAGCAACGGTCAGCTCGGCGTTCTGTAATAAAAACAAACATTGTCGTTGTTGTTTTGAAACGCCATTTATGGCTTTGAAGTTAGTAAGGTAAACATCGTTTATAATTGGTAATTTTCGTTAACAGTAAAACCATTGTTTCCGGAATGAATCTTTGACTCTGCACTTGTTTGTGCGCTATTCTGAAACTTCCTGGCAGATAAAAACTGTGGGCAGAATCCTGAATTCGGAACCGAAATCTTGCCGTTCAGAGATAATGCTCTTACCACATGAGCTATCCAAGGTTGACTGACATACCGTCCTCACAGCCCCACATCGGGCAGTACCCCTCTCCTCGAAAGAGATACCGGCAGAAGTAAGGCTTTAAGGCAGGCTGTGAGTCGACCTTGAATAGTTGGGTACTTATCAGCTAGTGTTGCAAGTGTTCGCTCTATGACTAGTCTACAGTCGGAATACAGAAACGCAGTCCCTCTCACGCCAATATGCCAGACTAAATTAGCTCTCGTTTTCCTCGATTCTGACAAAGCTTAAGATAGGATTAATCATTCATTTTTACTATAAATTTTGAGGAAGATGGGTTTTAGTTAACAAATATTCAAAAACATTTAACGGATACCTATTCAAGAATCATAGTAAAATGACATCTTACGGGACCAATTTCTATTAAAAGCTCAGTCTTCCAAGGCTGTCCCCTATCAACATTATTACACGCAGTGTGTGTGTGTGGAATCGCTACTCAGGACGCTACACCTAAGATTAAAAAGTCTGCAAATTTTTAACACTAAGACAGTATGTCAGGCATATGCGGACGACATAGTTTCCTACTGAACGACAGTGAGGAAATACAGACAGCTGAACGCATTATCGACGACTATTGTAACGCAGCAGGAGCTAAGATTAATTTTCAGAAATCTCAACTGCTGGAACTAAGTCGAAGCGCTAACACATTCGCGCAGAACTGATTGGCTACAACAGTAAACAGAACTCGACCGAACCCAAGGACATGAGCACCGATAACTGGGCACATAATCTGATCGTACTTCGAGCCACAATTAAAGACCATAAAGCGAGAACGCTAGACGAATATAAGAGAGTAGATTTTATTAACAAATATTTCTTGTGAAATGACACAATTTCAGAGACTTTACTGGTTACATATAGACATGATTTTATGTGTATAGATTGAAGCACCGAGCGCAAATTTGTATGAAGACCGGGAATCGACCTTGTGTCTTCCGGTTAGTAGGCAAGTGCATTAGCTACTAAGCCATCTTGGCACACCGGTTTATGTAACGTGCACGCCTCTTTCCTCGATCCAAATTCTCACTGATGTCCCAGTATACTTTAAATTCTGCCTTACATAAAAACTGAGTTGCCGAGGCTCTCCATGTTCTGGAATAGCACCTCAGCACGGAACGTAAATGATAGATCCTGTTTGAAACCCATGTGCCGCTTCAGTGTACATACATAAAATCGTATCTGTATCAGACCAGTAAAGTCTCTCAAATCGTGTCATTTCATTTGTAGAAGTGCCTCCACCTGTGTTTTAGGCTGGATCCGCCATTTATGGCATGGTATGGTGTCGTTAATGACACCATTCTCACTCGGCAAGAAAAACTACATTAAATTAATTTAAAGCCAAGCCTGATATGATCACACTGCCGACTCGGTGACTTCCTTGCGCACATCTTTGTGTACAACGGTCAGAATAAGAGTTGAAAATGGATAAGCAAGAAAGTGGCAAGCTTCTGTAACCGGATAACTATGACTATTTGTTGTTATCACATGTCACTGGTTTAAGCTCTATTAGATATGATTAATGTTTTACTCTAATATTCTAACAAAGATATTTTAAAACAGCCCTGTGGATTGAAACTGGTGAGTAGTGCTCATAAAAATAATAAAAAAAGTTTTAAAAAGGAATGTGGATACTTTTACCAGCATTTCGCGCTTTAATTTTTGGACGAACAAATTTTTGAGTAAACATCTCTGCAGCATCGAATTAACGAGTGTTAATGGTGCCTGATGGCAGAGTCCGTCCAGTGCATATGGTACCAGACTGTAACGTTCTTGCTGCATCGGGTAATTCTACTCCCCTCACCCGTTTCCCGAGAACAGGTATCCTATAATAATTTACCATTCATTTTATTGCTTGCAGCGGCTTTAATAGAATCACCCTTTGACAAACAAAATCGAAGACATAGGTTTTTTTCTCGTGAGTAAAACATGGACACTAAAATCCAGAATGGGCAAAGCGGTCGAATCCATCGTATTGTACATAGTGTACTAATTGTCTTTATGATAAACACTAAAATCATTCAGATTATCAGCTATAGCAAGGGATGACTGGGAAGCCCTGGAAATGCTGTAAAACCCAAACTGTTGTAGAAATAAACAAAGAATTATGCTCGATAGAACACGTTTTATATTTGCAAGGTGTATGGTGGTGAGTTAAGCACAGCGAACAAAAAATTAGTTACCTCTAGGCCACGTCACCTTAACACCGTTGGAAACCTCTTCTACCGTAGGTAACGGCCTCATTTCGGTAAAAGTGGATCCACAAGTTTCTTCAGCTATGCCGTATGATTAGATCCCGAAGAGCTACCAAAATGAGAGGTGGTTTGTTAAGTGTAGCCCTTCACCCACAGTTCCAAATAGCCTCAGACAATTTCTGTGGGATTACGATCGGTTATTGTAGGTGGATGGCAGAGGTACGATATGGTGCCTGAGTGTTTTTCAAACCAGGAACGTATGCCTGAAGTCCTGTGAACACGGCTGTTGTCATGTTGGAAGATTGCAGTGCCAATAGCATTGTCATCATGAAGATGCAGAAGAAAGGACAACATTTGATCACTGACAATATTGAAATAAACATCCTGGTTAACGTTGACGGTGACCTGATTGAGTGGGTCCAGGACTTGGTATGAAAAATACTCTTGAAACATCATACAACCACCTCCAGCCTGAGAAACACCCTCCACACATCCCCAGTTAAATGTCCAATTGGACCACTGGTGCACTCGACACCTCGTCTCATTTGAAAAGAGGCAAATTCACGACTCATAGGCCCACACTACCATTTCTTTCGAGTTACATTGACAAGGCGTGACACTCGTGTCAGGTCACTATCTGTAAGGATCTTTTGGTGAGCACTGTCTTACGCCTCGTTACGTATCTCCGAGTGGTACACCATTCTTTATAGACACGTTGGAATGTCCGCATTGATGCGCCAACAAATTGGGGAAGTTCTTCCACGGTGTACCTATAGACACGTCCAATCACGATGGCTCCGTTCCGCCATCCTCACACGTTTCCACATCTTGCAGCGCTGATTCCATATAATCAAAATGTTCAAATGTGTGTGAAATCTTATGGGACTTAACTGCTAAGGTCATCAGCCCCTAAGTTTACACACAACTTAATCTAAATTATCCTAAGGACAAACATACACACCCATGCCCTAGGGAGGACTCGAACCTCCGAATAATCGTCTGGCATATACACTACTTCTACTCATGGATTACGTCGGCACTGAGGGTCACATCGGCGCATAGTACCAGTTCTTCACAAGCTACAGCACACCAAAGATACCAATGTTCTCTTTTAAGGAGATGACTAAGATTTAGTTCAATGAACTTACATAATATCTTGAGGAGAGGTCACACAGTCGATAGTTGTGAGCTGTCAACCCTTACCAGCCAAGCAATTGTTGCTAAACGCCGTGAATATCAACTGATTATTCCCACGTATATCAGGGGCAGACAAATGAAAACGATACAGATGGGAAAAAGCAAAAGTAGTTGCTTAACTGTTAATACATTCATCCCACTGACAGAAGAGACGGCCAGTGCTTTCATGGAAAAATGTTAAAGGTTGCCTATAGAATCGTGATTGTATGCAGGCGTGCACTTCTTCGTCCATAGTAAATCGACGGCCACAAGTGTGTTACTTCAGGGTTCCAAAAAAAGGGAAATCGCGTTGGGAGAGATTGGAACTCTATGGAGCATGTGTAACGGCTTCCCAGCGAAACGTCTACAGCGTACTCGAAAGAACCTTGGAAACATATGGTTGACTTTTGTTACAGATTGTTTACGCTGTATAAGTTTCGCTGGCAAGCTCTTCAGTATCCTTTATAGAGTCCCTATCTCCGCCAAGCGATTTCCATGTTTTTGGAGCCCCGAATAAAGATATTCGTGGCCGTCGATTTCCTTTGGACGAAGAGGTGCACGCTGGCATACAGTCACGGTTTCGCAGGCAACCGCAAATATTTTTCCATGACAGCATTGACTGTCTTGTCTCTCAGAAGGATAAATGTATAACAGTTGATTACTTTTGAAATAATAAAGAGTTCACTTACTTTTTTTCCATCTGCCTTGTTTTCATTGACTGCCCTCTATAGAAAACTACGAGCATATTTCATTACACAAGGCTGCAATTGGCATCCCGGACATTTTCAATTTTGAGACCGACTAGCCATCGGCCGCTTCCCAGCAGATGATCCATATCTCCGATGCGGTATCTGTGACAGGTGCAGCAGGGGCATCAGAAGCAAAACAGCAACGCACGTGAGGTGTATGCAGCGCTATCCACCCACTGGTTACAAAGCGAATATGGCTTCGCGACACACCGTGAGGTACCGCATTGACTAATACGAGAATTGCGTGCACTAATACGATAGCATAATGTGCTTATGCTGTTGTGGATGTTTAAGGAAATGAAAGAAACGGCAAGACTGCAATTGTGCCAGCATACATAAGTATAATCGCTGCGATACCTCGAACTTAGCGTCCGATATCTGAGTAGAGAGAGTACCAATAGACGCTTCTATAAAGATGACATAAATACTTGTTTAAACAATATTTATCTACTTTTTAGTCATTTTATGTTAGCATATCTGGAGAAGAATGATGGCGTCTTAAGTAATGAAAAAACCTTTATTCGTGTTAATTTTATTGTGAACGATCTGTGTGTGACCGAATGTTTATAACATTTCTTTATTTAAATACTGTTGTAATATATTAGTGGTCAGAGTCAATCGAAATCGTGTCTGTAGAACATAAGTACGATGTATATTTGATGAAGAAAGTCTTCAGCTAATGTAGAAGTAGGCAGAGAAGGAACACAACTAGAGCCAGGTGGAGAGAGAGACTATTTGAGCAGCGCACGTAACGGAGCGATTTGAGACACTTTTACGTTAGAGATGGCAGAAGGCACACCTATCTGTGCTAATGAGTGTTATTCGGCTGTGTAGGTGAATCATTCTGGGCATGGAATGGCTCCTACAATACTTTAACTTTAGAGGTGACACTAACTTTTGCGAGGTGTGAATGTGCTCCAGTGCAGAACTTTAACTTTCCGCTTCCATTATGGGATTGAGGATGGACAGGGTATGAGTTCCCACTCGTTCTCTCGTGTGTTGTTGTGTTAATTGTCATACTGAACTCTGAATTATTTGAGCTAGTGAATATTTCGTGCATTGTGATCACGAACTAGATTGAATTTGTCGCATGCCTTGGATGACTGTTTAGCTTAGGGAGTCTGCTACCATTCTTGTAAAGCTTTCAGCGCAACTTTATTGTATTTAATAAGGATATCTGTCTGGTTCTGTTATAATTGGTTATCGTAGAAACGCTTTCCATTTCTTTGAGATGTGCTTTCTTGAAACAGTATTATTTAACCAAATTCCCTTTTGTCATTTACGTGAATAACAGACCTTAGAATAGAACACTTTTTATTAAATATTCATTTATCTTTTATTTACTAATTTTTGTTTATTTTATTAATTCGCAATTCTAGCCAATGATATTTGATTGCAGAATCGCAGCTACAGTTTATTATTTGCAGCGAGTTAGCTGCTGGGTAAGAAAGCAGACGTACGCGGCTCGACACTACGACGGCGAGATATTCTCTTTAAAAAGATCCTTGCGTAACCTAATAACCTAACGTGCGACGAACATCAGATTAAGTCGCAATTGGGTTGCTAGCATGGGATTCGGGTTAGAAAAGCTGGTAGTCTGCAGGAGACTCTATCGGGTAACATTGCATACCGAAGAAGTTCTTTCGCTTAATCTCCGAAGAATCTCACAGGTATCTCATCCGGTTCCGATGCCTTTGCACTGTTGAGCGGTTGTAGTTGGCTGAAAAGCCTGTTTACAGAACATGGACGCACTCTAAGTTATAACATTCTGTAGAAATAAACCCTCTTCTAGCGCTGGCAGAAAAACTGTCAGAATAGATGACTTGATAATATTTTCCCCGCACATAACTAGCGGCAGATTACTTCTATATAACTGGTAACAACCGCAGAAATTGGTGAAAGGGGACAGATGTAATTAATTTTGCGAAGGACGTGGATATTTAAGAGCATACCTTTCTGCAGTATATCTGAATTGCGTACTACAGAGTACCGAGTTAATTTTGTTTGTCAAATAAAATTTTACCGTGTCTAGTGCAGTTGATAAAATCCAAGATATAACTGCATTCTATTCGTACTCTTCTGTACCTTTGTTTGGTCTTGAGAAGTAGTGTTTGTAACTACATCTAATTTTTGGGATTTCTGATAGCTCATTCTTGGACATGTGCCTCACAATAATTGCCTCAAACTTTTTAACTCCGTAGTTGTGTTGATGATAAAGCACGTATCATTTTTCTAACATATCACCAACTGCAAATACATTGATTGATTGTTCCGTTGGTTCTTGATAAAATATTTTATACATTGTGAACGAAAACACACACGACACTGGTGTAACATTCTACAATATTTATTATTTATTTTACAAACTGGATTTCCGTTCTTACGCCATCATCGGGTACAAAGGTAAATATGTTTTTGCAGGATCACAGATTTTAAACTAGTGCGTCTACAGAGTATACTCTCTAGATGCACTACTTTAAAAACTTTTGAGCCTACAAATATTTCACTGTCACACACATTTATCATTGTATTTGATGACGGCGTAAGAGCCGAAAACCTGTTTTTAAACTATATAATAAATATTGCGGAATATTACAGCAGGGTCGTGTGCATTTTCATTCATAACTATAAATACTGTTACACAGAAAAAAAATTATGAAAACATGTTAAACGAGAAATCTGAATTTAAAAACCAAAGTTTTTCAGCAACTTCGAAGTTTAGTTTTTCATAAAGAACCTAGAATTTTGCTCTTATAGCCATTCTTCCAAATACAGTCATATCTTATATCTGCGGAAAACTTTCATTTAGCAAATAATGTCTGTGTATAGATGAAAATGTAACATCTCTATGTCACCTTTTAAATAACAATGTCTGTGTATACGTATAAAAATATAATGCCTTTACATTTAGATACTCTTTAACTAGTTCAAATTTTTATAAACGTATTGTGGAACTGAAAATGTTCGTATGCATATAAATATGTTTACACTTGCTATAACTTAAAAGCCATGTAACCACAGCTGGTAGCAGTTAATAAGACTCCTTCTTGCTATAGTTTTATAAAAGCAGCAGCTTCATCACCCTGTAATATACCATTGTACTCTCAAAACAACAAATAGCATCCTGTTTTCAAAAAATAATGTAAACTCATCAGTCAGCTGAAGATGAGCTCCCAGTGCTCGAAATGGTATTGAAATAAAAATCATGAAGGCGAATTTTTTCTTTTTTTTGCGAAAGTAATAAAATCACGGCGACAACGCTGACAATAGTGGACAAAATACAGCTAATTTAAGTAATCAGATGCAATTAATATGAGTCCCCAGATTATGTTAAAATGGTCGAAATTTTTCTGTTCTTGGCCCTACTAGCCTGCTAAGTTCAAACGTTCGCCTTCTAGCCCTTACAAAATTAATACCAGTAAGCTCCCAGGAAACCATTGTAACTCGTTATACGCGTGAAGGGTTACCCAACGAGGTCACAGTAATACAGGTAGAATTCTAGAGGGAGCCCGTCCAAACAGGCTGCTTTATTCTGTGGTGAAAACTTATTTCTAAACTAACGTCTTTCTTCACTAAAATCTTTTGAAGACTTGAAGTGTCGTCATAATTTATCAGTGTGTGTAGTATGATTAAAAGTTCGTCCCGCCGCAACAACATTCTTCCTGGCTCCACATATACATTTTGAAGATGCTCTGTTGCGTGTAGACTGATTACCATATGTGTTTCCAAGTGTATGACGCTGCTGTCCTTTAGACAGTATATAATTTTTGTTCTGTTTATCTTTTTTTCGCCCCCGTCTTTTATTCGGTGAAAAAAGAATAAATTTTCATTTTGGACATCGTTTGTGTTACACTCCTTAACTTCCTTCCTTCCAAGATCTCAAATGTGAAATCAGCTATTTTGTCTTTTAATCTCGATTTAATTCTGCTTTGATATGGCGAGACGTGTTTATCGACAGTTGTGCTCCGAAGGCTTATCCATCTGCTGTTTTAGGTTCATTCAGTCTGTTAGCGCCTTAAGAAATTCCTGACGGATGAGTGGGACATGTCGAACAAGTGCATAGTTGCGCTGTTCCAGGCGCTCTTTTCATGACGGTGCATTACCAGCTAACACTGATCGAAGGAGGTGTTAAAGTGTTTTTGCTCCGTCCTACACTGCCGTGTCGGCGAAAGGATAACTATTGGACTGCTTCGCAGATAATTCACAATACGTCTGCAGCAATTTCATTGCGGGGAAATCAACTTTTAAATGACGAAATTACGCCTTTTTAAACACGACATTTGCAGTCCATTTGAGATTTATATCTTATTGCTTTTTTGCATAATTGTTCTTAAAAACTTTTGGCATAAAAATTGAGGTGAGAGTCGCAGGCAATTATTCTTTTAAGTTACCTGTTTGCAGTAATTACCATTTCGTCGTCTGCGAATATTTAATGGCTTTAAATAAGTCAGATATTTCAGTAAGTAAGCGATTATTCCAAGCAGTTAGTTCGTGTATTTACTTATGGTTTTTCTCTCTAGGTTTTTCATGTTCTGTTAATTGGATTATGAGGGCCTTCACAATTTTCGCAGCTCCCTGTGTCCCAGAGAAGTGTGATAAGTCCTCTCTTGTTCTCTACATGCATAAACTGTATGACGGATAGGGTGAGTAGCAGTATGCGACTCTTTGATGACGACCCCATAGTGTAGGGGAAAGTGTCGTCGTTGTGTGACTGTAGGAGGCTACAGGATGACTAAGACAGAATTTCTAATAGATGTAAGGAATTGTAGATTGCTCTAAATGTAGAAAGATGTACGTTAATGCAGACAAGTAGCAAAATGAACCCAGTAATAATAAAACACAGTACTGGAGCTGTTCAAATGGTTCAAGTGACTCTAAGTACTATGGGGCTTAACATCTGAGGTCATCAGTCCCCTATACTTAGAACTACTTAATCCTAACTAACCTCAGGACATCACACACATCCATGCCCAAGGCAGGTTTCGAACCTACGACCGTAGCAGCAGCGCAACTCCGGACTGAAGCGCCTAGAACCGCTCGGACACAACGGCCGACCACTGCTCTGCGTAACGTTGCAAAGAAATATGAGATTGAACCAACACGTAAGGGACGTAGGAAGGAAGCGAATGGCAGACTTCGCTTTATTTCGAGAATTTTAGGAATGTGTAGCTCATCTATAAAGGAGATCGCGTATAGAACACTGACCCGACCCATTCTTGAGTACTGCTTGAGTGTTTGGGATCCCATCACGTTGATTAAAGGAAGGCATCAAAGCAATTTAGAGGTATGCTGCTAGATTTGTTACCGATATGTTCTATCAACATGCGAGTTATAAGCATATACTTCGTGAACTCAAACAGGAATCGCTGAGCGAAGACAATGTTCTTTTCGCGAAACACTACTGAAAAAATTTAGAAAACTGACATTTGTGGCTGACTGCTGAACTACTCTACGGCCGCCAACGTACAATTCGCCTAATGTGCGTGAAGACAAGAAAAAGCGGTAATGCATATAAACAGTTTTTTCTTCTTGGAACAGGAAGTGAATGACAAATAGTGGTACAAGGTATCCTTTACCATGTGGCATATGTTGGCTTGTGGAGTATATATATAAGTACATGTTGTTCAATCGTGAGAACACCTGTCTGTCATATGATTTCAGTTCTGGCACTGTCACGGAACACACTTTAGTGATACATTTTGCTTTTGCTTCATTTATGGTGAGCTCACTGTTTAAGATAACTAGCTTGATATACAGTATATAATATCAGTTCGTAGAAGGTGTAGCATTAAAACTTAAATTTCGACTTAGAGCATTGAAACACAGTTTGCAGATTAGGTACTGTCCAATGGGATCCTTCTTTCTCTTTGCATCGAAGTTCTAGATATGAAAATTTTTCCAATGTACGAATTAGAACCAACAAGTACGGTAGAGCTGCATTCCCTGGCTGATTAAAGATTTCGTACCAGGTATTCGAATATTTTTAAATAAAAGCGATTTTTCCAGTTAGATTATTCGTCTCTCGATTGCCTAGTAATACTACTATACAATTATGACTGCATATGGGTCAACGTAGAGCGAAAGAATTTTCTGTTTAAGTATGAACGCTTCCTTTACCATGAAGATTACAATGAACGACAGGAGCAGCGTATCGGATAGTTCAGTCGGAAGACCGCTGTCTGTGGAAAGCAAGAGACCGGGATCGAGTCCCGGTGTGACCTAATTTTAATCTGTTAAGAAGATCCACAACACCTGAAGTTTCCAGATCTGTCTATCCACTTAATGGACACCCAGTAGCGCATGTCATAATCTTATTTTGTAAAATACACAGAGCCCAATAAAAGAAGATGAAGTAAATCTGTTGTTCATCTGACGCAACATTCTTGCCGTCCGAAGTAACGGATTCTTACGCATGACTCCAAGAAACGATTTCATTTTAGAACCTTATACATCTGGACACATAGAAATTTTACTCACTTAGTTTCATTTAGAGTGTGGTCATTAGCATCAGTTTGTGGAAAGAAAGAGGTAAGTATTTGTTTCAGTTTATATATAAGAATTCTGAGAAGTGAGTAGGGCTGCCTTTTCAACCTGTTGTAAGGAAAATGTCTGCTGAAAATAATTTCAGAGACGTAGTGGGTGCGTTCTGTTTCATTGCTGAGGTCTTTCTGCAACGATGGGTCTTGCTAAATTGGAAGTGCAGCGAGCCTTCTGTTGTTGTCAGAGCCACAGATGGTCATTCACACGGCCTTCAACGCAGCATCAGCCAATGTAATCGTAAACCGCAAATAGGTGGTAGCGGCCGATACACTGACGTGAATTATTAGCATTATTTTTATCGAAATGGTGCGTGTTTCACGTTGCCTAGTTTTTCTTGTCGGTCTCGTAAGTGTAATGACCGCTTCGCTAATGTTTGCTACATGGGAGGAAACACCACAATCAGCCATTGTTGTTAATGTTCGTACAGATCACAACTCGTATTCAAGAATTGTTTCAGTTCTCAGCTGACGCATTTCTGTTGTTTCGTCTGTGTGTCACTTGGAACGTATGATTTGAACAAAGAAAAATAAGGCGTTCCATAGAAACTGTTACAGAATAGAAGTTATAGTATGAATATTTGTACATACTACTTAAAAGATTATGAAATAGACCTCGGCATACTTTTACATACTCGTTATAAGGTTTTCGTCAGAGAAAAAAACTAGCTTCCCTGAAAATATTTAAATCTATACTCAAAATTAAAATTTTTAACATTACATATAAGCTATGGCGCGATTTTTATAGGAGGTGATACTATTTTAGCATAAAGAACTTTAGTTTATATTAATTTTGAGAGTGTGTGTAACATGGCTCTCACTCAGCTTTTAATATAACGAAGTACATGTACCTTCTTTCTTGAATATGTAGTTATGGACCATACTTGAGGACTGATGTTGCAGTTTGCTTAGGAAACGACGTAGGTTACTATCTTCTTTCTTATTATCTTCAGAGTAGGAGCTTGCGCATTGGAGCAATACATATAAATAATGTACATGCTACGTAAAATAAAATATAAAGATCTAGAAAAAATGTTCTGCGTCTGCTACAGAAGTTTCCTTTCTTTAAATTTTAAAGCTGAATTAGTCTGAAACACATCATTCATGCTTTGTTTCTGCTAACTGAATCATAGCTCTGAAGTCATTTTCAAACTGTTTTCAAACCCTCCCCGACAACTTGATCATGGTGACCACACTTCCTGGCATGTAATTCATGTAAGATAGGTTGGAGGTATACCTAACATCCATACTCAACTGCCAATCTCCAATACGTTACTATCACAAGATAAAAATTTCTAAGCGCAATATTCGTGTTTGTCTGTTACATTAAAGACTTGGAGCACAGTACGATTGAATTGACTACAGGATTAGACAACACTAAAAGGCTTTAGTTGAAGAGAAAAAAAAATTTCTTGGGAACTATCTCTGGTTCCGGTGTACCAAATGCCATTTCTCGATTTATTTTAGACTGATTGTTCGAGATATATGATGGTTCATTGTAATATCCCGTAAGTAGGCCTGCAGAATGGAAGAAAATATGTCGCTGGACTCCTTCTACAGTCACATTAAGCAGCTTTGTCTTCGACTGGAATGAATAATCTCCGACAAAACCGTTAAAAACATATATTTAACCTACCGATTGTCACTCTTTTCCAAATGGAAAACTGGTATACGATAACGTGCAGATTGTCAGAGAAAGAAAGAGTGAGTTGTTTAGCACGTTCTTCCGCTGGAATCGATAATGACGTCCATTACTTTCTAGAGATCATACAACGTAGACCGGTTGCTCTTTCTAGACATCCTTAAATCAAAATAATTACTTGTTGTTTCCTGGTGCAAGAGCAGGGGACATAGTGCAACTGCTACTAAACGCAGAAAAATGTTCACCTGAAACTGCACGTTTTAATTTGGAAAATATGTATACACACTGGCAATGTGGTACTGATGTTATTATTGTTGTTATTATTATTATTATTCAAAATGGTTCAAATGCCTCTGAGCACTATGGGACTTAACATCTGTGGTCATCAGTCCCCTAGAACTTAGAACTACTTAAACCTAACTAACCTAAGGACATCACACACATCCATGCCCGAGGCAGGATTCGAACCTGAGACCGTAGCAGTCACGCAGTTCCGGACTGAGCGCCTTAACCGCGAGACCACCACGGCCGGCATTATTATTATTAGTAGTAGTGGTAGTAGTAGTAGTAACCAAAGGCGATGAAAAGTAGGGTTTAACATTTCGTAAACAGCGAGTAATTAGGGATGATTTACCAGCTCTGGGTGATGAGGGCAAAGCAATCCTCCGAACATTTGCCTTAACTGTTTTAGGAATGTGAGAACAGTGCATGAGTGAAGCATCTGAAGAAATAATAACTTCGTGTCGAACTAAAGCAGCAAGTCAAACAAGAAACAAATCTTTAATTATGGCTGGTTATTCAAGAAAAATAAAAATTTTATAATTTTGGATACGATAGTGATACTAATTGGGGATACTAATGCTGTCGGCGTAGTTTTCACATACGTTTTAAGTGGGCCGGACGGAGTGGCAGTGCGGTTCTAGGCGCTGTAGTCTGGAGCCGAGCGACCGCTACTGTCGCAGGTTCGAATCCTGCCTGGGGCATGGATGTGTGTGATGTCCTTAGGTTAGTTAGGTTTAATTAGTTCTAAGTTTTAGGTCACTGATGACCTCAGAAGTTAATTCACATAGTGCTCAGAGCCATTTGAACCATTTTTGTTTTAAGTGTAGGTCACATTCACAGAAACTTCCTTATTTGACTCTAGTGAAAAAATTACATTCGGTATAACATCCTGAAGAAATGAAATTGGAATGTAGACTAGGTATGGCACACGGCGAAGTCGTTCTTGACTGTCAGACAACTCACAGCCGACCCGAACGTCATAACGTAACAGTCATGGCTTAGTGGAGATTTATTCTGCTTAGGCATCCACATTGTCGTTTAATGGAACAAATAACTGTGAACTACAAATTACCAGTGACATACTCCAATGTATCTGCGTAGCTGTCTGTGAAATTAAATTAGTCTGTGATTCTCTTGTTACCTTAAGCTTTGAATACCTATAGTACGGACGATATCTCAGGGACGAAGGCACACGAGGCGCAAATGTGTGTCAGACTTTTCTGTTTTCGTGTTCTTGGCTTCTATCCTCCGGAGCTCAGTGAGGTGTTGAAAGGCTTGACTTGCACTCGGGAGGACGGCGATCTAGTTCTAAGTTTCCATTAGTTTTCCTAAATCGTGTAAGGAAAATTCTTAGATGGTTCCTTTGAAAAGGATACTGGCCATTTCCCCACTTATCCTTCTAACTTGCGCCCAGTTTCTAACGACCGCGTCGTAGACGGAAACTTGAATTCTTATCTTCCTCCCTTCATTCCTTCTAACCTTTGGTGACATTGGTTCCTCATATTCCTGATCACCTAATGTACACTGTCCAATCACATTAATATGACCACCTGTCAAACACCTGACTGACCACCTTTAGCACTCGGGACCACTGCGAGACGTTCAGGAAGAGAGTCAGTGTGGTTCTGGAAGGAGCCATGGCGCGGACAGGCCGATCGAGGTTGCTCCCACAGATTCTCGATTGGGCTTAAATCCAGGTACTTTGGCAGTCAGAGATGTGTGGTCGACTCATCCAGCTGCTCTTCGAACCTCGCACGTACACTGCGCGCTATATGTCACGATCCCTTGTCATGCTGATAGACGCCATCGTACCGAGGGAAAGCAAACAGCATACAAGGGTGGATATGGTGCCCAAGGATAGATAGATTCTTGTGTCGATCCATTGTGCTTTCTAGAACAACGAGGTCACCCAGGTAACGGCACAAAAACATTTTCCAGTCTATAACGCATGCAGGGTGTTTGCTTTCAGACGTTTCACGCCGGACACGCCAACGGCTGTCCGTCCGATGGAGCACAAAAGGTGATTCATCTGAAAAAGCCATAAGTCGCCACACAATGGGCGTTCAGTTGCGGTATTGGCGAGCAAATTCCAGCCTTCGTCGCCGATGAACAGCTGTCAGCATGCGTGCATGGACCAGGTGTCTGCTTGGAGCTCCATACGCAGCAACGTTCGCTGAACGCTCGTTAAGGACTGGCAGCCGCTTGGTTTATCTAGGCGAACAGTTGCTCAACAATTGCACATCAGTTCGTCCGTACACATCTCCTCAGCCGTCATGCACCACAGTCATCTATTGCCCGTAGTACATCACAGTTGACTCGGAGTCGGTTTTGCATAGCACCAACTTGCCGTGCACAGTATGCTGACCGTGGTGGCATCCGAACAGTTTACGAACTTAGCCGTTTCGAAAATTTTTACACCGTTTGCTCCAAATCCTATGATCGTACTTCTCTGAAAGTCAGATAAATCCCTCCGTTTCCGAATTACCAAAACGACTGCAGTGTTATCTGCGTTCTCCGACATATTTTAAGTTCCTCCACTGCTAGTGCTGCCACCTGCCGTCTGTGAGTGGTTGTCACATTAATGCGACTGGACCGAGCATCACGAGTTTCTGAAAGAAATCAGCGAGAATACTAGGTGTTGAGAACACCCTTGACGCGTCCTTCCCCACCGCGGCCCAGAGTGCACCGGCTAGAAAGGAGCCCACTAGACAGTAGGTCTGTTGAAGGCAGTCGCAAACAATCTCCATTAGCAGTTTGGCTGGTGCCGTGGCAGACAAAGAGCTCTCCGGCGAGTTTCCCGTCGCCTGCTGAGCTACGGCCAAACACGCGTTATCGGGAATGCTGCTGGGCGCCGGCCAACCGGGACAACCCACTTCCATTAGAGGCGCGCCCAAAAACATTCTGCTGGCACGTTCCGCTGGCCGGAGGTGTTCACGCACTGCCTGACTGCGTGCCCCTCGTTACTTGCCGCCACAAAAGAGAAAGCGTTCACAGTTTAGACGCGTTTCTTATGAACGCTCGCTCCCGAGATTATTACGTTGCTTCATTGGCATTAGAATGAGAAACTAGGGCTGTACGACGTTAGCGTTTCTCTGGAGGTGTTACGGGCTCAGTATAACGGAGATCAACCGCTCGGTGTAACTTTACCCTCTAAAATTCGTACACATAAGGTCTGGTGAACACCGTTATTTTAGGACAGTTTGAAGCCCATTGAACACGAGCGGCTTTCTCTTCGAACTGGAACGTTCGTAGTGGGGTGCATGACGCACCTGTTTGAAATCAGCCGCCAACCACGTCACGAGTAGGTCAGTGACGCAATGACCAATCCATTGTGAAGAATGCAGGTTTGTATAATACGTAAGCCGCGCGCACTCCTACTATAACAATGAATCTTGTGCTTTCATGTCTTTGGTTTCTTGTTTAATTTGTATTCGCGACGCACCACATAAGATCTAGTATTTTTCCTGCTACCATCCTCCCACATGACCCTGTAATTCTGTCACTGGCAGCAAAGAACTTGTAAGGGCAGTTGAACAGAATGGATAGCGTCTTGAAAGGAGACAATAATATGAACATCTGAAAAAGTAAAACAGGGGTAATAGGATGTAATGGAATTAAATCAAGCGATGATTGGGGAATTCGGTTAGGAAACGAGACGCAAGACGCAGTAGATCAGTTATATTATTTGAGCAGTAAAATAACTGATGATGGCCGAAGTTGAGAGGATATAAAATGTAGACTGGCAACGGCAAGAAAAGCGCTTCTGAAGCAGAGAAACTTGTGAGCATCGAGATGAAATTTCTGGACATCGACGATCAGATGAAGATCATGGGGCCTGTCTGTGGACCCTCTGTTTTGACTTTGCAGGCACTAACTGTGCTGAGTTTAGAGGTTAATTATGTCTGCAACATTCATTATAGGGCACAAACATGCCATAGCGACCAGTACATACTCCTGCTGAACAGCTTCAGCCATTTGAACAGGATCTCACATTCGGTCTGCTGGAAACTGGACAAATGTATCGACGTATTGCTGCATGTGTTGGGCACAACGTATGGATGGTGTGAAGCTGCTTTTAAGAGTAGTATCTGGGATATTCCCACGCCCTTAGACCAGGTTCTGGACGTCCGAGTAGTACATACGCACGTCAAGATCGACGCATTGCGCGAGCAGCAGTGGCCGACCGAATATCATCCACAGGTCGCACCTGCTGTGTGATCAGGGACCACTGGGAATCATCTGCTAGCAACAAATTTAAGATCACATGCGTCTCTGGCCAGGTTACCACTGACACTACAACACCACCAAGTACCGTTGGTCTGGTGTCGTAAGAGTTGACTGGAGTGTGGAATGGAGCTCTGTTGTCTTCAGTGATGAGACTAGTTTCTGTCTGTATACGAGTGATGGACATACACATGTATAGCGTTAAACTCGTGAGCTGCCTATTACAGCTTGCTTTCGCCCATTACACACTGGTCCCATCCCAGACTTCACTATGTGGGGAGCCATCAATTACAGCTCGTGGTCACATCTGACTTTTCCGCAGGGTAAAGTAACCAGTGCTCGCTACATTGCACAGACTGCTCCTCCCGTGCTACTGCTATTTCTTCGACAGGAAGCAGATATGCTTTTCCAGCAGGACAATGCACATCCACACAGCTCCTGCGACGCAACATTCTCTTCGTAGTGTACAACTACTGCCCTGGACAGTAATATCACCGGATCTCTGGCCAATAGAACACGTTTGTAAGAACGTACACGAGCTCCAAACCTGCAGGTACATTTGTCCAGCCGGCCGGAGTGGCCGAGCGGTTCTAGGCGCTACAGTCTGTAACCGCGCGACCACTGCGGTAGCAGGTTCGAATCCTGCCTCGGGCATGGATGTGTGTGATGTCCTTAGGTTAGTTAGTTTTAAGTAGTTCTAAGTTCTAGGGGACTGATGACCTCAGAAGTTAAGTCCCATAGTGCTCAGAGCCATTTGAACCATTTTGAACCATTTTCCAACTGAACTAAATTCGCAAAATGCTAGGGATCATCTATTATGGGATGCCATTCGGCATCTTTATGATAGTTTGTATTGTGAACTCACTGCTGCTTTGCCACCAGATGGTGATACACTGAATACGATGCGACTGTTTGGACACCATTTCCTCTGAAAAGTGTACTTCATTGGGTCTGGATTTGTTGTCACATATTCCTACAATGATGAACTATCCGTCACCTCACTTGTCAATAAGATGAGCTTGTCCTTCAGGTTGTTGCGGTTGTGTTCCGCCAGTTTCCTTTCTATTTACTGAAATGTACTGCAGAAACGAAGCGTGGGTCTCACACAGGATCAGACAGATACCTGAAGAACGATTGTATAGGAAAAAAAATGTCTGCGTAAATTGCAAGCCGTAAGATGGTTAGAAAGACAAGAAACTGTATGGAAATATCTTAGCTATGAGTGAGATAACGTCTTGGTAATTCGTTCGTTCGTTACTCTTCTGAGGGCATTTAAAACACTGCTACGAAGCTTGTATGATGTTTATATGGAAAGAGGGGCAAGTGGCACACAGACAAGAGGGAAGCAAAAAGCAGTGACAAAGCGCAGATTTTGGCTAACACGTGAATTTTGCACTTAATACAGGCTCAGGGACTGCATCATAACACACTTTACCTACGCAGAGAAATATCTGCATCCACTTTTACAACTATTTTTTTACTTCAGCTGTATTACATTCTTGAGAACCTGCTGCATTAATTCCGGAATAGTGGAGACGCTGCAATCGCGGCAAATAGTAATGTGAGCAGTCTCATTTCTTTTGGGCCAAGGTGTATATTTCACCTAGTTATTTTATTCTTTGTAACAATTTATTTTGAATTTATCAACGAAGGGTGTTTTCTAAGCACAGTTGTACCGATATTTAATACATTACCGTGCCGAGATTTCCTTAAGCACAATATACTGTATTTATGCAAAATGTTGTTATTCAAAGTGAGTACTCATTTCCACAAACGTGCGATGGTCTTTAACCTCCACGAGTTCTCTTTAATCATTCAAAAACAGATAAGTCATCAACTACAAAATTTACGGTATGTAATTTACAGTCTTACCTTCACCCTGCTTTAATAATTTTTAAATTTAAGACGACACCAATTCACAAGGGCTTCAGAAGTAACGTCTGTTTAAGAGCATTCTAAGAAGCACTGGAAGAACACTGCTATGTCGTCCGTTGAAGGGAATATCGAAGAAACACTGAGTAGTCACAACTGTAGCGGTATGTTACCCTACTGATAAACATCGATTATATTTGTCTTTATGAGACTTATAAACTCATTCGCGTATTGTTTGGAAAGCACAGAGAAGGCACTTACTTTGAAAATGCTATCTAGTTATACACAATTGGATTACTGACTTACGGAAACACATTAACAAATGGTTCAAATGGCTCTGAGCACTATGGGACTTAACATCTATGGTCATCAGTCCCCTAGAACTTAGAGCTACTTAAACCTAACTAACCTAAGGACAGCACACAACACCCAGCCATCAAGAGGCAGAGAAAATCCCTGCCCCGCCGGGAATCGAACCCGGGAACCCGGGCACACATTAACAATTCTGTAAATTTGTAGCATAAATTTTCCCCTCGCATTACAAAAATGGTGTCATCACTGGTTTCTGTTTATCAAGTCATCATCAGATGACACGTTCAAAGAGAAAGAAAAGCTGGATAGTAAATCAACACAAAAGTAAATTACAAATAAAATTAACTTGCATCCAAAGAACGAAGATAACTTTCACATGGTGTATCACTGAAAGTAATAAAGCTCGATGAAAATTTAACCACAGATAAAAAGAACTGGTAAAGTGTAGTGTAGAAGGAAACTGAATGGAATAGGCAATCATATGAACGGAAATGACACTTTTATTCAAAGACAATAACTGTACTGAACTCATCGCGACTCATGACGGTCCCCTGGACATTTCGAACGGCAGGAACTGGTTCTTAATGCTGTGTTTGATCACCATGGACAGCAATGCATGCTCTGCAACGTGCTCCGTGCAGTTCACAAGTTTGATAAGGAGTTCTTGTGGTAGGGAGTTGCATTCTTCTTTCAGCGTGTTTGACAACTACTGAATAGTCATCGGTGCACGTGGACGTGCTCTAATACGATCTCCCGGCTGTCGCCACATGAAGCTACGTTCAGAATCACTACTCAGACTAAATGTGCCCTCTGGTAATAGCACGCGACCCCACTCCTCACTGGCCCAGTCTCTATGCTGTTGACACCATCGTAAACGGTGTCGTCGACGTGCGAATGTCAGCGGAATACAATATTCTGGTCGTTGTGTATAGAGACCACCCACATTCAGTCGCCGTCTCACTGTGAAGCTTGAGATTGTGTACCTAGAAGACCTGTTATACCTGATTGCAATTGCACTGTTGTTTGAGGTGGGTCCCTTATTGCCCGTTGCACAATGTAGCGATCACCAGCTGATCGTGGTGGACCACCTCCTCTCCTTCGGATAGCAGTGCCTGTGCTTCGCAATGCTCCCCATGCACGCGAAAAATGCTGTGAGCAATACCAAACTCCTGGCCCACACTCTTCACACTTCGTCCTTCTTTTAGTTACCCAATGATTATTGCCCGTGTGAAGTCATTCATATATCATCTCTTGGCAATGTTGTAATGAAGAACGCCTCCACAGCTCTTAGTAACTGCTCGCTAACTGATGCACTCTGTCTTTTCCCGTTTTATCAACTGCCTCGTGCTATGGAGTGAGCCCCATTTAGTTCTATAGTCACGGTGACCTCACGCCATGTCACGTCCAACTTTCTCTGCACGATTGGGATAATTCTGGAAACATCCTCCCGCATGTTCATTCATTTCCACTGCGTAAGTTATATGTTACTTTATCTATCTTGTCCTTAACTTTTGCAGAGCAATGTAGTAACTCGGCAGCTGAAGAGGCCGGAAGAGGCTCTCAGAGTGTAAACATATTTCTGCTCTCACTGTTAGAAATGAAAGCTACAGCTGACTACGTAAAAACATTATAAAGTTGATAACTCTAAAATCGCAAATATAAGATTAAGAATATTCACAATTTAAAACTGATTTTGAGAGAGAGAGCCTTCTCATAGTGATAACTAGTAAAAAACATTCGGAAATAATAAAAATTACGTAGTTTTCGATGTAGAGAAGCTAGACGTGCACTAGATGTATATGCGATCAGCCAGTAGCAAACTATTATCTGGTAGTTGTCTTCACATTGTGGTCCAGTTACTAGCGTCGCTGCCTCTGGATCCATGAGGCTCGGGGTTCGATTCCCAGCGGGGTCGATGATTTTCTTCTCTCGCAGATTTGGTGTCTGTGTTGACCTCAGCTTTTCATCTTATCTTCATCGACGCTCAAGTAGCCGAAACAGCGTCAAATAGAAAAACTTATGACAAGCGGCCCATCTACCACAGACGGGATCTCCTGGCCAATAACTCTATACAATAATTTCATTTCATTTGGGGATAGCAAGTGTACACTGAGCAGCCAAAAATCAAACTAGTATTAGACGAGCACAGGCTAACAGAAAAAGGAACCCCACGTAGAGGACATCATAACAGATCAGAAAACACTTCGCAAAAGACTTTCCTGTGAAAATTGCTTTATTTATTTAACAGCAAACTATTATCTGGTAGTTGTCTTCACATTGTGGTCCAGTTACTAGCGTCGCTGCCTCTGGATCCATGAGGCTCGGGGTTCGATTCCCAGCGGGGTCGATGATTTTCTTCTCTCGCAGATTTGGTGTCTGCGTTGACCTCAGCTTTTCATCTTATCTTCATCGACGCTCAAGTAGCCGAAACAGCGTCAAATAGAAAAACTTATGACAAGCGGCCCATCTACCACAGACGGAATCTCCTGGCCAATAACTCTATACAATAATTTCATTTCATTTGGGGATAGCAAGTGTACACTGAGCAGCCAAAAATCAAACTACTATTAGACGAGCACAGGCTAACAGAAAAAGGAACGCCACGTAGAGGACATCATAACAGATCAGAAAATACTTCGCAAAAGACTTTCCCGTGAAAATTGCTTTATTTATTTAACAGCAGATTCGGGTATTGAGAAAGCTCAGAATCAATTTTACTTCGTAAATATTCTTAATCTTCGAATTGGAGCTTTAAGAGTGTCAACTTGATATTATTATGTAGTGAACTGTAGCCTTCAGTGCCAATACTAAGAGAACAGATATGTTCAGTCTGGCAGCGCCTCTTCGAGCCTTTGCAGTTGGCGAGTTACTATTTTCGTACGATTTTTCATCGAAAAAAATTTGATTTATAATTTAGTTTTCTATTATTTTGCTATTTCCCTTTTCCTTCTCTTTGAACGTATCATCTGATGATGACTTAAAAAAAGTCAAAGCCGCTTGTGAGATTCGAAGTTGACATATTTAACAATAAAAAAGCAATCAATTTAATCGTATAGCGCTACAAAGAAAGTCTCATCAGAGGAAATTAGCAGTAAATATTGATATTTCGGATTATCTCTCAATGTGATATATTTACTGTGCGTGTTTGACGTTATGTGGCACATATAAAGCAATGCAGTGATAGTGACCATCCTTACGGCAGTTACTGATTGTAAAACGATTGTTATTCACCTCCAAATCGTTTTATGTGGCAGAAGGAAGGTCAAATAAAGATCAGAGTTTCATATGTCGTTGACGACGTCATTGGAGAAGGACCACAAGACTGGATCGCACAAGCATGGAAAAGAAAATCGAAGCTTTTCTTTTTAAGAGAATCAGCCCCGCATTAACTTTACTCGATTTAGGGAAATAGCGGGTAACCTAATCTGGTTGGCTGGAGCGGATTGGAGCCACCGATCATCCCGAACACCAGGATAGTGTCTTAAACGCTGCTCCAGCTCACTTGGTCATTTTCCGGACACTTGATGTGCCGACGATTAATTGGCTTAAGAGAAATCAGATTTTTGAGTAATGCTGTAGAACGTACCAAGAGCGTTAAGTGCAGAACACAAACATGTAACTGAAGGCTGACGAAGGTTTATTTCTATCGCAGGTAGACGGAATTTGTCGTTTACTCTTCCTGACCGAAGAGATTAACTTATATACTATCCACGGTTGTGGTGGAGAATAATTAATGGTGTTCATCCAAGGATATCATATAGGCACCTATTCAATGAGTTAAGTATTTTAACTGCACTATCAGAGTACATATATTCGCTAATGGAATTCGTTATAAATAATCCATCTCAGTTCGCGAAGAACAGTGATGTTCATACGTAAAACACTAGAGGGAAAAATTACCTTTCCTGTCAGTTATTGAAGTTGTCAGTTGCTCAAAAAGGATTACATTATTCAGCAACAAAAATCTTTGATCATTTACCCAAAACATAGAGTGTCTGGCAGGTAGCAGATCAAGTTTTAAATCTTGCTTAAAATCATTTCTTTTGGACAACTCCTTTTATTCCATGGACGGGTTCCTGTTTCATAACTGGCAAAGAAAACGAAAAAAAAGTTACCTCTAAATGTAGTTGCAAGTGTAGAACTTAAAGTTCCAGTAATATTTTTATTAGTACTATTCATGAGTGTAAATATATTTTGTAATCTGTCTTGCTCCACATCATTTCGAGAAAATGATCGAGAAAATGATCGAGAAAGTGATCTACGGATCATAACATAACTAAGATAAACTAACTAAACTAAAGCTAAATACCATTAACTGTTCTCTCCCTTTTACAACCAATAATGGACGCTCTGCTACATGCTTGTTCGGTTTTTGTAAGTATCGCAATTTCTCACATTTTACCACCTCTGTCGTCTTTCGAAAGCATAGAGCAACACATTTTTCAAATCGTATCTAATAATAGTTCTCGGAGATCTTATACTAGCCGGTTTCGAGATGTACACTCACGTTAGGTGCCATTCTTCAAATTAACCTAATAGCGTAAGATAAATACATAAACTGTATGCAGGAGAAATATTTGAAAAGCGCTTTCCGAGATGGGAGGTGTTATTTGTACGTTTAGAGAGCACGAAAACGATTAAACTAGCGCGAAGTGTCGTAAAAAAAGGGACTCTCTTAAATACACAGGAGACAGCCAAGAATAGTCGTAGCTCACACAGAACAGTTTCAGAGGAACCAACTAACTTCTCTGTAACTTTGATTAGCAGCTCAGATTCAACGCCGTAAGATCTAGATCTCCAGAGCTTGTCGTCTGATGAGTGAGATGAAATCAGAGCAACTTAATTTACGAACTTCCAACTGCCAGAGAGAAAATTCCAGGTGCTAGAAAGAACGTCCCGGGTCCAATTTCGCTAAAGATAACGAGAATCCGTGCTGTCATTTCGCTGCGGGTCAAAAGGTCACACCAAGTCGGCAGTCCCCGAAGGCATCGATCCTCGACGAAGATCTGGGAAGAGAAAATACATTGTCTGTGCCTGCTCATGCAACCAGTCTTGCGTAACTGTCTCAGCCGGATCACACGCTCATCACAAGCAAAGAGATGGCAAACGGATGATTTCAGAGGAGAAGTTCTTTCTTCTAAGACGGGTATCCATTCCAAAGTTTAATATGCTCAGGTGCTTACCATCACTTTAGTAAGCAGTGAAGTGATGAAGAAAGGGTCTCGTACACTGGAATAGGGGTAAATATGGAGCTCAGTTTCCCATCTTTGATCAGTAATAAAAAGTTTTTCGTGGTGTGGACTCACAAGCCGTTTAAGAGAAGATTACATTTCAGCCCCCGTACTATTGGCGAAGGTCGACATGGAGAGTGGATTGTTCCATTCACATATAACTTTTCCCGGATTGCTGCACAATACGAATTTGAATACGATCAAATTGTAATGCTTAACATCTTCTCTGTACTTATAATAATACAAGAACTGCCTTCAGAAAGCATACATGAATATACTACGTATCTTAAATTTGCCTCTCTAACAGATCACCAAAATAATAATAATAATAATAATAATAATAATTGTTCGATCACTTCTGGCACTGTCTGTTTAACAACTTATTTTTCATCTCCATGAATGAGTAATTTATGGTCTGTATTAATTATAAAACTTTATATAGGTTCAGTTGATATAAGATATTATTCACCCATGCTCCTTTCCTGAATATTTCACCGAGCACGCATAGCTTTGTGACAGTCACTCCCTTACTTTACGCAGATGTACATGTTACGTGGCAACTTATCTCGAGACTGTCATACAGTATGTTTCATATGCACATTCCCATGGTCAATGTAGTCAAATGTTTAAAGCTGCATAATAACCACAGACAATATTCAATATTATTAGTGACAGCCCAACTAATTTACTTATTCTTTACTTCCTTTCCTTTCTTTTATTACAGCGAGGGGCCTGTCATTTTCTGCAGACTTAGAGAGCTTTTTCTAGCTGAATGACAACATGATAGTCTATTTAAAAGTGCCAGCGAGAGTCACAAATTTGTAAATTTGTTCAGAGTTGAAAGCTGTCCTTGGGAACAGGTATGCAAAGCAGAATTAACTTCCTTCCGTACATTGGTAGACACAGACGGCCGGCTGTTTGTCATGAAACAGTATTGTTTGAAACAATAGGAGGAATCCTTTTAGGGAATATAAAATCTAATCCAGGTGTAGCCTTCACAAATGGTAGAGCGTGAGATCCGCCATTTTTCTTGACAGCCTTGCCATAGAAGAATGCTCTCTGATTGACTTATAATATTTATTTGTAGAACGTGCACTTTCCAAATGTGTCTATGTTTAAGCCCTTCGACTCATCAGATTAAGAATCCTCTCATAGAATGGGACAGATTTTCTAGTTCCTCCCCATGTCGTGGCATCACTGTTGAGTCAAATAAAATCCACAGGAGTAAGAGATTGTTTAACTTACTTATAAAATTATTACTTGTCTATATTCGCAAGATCTGCTGCAACTGACCGGCGAGATTCCTACACTGGCAGAAAAAGTCAAGTTTTAGAGGTTTAAGATAGACAACACTTGCTGCTGGGAGATGAAAGAGTAAAGACTTGCTGCCAGACTTCCGATGACATAAGACTTGTGGTCGTGCAAAGAATGTCTCCACTTTGGTACTAGGTACAGAGAGCGAGCTGGACCCAGAACTGCCAGCTGTTACTGCCACCGTCTTCCACACTCACGCTCTATGAGACTGATAGGAATGAGCTGGCGATGTAATCGCCAAATCGCAGGGGACGCGATCCTAGTTAACTATCATCAGGGGGGAGTAGCACCGTTTTAACGTTCGCAGCCAGCTAGTAGCTTCCGTCTTGCCCTTCGGCGATTCTACTGCTGTCTCTACATATTTTTCCGTGTTCTTTTTTGAAACCACCAATCATTCGTGCTGTCATTGACAGCATCCGCGATTTACTCTCGTGATTATGCTTCTATTGTGTCCACCCACCTGTGCCAAGTTTAGATTTCTCAATTACAAACCCACGTCCATTCATTAAACATTCCTGTAATTATCTCATGTTTAGGCTCAATGACAGTAACATACTATCGGCTGTATTCACACAAACCTGTTCATTATATTCCTCAAATTATTATGCAGGTGTTTTAGTGACATATGGATTCCTCAATGTGAGTCCTCCCCTGCTTCGCATTTACAACAGGTTTAGTAATTTTCCAATTATTCTTGCACAGTATTCCATAAAAAAACATGAATGTATTTGGTACTGTACATCGATTGGTTTCAATTCACTCAAGATGAAGTGCATAGCGTATTGCTCGACACACAGCATTGCAGAAAGCATTGCTTTGGAAGGAGTGTGTATGTGTGTGTGTGTGTGTGTGTGTGTGTGTGTGTATGTGTGTGTGTGTGTGTGTGTGTGTGTGCGCGCGTGTGTGTGTGTGTGTCTGTTTTGTTCATGTTTACAAAAATCAACGTCGACGCTGAAAACCCAACTATACGCAAACATTCATAAGTATACCTTTTAACTTAATCGTTCTGTCCTGGAAATTTTTCTAGAAAACGCTAGGTAACTCATATCTTGAGTAGGATCTGTTGCTAAATCAGAATCACTGATTAACTACCTCGTTGATACTGGAGTACCAAGGTGAAAGATACGTAACTATCGATGCATGAATTTGCTTTTTTCCAGTGTAAAAGGTGCATCTGCACGCTGATCGTCTGATATTGATTTATTTCAGTGCCGTTCTTCTCAACAACTAACATATTTTCTCAACTTACGCTTGGATTTATGGCCAAGGGAAGAGGAGTTAGTCACTCATCTCCAGCGTTACACAAATAGTCGAGTACATCACGTAATGTTACTATATTTGTAGTCATCGCAAATTAGCTGCTAAAGTTACATGTAAATTGCCGTATCTGCGGTCTGGACATGCAGAATGCTGGAACAGGCATCTCATCCAACCGACTCACTCCTCCGGCCAGGCGAGTGACGTGGTTCTGCTGCTTTGGATCGTTACACCAAGTGGAAGATCTCGGGCAGGAGCCTGTCACGTATGGCAGCCAATGAGTCCTAGAGCTGATTGTCTCTCATTGTATGAGGGACGACCTAAAAGTTCCCGTTCGAAGGCCGTGCAGTCCAGAATTGGTATACCAGTAAGGTAAATTTGTCACGAGCGTTGAGGTAATCATCCCACCGACGGACTCCAAGGTTGAAGATATCTGTTGGTAAAACATGTTATATGAAGAAGCCCGTAACTTCGTGCCGCACATCCTCGTCGGGACCGGGTTGGCCGAGCGGTTCTAGGCGCTACAGTCTGGAACCGCGCGACCGCTGCGGTCGCAGGTTCGCATCCTGCCTCGGGAATGGATGTGTGTGATGTCCTTAGGTTAGTTAGATTTAAGTAGTTCTAAGTTCTAGGGGACTGATGACCTCAGAAGTTAAGTCCCATAGTGCTCAGAGCCATTTGAACCATCCTCGTCGGATAGGAAACGTCGACCCTTCAAGGCCTTTTTTTTAAGGGACCGAATGTGTGGTAATCGCATGAGGAAAGATTAGGTCCATAGAGCGGATGCTTCAGTGTCTTCCACTTGAGTCGGCGTAACTTCTGCGTTATAACATTTGCGATAGGGGCACTGCGTTATCATGAATCAGCACGACTCCCTTGTCGCTGTTTTCCATAACGGTGGTTTTCGACATACGTGCTGCCCCATACGCATACTTCATTCTACGTTGGATGTCTCCCGGTGTTTGTCCGTCGGTAGCCAAGTAGAGACTGACAGCACGATGGTCCTGTTTGAACGCATTTGGTAATAACGTCGCCATAGTTCACATTTCGGCATTTACCCCACATACTTCGAAAGACACTAATCCCACACTAATCTCCTGCCTACATGTCGGTGCTTATTTACCCGCATCGGAGTCGCGCTGGGTTGCATATACGCTGAAGCAACGCCCTCAAACGGAAACTTTTTCATTGCCACCCAAGCAAACCGTAGCAAGTTGTAATGGTCTTAAAATTTCGTTCAGTATTAGTGTCAGTGGGCGCCGAGGATGCTGAACTGAAAAAGCATCAACATTTTCCAGGGAATTCGCCATTATATCATCTAAAATTCTTCCACCTCACCCATCTCGCAGCGGATCTCGTAACAGTGTAAAGGTCGTTTAGCTGTTATATATCATATGGAGAACCTTCTGCGACTGAGTCAGAAACTGAATATTTATTCAGTACTACAAACTACTCCCTCTCACGATTCCTTTACTCCGCTCTCTTCTCTCAGATTTAGTTTACTTCTATTTTTAGATTCAATATTTTCTGTCTCGACAATGAAGGGACCACAAATTTTTCCTCATTTTTCTACTGAGTGTACATATACCGATGACCGTAATGACCGTAACGCGTCTGAAATAGTGAAGGCTCGGTCAGATCATTCTGAAACGGGACATAACTACTTTTGCACTTACGTCCATATTTATTAGTTTTGTGAATATGTTCGAAGCGGTTTTGTTTTTATGTTGGTATTCTGCTTGCTATGGGTTTATTTATCGATTTTCAATTGCTATTTGAATTCAAATATTATCATTTTGTCATTCGGAGAAAGTGAGTCGAGCTAAGGACGGTAGACAATGGAGTGCCAAGTGAAGAAATCGGACAATTTCCTCCATATTCTTCTATTTCAGTTAAATACAGTATGACAGCAGTGGAGACAGTCAGGAACATTTGCGCTGTGTGCTGTGATACAAAGAAAATGGCTTTCTCGTTTTAAGGAGGATCATTTTGACGTTAGTGACTTTCCACGTTCAGTAAGACCTTCGGGATTTGATGAAAATCGTTTAAACGCATTACTCCACAATACTGTAAGTCAGTATATTGGAGAACTGACAGATGTGATGAACTGTGATCATTCCACCATCGTGGGACATTTGTATACACCGGGGAACGTTCAAAACTGGGATGAATGATCTAAGCAAACATCACAAAAATAAGTGAATGGCTATATGTGGATCTCTGCTTGCTCATCATCAGTTGGTTCGTGAATAACACCCACCATTCCTATCCTGTATTGTTACTGGTGACGAGAAATGTTGTCTTTATGTTAATATAAGGAAATGAGAGGAATGGTTGAGCCCAAACAAAGCAGCAACTTCCCGTGCAAAGACCTGCACACATCCACAAAAGATAATGCTATGTATCTGGTGGAACAGTGACAGTGTGGCGTTTTACGAATTGCTCCCCCAAAGTGTAATCATCAGTCCTGACATTTATTGTCAACAACGTGGACGTCTTGCAGACGCAGTCCAAGAACAACGACCACGAAAACTGCGTCAAATGCATTTTATTCATGCACAACGCCACATTCTAATGAATGTCATTATACTCGTAGATCGCTGTTTATTCACGCCGATGAGCACCACATATTTCTTAGCACTTTTTCGGTTGAGATAGTATCAAACTTTCTCTTCCGATATTCCACTACAGCTTTGGTGACACTTTGAGAGTTATTTACTGTATAACGCTTTGTAAATCTCATCATGAGCTTCATCAAGCTCATGGTAAGATTTAAAAAGCATTATATCGAAAATGATATGTGGAAGCTACCTAGTGGAAAAGCAGTCACCATTACGTCAGTAAAATAAGTCAGGCTACCCTCCATCAGGAAAGTTGGTGCGCTCAGCGACTGTGATATTATTTATAAATTATAGAGCGCAGCAATCAGTCGTCCTTTTTTGCAGGTTTTATTTGGAAAATCGAGATTTAGGCTAGTGCTTCGCCATTATCAATGGATATTTTGTAGTCTCGATACATGTCAGTACCCTGTTGTTCGGACGTCAGTCACAGTTCTTTGAATACTACTCATTACTACACGAGTATTATACAAAGAACTATGACTGACGCATGAACAACAGGGAACTGACATATATCGAGACTAGAAAATAGTGCATTGATACTTGCTAGGCACTAGCCGAAATCTTGATTTGCCAAATAAAACCTGCAAAAGAAGGACGTATGATTGCTGTGGTCTATAATTTGTAAATTTCTAAGTAAAATAAGTCTCTAAATGTTGCACTTGTTATAATTTTCCATAGTTTACCACGGAACATTCCTCCCAATCACATCTTACATCGGCAAGGAAACTACGTTTTTCCTCCTTTCCTTTTTTTATTCCCTTCTGTTTCCACTTAAGTTTCCGTCTGCTAGTTTCTGTAATTTTCTCATTCTCAGCATTTTGACAGGCTCTTGCACGAAGTATCACAAATATGAATTCTCGGCACTCCTACTAGTACATTTTGTCTTCCATATCCTGGATGTACAGTTTCCAACTGGCCTTCCTGCTGCAAGACTCCGGCTGGAGCCAAGCGTCGGAATTCAATGCGCTACAGGGCTATGGCTAAATGGGAGCTGTGCCTGTGATCTGTGTCGATGAACACCCGCAATATGCATATCTCCCCCTCCCCCACCCCCACCTCTTCCATCTAAGATGTGACGTGACGAACTGGCACAACGGAAAAGACTGGAAAATTAATGGCCCTGCTGGTGTGTTCCATGCCAAAATTAGGACTAATAAATGAAGATATAGAGTTCAAGTTACCATTCTAATAAAATATAGGTCCACTTTGGGCAACATTTATTGGTACAATATTCAAAATGAAAACTAAAACATGATTTCTGATGAAAATAGCAATTTCTTCTACCTTAAAGATGTAAGAGAAAGTTGTACATCAGAACCCCTACTGTGCATTCAATTAACATAATAACAGCAGTGAGCGGTAAAATCCTTGGGAAATGCTGATAACGCACCTGGTTCCAAACTTGTGTTTCGACAGATAAAATTAAAGACATGCTTCCAAGGCAGACATGATGATTGCATCGATCACTGTGGGGTGAAGGAAAATACATACGGTACATGAACCCCAAATATCTGACTCAAGAGCGAGCCATCGAGAACAACGTAACTCATAACAGGATTCCCCCAACTTTGAATAGAATGTTTGCTAACACTGACTCGTCACTTTAAACCTACAATCACACTGGCAGCGTGAAGCTGCGCGACGAAATGGTGGACTGCACCCTAAGTAGCTGTAGAGGCAGAAGTTGAAGTCATAACTGAAGACAAAGTGCCACAGTAGAGGCATCCAAGGAATCTGCAGCAAAGTTCGCCGAAGAAGACTCGAAGAAGAGTCCAAGACTCACGGTCCTCAGAGCTCTAGGTGGAGAAGTCACCAAAAACTGTCTATCTGCCAACCGGCAAATTTGTAAGACGAAATTCCAATGTGATACAGTATAATAACCCCTGCCCTCTCTCCTCTAAACAGTTTATTTACCCGCTAGCGATCCCTAAGCTTTGCAAGTTAAACAAGATATTAACAATTTGGTATAAGACTTCCGCACTCGAAACAGGTTGTGGCTCAGACCAATGCTTCGATTTCCTGGAAAGGCGCCCTAATTCCTACTCTATCTACTTTTATAGGCACAGACCAATCATAATGTCCCCGGCTCTGTGCGACGAGAAACAGTTCAACCTCCATTCCCTGGCATCGGATAGGCGTACTGGCACCTTTTCAAAAATGGGCCGAAGCTTCTGCAAGCCTCACACTCCCAGGGACCTGGTTATATACCTACTGGGTCTTCCGACCACAGCCTGCTCCCTAATGTCTAGCGACCGGCCTCTGACTAGTAAGCGTTACAGTGGGCAAATTCGTTGAATGCGAGATTACATAAAGATACGCACAGGTCCTCTTCAGTTCCAGCTAATCCTTTACTCCATATACCCACAGATATTTTGTGCGGAATTCCTGCCAGACGCCTGCCCAGTTTCCGCGAAAAATAACCTGCCTCGCCAAAGTGTCTTAGTGGACCGGATACCGACCACTTTATACAGGGGAGCTGCCCTGTACTATGCCAAAGCTTTTACATCTTTAGAAAGCAGGTCCTCAGGAGCGCTCACCTACCAGTTAAACGGTCACCCGATGCTGTGGCAGTTAATCCTGGCAAATGCACATACAGAACCAAATAAATCAAAATAACATACTTAGAGGGAAGTTATAACCTCTGGAATTACCTATGTTCTAATTTCCATGTATAATAGTATATCGCTAAATCAAGGAAATGAAAAAACTATTCTAATTATGGCACAATGGAAGAGGAAATACTAGTAACAAAAATGAAACAGTGGAAAACTTCGAGCCTGTCGGATTTCATTGCAAACAGAGGGCTGAAGTTCAAAAATATTTTTCTGTTATGTCCAGAGACCGGCGTAAATTTCCATCTTCGGACACCACCAAATAACAGCATCAGACTGATATATACAGGATGTCTATAATTAAACGTCCAATTTCAGAACGATGTAGAAAGAGAACCACTGGTCACAATGATTTCAAATTTGAACAGCATATTATTAGCGCAGAGGGAAACATCATGAAAAAAAAGTTTTTGCCAACTCCACTGCCAGAAGTCACACGGATTAAGGATGATGTGAGCCGGCCGATGTGGCCGTGCGGTTCTAGACGCTTCAGTCTGGAACCGTGCGACCGCTACGGTCACAGGTTCGAATCCTGCCTCGGGCATGGATGTTTATGATGTCCTTAGGTTAGTTAGGTTTAAGTAGTTCTAAGTTCTAGGGGACTGATGACCTCAGATGTTAAGTCCCATAGTGCTCAGAGCCATTTGATTTGAACCAGGTGATGTGGACGGCCAGGCTGTACGGAAATTCTAGCATTTCCGAAATGCCTCTGCAGCAGCCGCTTCACTGGCTGTGCAATGTGCGGAGGAGAGCCATCTTGCAAAAAGATGATTCTCTCCACACATCCACGCTGTTGAAGACGTGGAATGACGATGGAGGTCAGAAGATTCTCATGGCGTTTACCAGTGACAGCACAGGTAAGAGAACTCACGTGACTCATATCCTCCAAAATATACGGCCCTACGACAGACTACGCCATCAACCCGCACTACACAGTCACCTCTGCAGAGCGAAATGAGACCAGTTGACGTACATACGGATTTTCTCTCGGCCATATTGTGCAATACTGCGTATTGACATGTCATTATAGACAGAAGTGGGCCTTGTCTGTCCACAGAATGTTCCATGATCATTCATTGTCCACTTCCATGCGAGCAAGAAAACTCAGACCGAACGTTTGTCTTGTTGGTAGACCAGTAGCAAGCAACACCTAAACATGGACGATTTTGTATGGATAACAATTCAGGATATTTCGTAGGATGTTAAGCACCCTGGAAGCAGGCACGTCAAACGCTCGCTCAATTCTCCGTGCACCGCATGTCTGCACACCACCGAACGACCCGTCCTGCAAGCTGTAGCCACATTTTCGACAGGCGTAGGATCGACAGCTTCCCTCCTTCACCCACACTGCACGTCAGAAAACTGTATTTCGAATTTTGCTTTGCATTCATTTCCTCGAGACCCGTAGCAGACCTCGGACCAATGCGTTTTTTCATACGTTTGAGTGTCCGGTATTTCTGAAGAGCTCCTGGCGCACAAGTTCAGTTCCCGTTCTTGTAAAATACACTCCTGGAAATGGAAAAAAGAACACATTGACACCGGTGTGTCAGACCCACCATACCTGCTCCGGACACTGCGAGAGGGCTGTACAAGCAATGATCACACGCACGGCACAGCGGACACACCAGGAACCGCGGTGTTGGCCGTCGAATGGCGCTAGCTGCGCAGCATTTGTGCACCACCGCCGTCAGTGTCAGCCAGTTTGCCGTGGCATACGGAGCTCCATCGCAGTCTTTAACACTGGTAGCATGCCGCGACAGCGTGGACGTGAACCGTATGTGCAGTTCACGGACTTTGAGCGAGGGCGTATAGTGGGCATGCGGGAGGCCGGGTGGACGTACCGCCGAGTTGCTCAACACGTGGGGCGTGAGGTCTCCACAGTACATCGATGTTGTCGCCAGTGGTCGGCGGAAGGTGCACGTGCCCGTAGACCTGGGACCGGACCGCAGCGACGCACGGATGCACGCCAAGACCGTAGGATCCTACGCAGTGCCATAGGGGACCGCACCGCCACTTCCCAGCAAATTAGGGACACTGTTGCTCCTGGGGTATCGGCGAGGACCATTCGCAACCGTCTCCATGAAGCTGAGCTACGGTCCCGCACACCGTTAGGCCGTCTTCCGCTCACGCCCCAACATCGTGCAGCTCGCCTCCAGTGGTGTCGCGACAGGCGTGAATGGAGGAACGAATGGAGACGTGTCGTCTTCAGCGATGAGAGTCACTTCTGCCTTGGTACCAATGATGGTCGTATGCGTGTTTGGCGCCGTGCAGGCGAGCGCCACAATCAGGACTGCATACGACCGAGGCACACAGGGCCAACACCCGGCATCATGGTGTGGGGAGCGATCTCCTACACTGGCCGTACACCTCTGGTGATCATCGAGGGGACACTGAATAGTGCACGGTACATCCAAACCGTCATCGAACCCATCGTTCTACCATTCCTAGACCGGCAAGGGAACTTGCTGTTCCAACAGGACAATGCACGTCCGCATGTATCCCGTGCCACCCAACGTGCTCTAGAAGGTGTAAGTCAGCTACCCTGGCCAGCAAGATCTCCGGATCTGTCCCCCATTGAGCATGTTTGGGACTGGATGAAGCGTCGTCTCACGCGGTCTGCACGTCCAGCACGAACGCTGGTCTAACTGAGGCGCCAGGTGGAAATGGCATGGCAAGCCGTTCTACAGGACTACATCCAGCATCTCTACGATCGTCTCCATGGGAGAATAGCAGCCTGCATTGCTGCGAAAGGTGGATATACACTGTACTAGTGCCGACATTGTGCATGCTCTGTTGCCTGTGTCTATGTGCCTGTGGTTCTGTCAGTGTGATCATGTGATGTATCTGACCCCAGGAATGTGTCAATAAAGTTTCCCCTTCCTGGGACAATGAATGCACGGTGTTCTTATTTCAATTTCCAGGAGTGTAGCTTTACCACCAGCGCGATCCTTCAGAGAGACATGTTGGACGCCTGAGACGCAACCTAAGGATCAGAAGGATGCCGCTCGTGTGTTGCTGTGCATATTCCGACGCTTACGGCGCCATGTATTGTTCAGATTTTTATTTACATCTGTGTGTGTGTGTGTGTGTGTGTGTGTGTGTGTGTGTGTGTGTTCCATTAAGTTTCCCCCTGTGTCGATAATATGCTGTTCAAATTTGACGTCATTATGAACAAGGGTTCTCTTTCCACAGCGTAGTGAAACTGGATCTTTAATTATGGGCATCCTGTGCACACGAGCCGCAGGATATAACTCTAATCGTGGGAAATGAAAAAGTTTCTGCTCTTGATGGAATTTACATCTTGACCAATAGTGAAAATGGCACGGAGTTATACCTCCCTTGTCCTCTGTTTCTCGTGGAACTCCGTCCTCGAGGACAAGTCCAAAAATCCTAAAAGAATTAAACAGTCTCGTACGGTACTATTGAAGTTAATGCGCGAAATGAAAAGTGTATATCGTTGATGTGCATGTGTTATTCAGCCCTCAAATGTATTCGAAAGAAGCTTTGTAGAATATTGTGTACATGGAATTTTCGTGCTCCAAGTTACCAGCAGTAGTTCAAGAAAGTTCTCTATGACAGCTGGTATAGCTCCTGTGAGAAGTCTGAAGTACAGATTATGTAATTACCAAAAAAGTGTGTCGTTATTGAATAAGTGCGACATGGTTATAATGAAGGGTACAGCGATCCAGTGTTTCAAACTGTAGAATTTTTATGAATCTTGCATTGATGGCAGTATATTTTAATGTATTATTTGATTGCTAGTTATGATCAGTCATGATCACCTTCATATCGGTCTGTGTTAATGAAATGGTTTAAAAATTAAAAAATTTTGACTAATAATTGCAATGTCAGTAAACATAAAACTCTTTGAAACTGAAACACAACCAATGCTGACGCTGGCCCCTCCATATGGGCCACGTACAGTTTCAGTTTCATCATGTTTTATTCTTTCTGACGTTGCCATCCTTGACGTTGCCATTCTTGACTAAAACGATATTTTATTTTGTTTTACTAAGGCTCACAGATCTCACGATTATCATAATTAATGGACAATAGTCATGAAATAAAACAGAAGATTCTTGTGATGAAGTACAGATACAAATTCTAGATGTCACTGCTGTTACAACTCTCAATCATTGTATGTGGCCAGTCAAACTTTGTCCTAAAATTGTTTGATAGTGGTGCCTGTACCAGGAGGGATGTTTCCATATGACATACTAACGAAATCAAGAATCATCCAAAACTCGCATTCATCCAACTGGCACAGTTACATGAACGCAAAACTCAGATTAATAGTAACAGAGGACAAAGTACAACAAGGGAAGAAACATTTCCATATTGCGACATTCATATGAAATAGCTAAACGAATAAAGAAAAGCAAGAGTGACTACAGGAAAAAATAAGTTAACTGATCTAGTGTGAACCTCTTTTTTCCCCTTACGCTGTCCAAATTTCCTTTTCCACAACCAACGTGAATTACATATTCCGGTTGCCGTCCTCCGTTAGAGAGCTTAACCCGAGCTGCTCCCGCTAACAGCCTTGCTGTAACATAAGATGTCCCACTTCGCTGTTCCTTTCTCATTCTTCCATTATTTACACACACGCCTGATTCCTCAGCTACCCAAATACTTTTTTCTGTGATGTTCGCTTTGTACGTGTAATTATGTGGAAAACTCCTGTAGTAATGGTTAAAAATATTTTCTTATGTTCCTTTCCGTATTAAAAAAATTCTTACTTAAAGGGCTACACGAAAACTTTTCCTAATCTCTGATTCGGAAAAGTTTCCTTAACTTCCATTAATTTGATTCTATTTCTTCTCTGTTGCGACCATTCGAGTGATTTTGATTTTTGAATGTAAACGTGTGAGATGGCGAAACGTTTAGGGCGCTGGACTGACATTCAGTAGGAGCGGGGTAGAAATCCCAGTCCCGATATCCGGAGTTAGGGTTTTCATAGTTTCTTAAATCGTTTGAGATAAATCTCAGGATGGATATTTTTGGAAAGGAGACGTCTAGTTTCTTTTCCAGTAACTGTCCACGTGGAGCCCTATGAGCCAGTTGTGATATCTCATCGACGATGGGGTGTAAACCCCTGATAGTCTTTCCTCTTCAAATGATTTACGTCTTTACGTATGTCTTACTCCGACTTTTATTTGTTTTATTCATTCTCCGAAAAAAACTTATCATCGACAAGACTACACTGACAGTTATTTACTCTTTTCTCTAACGTACAATTGAAACGTAACAGAAAAAATGAAAAACATATTATCGGTTGCGCAATATATTTTCCACAAAAATACACAAGAAACCATGGCAAATATGGCTCATAATATAAGTCATCAGCAGAATAGTTTCATTTTTAATGACGTGTGCCGCTGCAGCGGTTCTAGTGTATCTGTCTTTTGTTACTTAAACAGATTCCCTGCCAAATACAAATCAGAATACTGTTTAATGGGTATAAAAAGTCCTGCGGCTGAAGAAGCGCAGTTCTCATTTAATGAAGCAGTAATTGCATATTAATGACTACTTCACGGTGGGCCTGTACCAACTACTGACAAAACGAAATACTGCGAACGAACAGAGAAGTCTCTACAATTATTTTTCCCATATTTTCCCTGTTGTTTAATATCGTGAACTGCTCTTAATTTTGAAACTGACATTTGTAGGTGCTAAGAAATATTCGTTTGACAACTGTTAGCGAAAAGTATAAATATTATGGCAACAAAATTTTTCATTATTGGAAAGAATGCCATAGTTGTGAGTAAATTAACTATTTCTAGAGTGGCTACTACCCAGTGGTAGCAATGGTTACATTACGGCTCGAAGATGGACTGACGAACCAAACTAGTTGTCAGGTAAAAGATCGGTCTAAAACAACAGTTACAGTGTTCTTTGCGGTAAGATGTCATACATTAAGTATCTAAACTCTTTGCTACACATTTTTAAGAATTTTATCTGAACGTATCTAGCGCTCATCATTTTCCAAATTAAAAAGATAACTCTATAAGTGAATATTTCCTAAAAATTACTACACGAATCTACACACGTCTCCACAGAGCATCTTTTACATGAGACATAGATTTACATCATCTGTACCCTGGATGAGATTCGTTCATGTAGCGCGTGTGGAAGTGTCATCCGACATTTCAGTACTTACTAAATATTAATACCAGTTCCATTTCAGCAGTTTATTCTACTATCTGACATACTTAGTTTTACGGACAATCGCCTCACACAAATACGGCTACGTATCATACCTTTACAACAAAAATGAGTAATTCTCTTGTGTACGCATCCGCATGCATTTCACTCTTAATCGTATACTGATGATGCCATGCCTCAAATTCTCTAATGGTTGCAGTTTATGAGACAGCTTACAAAATATTGTGTCTCGCAGAAGTTCATTATTTTTTTAAATTTAATTCGGAAATTTCCGCGTGAGAACTCACGTATTTAGGTAGAGACAACAGTTGCTTTGATGGACTAACACTTTGCTGAAGCCAAGTTAGAGAAGTCAAACTTGGTCGTTTCCTGAGAGCTTTCTCCTTCCGTGGCGAGTACAAACTTCCGTCAAAAGAGGAACTGCGGCACAGCAGCGGTGTCGCATCTCTCCCCGCGAACAGCCGGCACAGAAAATTCAATCCGCAGGGCTTTGTGTAGGGACTCGCCTTCCCCGGCATCCAAATCTCTACACCGTGGTGCCCAATATTCATCCTGCTTTACTCCTCATATTATTATTATGCAGACGGCAAAGAATGTAACGGTAAACTGAAAGTTTAGCCATGTATTTTAATTCCATTTGTATGGATGTCAGTTAAGCAAATACCACGTTCTTCCTTTTAAGGTTTTTCACTCCTTAATTTCGTAAAGAGTATCGATATAGCTGGTAGCATAACTGGAATTATATACAGTTTGCACGTTTAAATGTGGAAAGATCACAGATTTGTTGATAATATTCTGGGAGATTATAAACTGTGATCACCTTCGACCCATTGTAAAGTACCTGCAACGTATCGTCATTCCCTTTCGTATATCCCTAAGACAATACGTCTGTAGTCGAACAAATACTCAGAGGAGTATTCTGTCATTGAAACTAGCCTTTGTGCTATACATTAACACGGACTGAAAGAATTACATCTGTCCGTGGTATGGAATAATTGTATATCGTAGCAGTGACGCACGGAAATCAAATCACTTGAGTTTCAGTTTTGTTCACAAGACTTACGTTGTTTTCGTACTTGCAAGAGACATCACGTCTTCCTAAAACTAACAGACAGCGAACTAGAAGGAAGGATGTATTGTTGTGTTGTAAAATAGGGAACACCGAACAATGCAGGAGAATAATTGGTTTTAAGAATTATGTGCGCTTACATTGCCTAGAGTCTTTCAAGTGGAAGTCAATGTACAGCGCATCTGAGTAGAAGTGATAAGAGAACATTTGTAAATTACGGTAGTTGTTGTCATTCATCCATGGATCACTTTTGCAGAGAGATTGGACTTGTATTACTGTTTCAGAACAGAGAACATTAATCTTACACACTGACATTTGCAGCTATAATGTGAAAAAGATGAGACAGGTACAGAAACATGGCCTTATGGGAGGAACCATGCTATCATTTTCTTGAAGAAAATTGGGGAGACCGCAAAAAAATAAATTAGGAAGGTGGGATGAGAATTAGAGACTCCATCTTCCCAAGGCTAATATTTTAAAAACCACCCAACCTTTTTCGGTTTATCGCCAAAGCACAATACTGTTTTGTTTGCACATTCTTGCCAAGAAACTATTTAATAATTCAGAAAACTGAAACTAACTGCTCATTCATATCTCAACACTACTCATTCACTGTATGCACTACACATACATTATTTCATAATGCAGATAGCTAGGGCAGTACTGTTTAATAATTTTCCCATATCACTCACTGCACACACTACTCACACTACATTCTCACAATCAGCTGACATTCAGACCATGACGATGACGTCTGGTTTCCATTTTATGTACGCAACTTCCGTTTTTATTTTCTGAAAATAGAGGCAGCATCCCTTCATAATGAGTGAAATGTTGAGCACAGAAAGAAGATCCACAACAGACATTTGGAGTAAGATTTTCGAGACACAAAATATTATACTGCTGAATTGTATCGTGAAATGTCAGAAGTGTTTTATTATTACTCCCTTGTGTCCCATTTTTTACCATTCCCTTTCTCTGTGTCATTTAATAAATCATTCAACGTATAGAGGATATTGATAAACAGGAACTTTATTAACTACCTTTTTAAATAATTATTTTTAGTTTTCTGTTTCATCTCCTTAGGCAACTTATTTTACAATTTTATCCTTTGATAGTAAATGTTTTAAAGTTCCATCTTTCTTCTTTCCAGGTCATGGATAGATCTATTAGTCTGTTGATTATCAGGATTATTTGTGTGCATAACCGACGGTTAAATATGCTCAGATGATTGAGTTAAAATCCCCAGTGTTTTGAACAGATCTTTACAGTAAGTCCGATTACAATTTTTTATTACTTTCTGGAGTTCGAAAACTACGTTCACATTTGGTATATATGTTTCGTACAACTAAATTACATAGCGGAAACTTGGGTATATGTACGAATAGTATGTAACCAAGAACCACCGGCTATTAGAAACTGTTGACAGGATTCTAAGGACATAATATATTGATGACATTCTGTTTAGGAATTTCAATATTTGTTAAGACCACTTGAAATGACAGCCAATATTCATTAAAAGAAATTTTGTGTTATAACGCAATCTCTAGAGGTACCACCTACATTTGATTTAACAGTGTCGTTTTCCCTCTTCAGACTGAAATTCATGACATTACCTTTCTTTATGTTCAGTGTAACCATTGAAGTTTTCATTTGTTTTCCTGTGAGCAGGTGGCTTGTTTTTTTTTCTGTGACTATAGCGTTTCGGCCTTAAGCAAAGACAATTTTCCTTACGACTAACACTATTGGGAAAGTCATACTATTTTAGGAAGAGGATTGGTGCTGATATGTTACCTTGAGCAAAGCCAATAATTCTATGGCCTTATTTGAAGTTTGTATTACCTTTGCCCTAACTGTTAGGTACGATCGGAACCAGTCGTTAGCTACATCTCTCGTTAAAAATGATTCCACCTTAATTAGTAATGTCCTGCAATCTACAGCATGAAAAGCCAGGATAGGTGTAACAAATATTCCGGTAATACTCTCATACTCACCAAGAGAATCAAGTACCACTTTCGTAAATTTCTCTGTTATCGATTTTGTACTTGCACTTTTTCGAAAAGCAAACTGTGACACGCGCAGAAGATCGTCTTTCTTCACGTTCAAAATGGCTCTGAGCACTACGGTACTTAACAGCTGTGGTCATCAGTCCCCTAGAACTTAGAACTACTTAAACCTAACTAACCTAAGGATACACATCCATGCCCGAGGCAGGATTCGAAACTGCGACCATAGCGGTCACACGATTCCAGACTGAAGCGCCTAGAACGTGCAGGCCACACCGGCCGGCTTTATTCAAGTAATTCATTACATTGTCTTTCATATCTGATTATATCATTTTTTTGAAACAGTGACAGTAGAAAGAAGGGCACATAGTATTTTATGTCTCCCGCACTACAATTATCTAGGAAAAGTCACAGCTTTACGTCTGCAGCTCATGGTCGTGCGGTAGCGTTCTCGCTTCTCGCGCCGAGGTTCCCAGGTTCGATTCCCGTTGGGGTCAAGGATTTTTCTCTGTCTCGTGATGACTGGCTGTTGTGTGAGGTGCTTAGGTTAGTTAGGTTTAAGTAGTTCCAAGTTCCAGGGGACTGATGACCATAGATGTTAAGTCCCATAGTGCTCAGAGCCATTTGAATCACAAGTTTTACCTGTTTCAAGTACTCTGAAAGGTGCCTTGATGAGTATCATTCATTTATTAATTTTGTTAAGGGAACCTGTATGCTTTAGTTAGCACACAGACTGGTACATCACCTAGGCCTACTGGCTTTGTATCTTTTGATTTGCGTACATTTTTACTGACTTCATGCTCTGTGGTTGTAAAATACAGTTTTGCTCGCTGATATTCATCTTTTATTACTTCTTCCTCGTCTCTTATCTGTATATTATTACGCTTTTTCCTGGTCTCTTCCAGTTTTCATATTCCAGACTACTTATTTTTAATCTCTGCATTGTTTAATACATTCATTTTGTAATGAAGAAGTGGCAGATTCCGACACTCACAGTTTGCTGACATTACTTTTATGCCAGTTTAAACAGACTGCCGCTAAGGATTTGCTATTTGTGACTGCGGAGCAGCAGGCGTGGACTGTTGTTTGCCGGTAATCTGGCACGCGGCGTGCTGCCGCCACCGCCGCTGGGACGCCCTGCAGGCGCCGAAGCCCTATACTTCCCTCTGCGGTCCGAACTCCGGCGGCGCCGCGCCCACAGTCCTCGCTGAAATTCAACTTGTCTCTTCCGTACATAACGGGAGGTTAAAGCGCGACTACTCACGGAGATCCAGTGTCGGCAGTATCGTATGGCAGCGAAACTTTGTACATACGCTAATGCGTTACTGCGAAACCGATTTGCGCCGGAAAAAAATTGCAGTTTTTACCAACACTTGAAAATCTGAAGGTGCACAGCATCTCGTCGACGTTTCCGGTGCTCATATTGAAAAACTTGTGTAAGTGGTGACTAATAATAAAATCAAAATTATGCTTTCTCACTTGTTTCATATTTTCTGCCCACGTCCCGTTCCTAATCCGTTACATACGGAAACATTCCTATACGTCTTTCGTGTATTCACGGCGCCAGATTTGCAATTATTCCCCAGATTTGGTTCCGCATTAACACGTTAGAATATGTACCAAGTTTCGCTGCCATACAATAACTACAGACCGCACGGAAGTCCGTGAGTAGCCTCACTTTAATTATAACTATCCGGTACTGTAAGTGCGTCATTTCATTTTGTTTGTCCGCACCGAGCAAAGTGGAGCAGAGATACAATATTAGATTCGTTTTCGGGAACACGGCGCTTTAAATAGCACTTCTGCAACCAGATTTAGGTCTACTGTGATTTCCCTAAATCGCTTAAGTCAAAGGACGGGATTGTTTCTCTAAAAGGACACAATTGATACCCTTCCTCGTCACGCTCCAATTCGATCTTGTGCTCATTTTCTAATTATCTCGTCGTCAACGGGACGTAAAAAAAATAAAAAAATTCTAATCTTCCATAAGTTCGATCTTGTGCTCCTTTTCTAATTATCTCGACGTCAACGGAACACAGATAAAAAATAAAAAAATTCTTATCTTCCATGTTTCCTTGCTTGTTCCTCTCAGACCACCTGCTGTGAAAGGAGGAGTCCATGATCACACAGTCAACTGTATAAAAACGCCGGACCGAATTTATTTTAGCCTGAAATGCAAGAGGTTTTGTTGCACATGTATACCTATCAGAGAAAATTTTCCATTCGCTCTTCAAAACTCTCGCCTGTGACACATTCAAAGAAGTAGATGTTACTCTGAAACCTCCAAACAGACTGACACTGTGTGCTAGAGAAGTACTCGAACACGGAAGTTAACATTTTGTTATCGTCGTTTAATGGCTCAAAATGGTTCTAATGGCTCTGAGCACTACGGGACTTAACTTCTGAAATCATCAGTCCCCTAGAACTTAGAAGTACTTAAACCTGACTAACATAAGGACATCACACACATCCATGCCCGATGCAGGATTCAAACCTGCGACCGTAGCGGTCACGCGGTTCCAGACTGTAGCGCCTAGAACCGCTCGGTCACACTGGCAGGCGACAATTCTCTTCCCTGTACCTGATGTATCTAATGCACGTTGTTCAATTAGTGCTCGATTCAAAGGGCTCGATTTCCTGTGGTGAAAGTAATTTTAATCACAAGTATTTCTCTAGCAAGGAGTGAAGATGTGGTGGTGTGGTATCAACGTTCGATTCCATACTTGTTAGGAGTTGCAGTTATCGAGCGCTGTCCGTATTAGTATCGTAGGACCCGCGAGCCGCGACCAGCACCTTTCCGCGGCTTGTACAAGTTTCTAGCGAGCTCTCGTCCACTCTTGCCCTGGACGTCAAGTAGAAAAGTAGTATATCCTTCAGCTGATAGGAAGCAACCTCTAACTAGGTGCTTAGTAACGTATTGCCTAAGTGAGGCCTCAATAGATGTCTGTTTATAATTATATGTATGCAGCCAAGAAGAATCCTGTACAACCAGTTAAGTACAAAATATATTATATATGTTTTTAAACAAAACTGTGTTTTGCTAAAGGCGGACCCTATCCAAAAACATATATATTGTTAAAGCAAACACGGAAAAAAAGAGCTTCAATACCAAGATGATTACAAAATATATTATTTCTTACCAGCGACTTCTAATTATTTTAGTCGTTGCAGATCCAGACCATGCAGCTAGCACCTTATCGACGCTACTGACAAACCTGCTGTGATTTGTATGTTTCTGTTTAGCCTTGGCCACCAGTCAACATTGGGGACGACTCGTTCGTCGTCATCATTACAGGTGTCATAGTGTTTCTAATCTCCAGAACATATTGCAGTATCTGCCTCGCGGAGTGAAGATATGTGGGTGGCATTGTTGATGATGATCTGTCAGTCGCATAAGGGCGTTAAGCTCTTCAGTCCCCAAGACGCTATTGGAAAGAAGGACCCGCACCAGCTTTCTTCCTGACCCTTCTCTCTTGTTATCATGAATGTCGCAGACATTACACTACTCCCTAGACGCACTCATTGCAGTCACCACTTCGAGACAGTTACGCCTGAGATATAGCAGCCGACCTAGAACCGCGCGACTGCAACGGTCGCAGGTTCGAATCCTGCCTCGGACATGGATGTGTGTGATGTCCTTAGGTTAGTTAGGTTTACGTAGTTCTAAGTTCTAGGGGACTGATGACCTTAGATGTTAAGTCCCATAGTGCTCAGAGCCATTTGAACCATTTAGATATAGCACCGACACGTAGAAAAGAAAGAGTGACTACTGGGTACGAATAAAGAAAACCATTCCACTGTAAGCGCCTAACCATCAAGAGATACATCAGCCAACAGCAGCGTACGACATTTATGTTTTTGGTGAGGGGAAGTAAAACATTTACAGAAATAGTTATATGAGCGGCGAAATTATGTGAACTGGAATGGTCGTGTACCTCTCAATTGAGGCAGGACTTTGGTTAACGCATTAGACCCGTATTCTTAAGCATTGTACTTCAGATTTAGAGGCAAACAAAGAAATACTCCCTGATTTAGACTCCCGAACGTACAAGAATATAATGTGAGATTTGCATTTACTTCATCACTTTTGCTATGAGCAGGCGAACGTACAGTCATCTGGCCAAAACTGTGGGTTCTATGAGTCCTCTATGAGATGGCTCATTGAAACTAGAACATACGAAATATTATATTGTAACTAAGGTTCTGGTATCACTGCTTAAAACATTTATTGGATATTACGACAGCTGTCTCAGAAGGTTTTCATTTTCAAGTTCCTGCGTGTACAAAGTTTGAGAATTACAATTTTAACTTAATTTTCATAAGGTAAGTATTTCGTGAGTAACTGAGGTATAACGGAAACTGCAGTCATAATTTTCATGATCACGAATTACATTTTTGTTCCAGACTTTAATTAGCACTACAATCATCGATCTAACCACAGTTCACAGAATCATATGAGTTATTTCCTGTCTCTTACAATGTTTCCACAATTTCCAACGAAATGTCGACATCAGTAGATTGAATGTACTAGTATTAACTAACAAAATAACGCATATGTGAGTCTTTAGGAGTAGTAGGTGATTTCGATTGCATACCATGTTCTTCCCATTTCATTTTTGCAAGATTGAAAACGTTAACTGTATTCCTCATTACTGTGAAACTGGAACCTGCACAAAGACAGATGCTATTAGCAAGCATACACCAAGAAATCACAAAGAAAATTAATTCACTTTCATTTCCATTGTTAACACTTAGCGATGGCACATAGGTAACTGCTAATTATTATGGATATCGAATGAGCTGCAAAGGCAAGCAAACAGTAACCGTGAATAATTTTGTCAGAGAAATCATTTCACAGACACTGAAATTCTCTTTACAAATTACGATCGCGTTGTGCCGTATTTTCTGTTTACCAATGTGCCGTCAACCCAGGATATGTGCCCGCCGAGATGCACATGCACTGTCTGGTACAGCCATGGCAGGGTTGTATATTTCTCCAGCCACATGGCAAGCTGTTAATTGGGCAAATTTCAACCACCATTTATTGAAAAAAAATTCTTGTATAATGTCTCAGCAGCTAAAATTTTGACATTCTGTACCTTATGTGTGTTCCTTCTGTATAAAAAATCCCAGGACAAGTTTCGGCATCTCATATTGGATAGTTCTCTTGTTAGACTATCACGGATCCAGATGGGCGGCCATGCTGACCTCAGAGGCGACCCCTACTACTTGGTGGTAAGCATTGCTCTGCTGACTGCGTGACAGGTTTAATTACGTTTTGCTCGCCCTAAAACGCGAACTTTTCGTAATATAGTTCTGTAATCCTATTAAATTTCTTATTCTTAATTCACAAATGGATTATAGATTAGTTTCGTGAATCTCGATGCTTTTCCCACATATACTGCTCAGACGAACGTCTAGTACATGGTTTTAATTCCGTTTTAATGCGTGATGAAACATCAAGTAGTGATCCTAATAAGACGCTCTCTGCAGTTTTTTTCTGGTAGTGTCTGATTATACGACCTTAGACTGAGAACTACTGAACTGGAATGCGTAAATATTTTCTTTTCCTCACCCTCCAAGCACGAGTCCGTCAGGATAAACACAAAACCTTATCTGAACAGATGTAAGGGGCCTTCTAAATTGTCAGATGGGTCTCTCCATTGAGAGCAGTCTCTGTTTAGGCGATGTAGTTGATTACCGTTCTCTCCAACTGGGCGAAAAGTTATACACTGAAGAGCCAAAAAACTGGTACACCTGGCTAATATCGTGTAGGTTCCCTCGAGCAAGCAGAAATGCCGCCACACTACGTGGCATGGAAACGACTAATGTCTGAAGTAGTGCTAGAGGGAACTGGCACCATGAATCCTGCAGGGCTGTCCATAAATCCCTAAGAGCACGAGGGGGTGGAGGTCTCTCCTAAACAGCACGTTGCAAGGCAGCCCAGATTTGCTAAATAATGTTCATGTCTGGAGAAATCGGTGGCCAGCGGAAGTTTTTAAACTCAGAGGAGTGTTCATGGAGCCCTCCGTAGCATTGTCTCGCTGGAACTGCCCAAGTCCGTCGAATGCACAATGGACATGAATCATGATCAGACAGGATTCTTACCTACATGTCACCTGCCAGAGTCGTATCTAGACGTATCGGGGTCCCTTATCACTCCAACTGCACACGCCCCACACCATTACAGAGCCTCCACCAGCTTGAACAGTCCCCTGTTAACATGAGGTTCGATACAATTTAAAACGAGATTCATACGACGAGGCAACACGTTTCCAGTCATTGACACTCTAGTGTCGGTGTTAGCGTGCCCAGGCGAGGCGTAAAGCTTTGTGTCGTGCAATCATCAAGGGTACACGAGCGGGCCTCCGAAAGCCCATATCAGTGATGTTTCGTTGAATGATTCGCAAGCTGACATTGTTGATGGCCCAGCACTGAAATATGCATCAATTTGAGGAAGGGTTGCACTACTATCACGTTGAACGAGTCTCTTCAGTTGTCGTTGCTCCCGTTCTTGCAGGGTCTTATTCCGGCCGCAGCGATGTCGAAGATTTGATGTTTTACCATTTCCTGACATTCACGGTGCGCTCGTGAAATGATCGTACGGGAAAATACCAACTTCATCGCTACCTCGGAGATGTTGTGTCCCATTGCTCGTGCGCCGACTATAACACCATGTTCAAATTCATTTAAATCTTGATAACCTGCTATCGTAGCAGCAGTAATCGATCTAACAACTGCGCAAGACACCTGTTGTCTTATATAGACGTTGCCGATCGCAGCGCCTTGTTCTGCCTGTTTACGTATCTCTGTATTTGAATACGCATGCCTATACCAGTTTCTTTGCGGCTTGAATATAAATAGTAGAAGTAGTTGTGGAAACTCAGTGCGTGAGATTGTCCTTCTCTACCGCATTATTTTGTGTATAGATTTAGTTCCTTGCCTAGACCTAGTATGAGCAGCTCTCGTTAATTTTATTATTCGATTTACACTTCATAAAGTCTGTAAGTGTTGACTCCTAGCCTCAGCTGTAAGACAGGCTGCGGCTGGGCGAGTTCTTATGAAGGTAAGACGCGTCACGGCGAATACGTCTCCGCTCCACCGAACGTTCTTCAAGCGAAGCTCGCTGCGGCGCTCCATGGGACGCCCTCGGTGACAACAGCCACGAGTCGCGCATTTCATTTAGGTGGCCCTAGCCGAGGGTGGAGACAGAAATCCTTTGGTGACGCTCTGACGAACAGCCCGACTGCTTTTAAGCATCCTGTGTATCCATTAGCAATGGCAACATTCCGACAGTGTGGGCCGCTGGCACCGGCAGACGGCGTGTCCAAACAGATTTTTTCCCCCCAAATAGCCACTCGTGTGCGTCTCGTCTCAAATAATGGAAGGAGAGACTCTCTTTGAAGTTTTGACTATGGAATTTTCTAAAAGGAGACCGAACTCATTCGCCAAGTTGGCGTCCGACTTTCGATGTCACAAACAAGCGCTTTCTCTCTCATTCATTATCGTCTTTCTCTCTCTGGTTTTACGTGGTAATTCTCCATTCGAGTTTTGTACGAGGGGAGGCCAGGATTTCCGCTTCTCTACACCGTATTGGAGGGTCTCTAGCAGCTTCTCCTGCAACGCCATTGGTCAACGAATGAACACACGCGTTTCTTAGGCAGAGCCTAGGTGAAATTCAAATAGTATGTAGAAAACGATATTCGCCTTTTAGTTTTGAGGGGGAACGTCTTCCGAATGGGGGGAGAGGGCTGCGGTACAAGACTTTGATGTGAGTAGCCTTCTGATAACCACAGATGGACTTAGACTATGGAGCCTCCAAATGGGCGGCCACGCTGATCTCAGATGAGGACCCAACTACTTGGTGGTAAGCATTGTTCTGCCGGTTGTGTGACAGGCTTAATTAGGTTCTGCTCATCATGATACGTGAACTTCTCATTACATAAATTTCCTTAATCCCATTACATTTCTTATTCTTAGTTCACAAATGGATTTTAAATTAGTTTCAAGAAGCTGATGCTTTTTCCACATGTACTGCGAATACGAACGTCTAATGCGTGTTTTAGACTCCCTTTTAATGCATGATTAACCGACTGGTAGTCTCAATATGACGATATCTGCAGTAGCTTTTGTTACTATCTGATTACGCTAGCTTAGAACACCGACCATTGGAGAGGAATGCATTTACGTTTTTACTTTTCCTGTAGTCCACACACGCGAGAACTGTGCAACTAATGTCAGCGGTCCTCTAATGATCCATCTTTTGATGCTGTGTTGTGAATACGAAGCTATTAATTAAACTGTCTTGATACTGTACAAACTGAAAACGATATTTAGTGAGTATTTGTCATGTGAATTAAGAGTTTCCTTTTTATAATGATTACATTTCCTTTCTTAAGCAATCAGTAGAGCATACAGCTTCCAAAATTTTCAAATTCTAGTGATATTTAAATATCGAGTCGCTTCCTTGAGAAAGTCAGTATCTGACTACATACATACATCTCCATATCAACAACCTCCCTCCTCTCACACCAACACCTTGCACAGAAATATATTCGATAGTATGCCTCAAATTACAGGAATTCAGTCACCAAAGATAGGCGTATATTAGAATGTTTGTCAAAATCTTTAACAGAGATAACACTCAGTAGTTCATGGAATCGGGTGCTTGGTACCGAGATACTACAACGGAGTAAGTCTCAAATTGTACACTGTGATGGGAACAATGACGCTTTGAACGACGTATCATCGATGGCGACGATGTAATTTGTAGTCACTGAGAGCATTACGATGTCATTTACTTCGGCGGATTGTCATAATTGGTTTGTCAGTTAGTCTGTATCCAGATGACGGATATTTTCGAGAGGCTAAGAATTGTATACAGATTCAACGTGGCATTTTCTCGAGAACAGTGCATACAAAAAAATCTATCGATAAAATTCTAATGATGAAGTAGTGAATTCTACTTTATGGCGTTTGGGTGGCTGTTTAATTTTAGTGGGAATCTCTGTATTAATTGACAGTAATATGTTTTTACTAAAGTTTAAAGCTTTGAACTTTTTCTAGTCTCCTTCCTGGAAACTAACGTGTAATTGTTTACGCTTTGAGGAGTAACGTATGAAACGTAGCATTGCTTTTAATCCATTCCTTCGTACATTTTCTCTGCTGTTGTTTTAAGTGTCTCATATACGAGTTTAGCCTGCGCGCGCGCGCGCGGGTGTGTGTGTGTGTGTGTGTGTGTGTGTGTGTGTGTGTGTGTGAGAGAGAGAGAGAGAGAGAGAGAGAGAGAGAGAGAGAGAGTGTGTATGTGTATGTGTATGTGTGTTTTTTCCGGCCGGGGTGGCCGAGCGGTTCTAGGCGCTACGGTTTGGAACCGCGCGATCGCTACGGTCACAGGTTCCAATCCTGCCTCAGGCATGGATGTATGTGATGTCCTTAGGTTAGCTAGGTTTAAGTAGTTCTAAGTTCTAGCGGACTGATGACCTCAGAAAAATTAAGTCCCATAGTGCTCAGAGCCATTTATTTTTGTGTGTCTTTTGGTGGCAGCGTTATAGTAAGACCAAAAAAGCTGTACTTGTGGAGAAAAGCAGTGTGCTGCCACGTGTAGCAGATTGTAAAATTGCCGCGCAGACCGTCGAGAGACCCGCTCTGCTCCCCACACTGTTCCGATGGCTGTCAACCGTGCGATCGTCGGTCAGCGAGGGCTGTTTTCCCCATAGGCTTTCTGACGTTCTCTCCAAGTGAGCGCAACGAGATGATCTTCCCGGCACTAGACTATCAGTCACCGCTGTGATCTGTGGCGGCCAATATATTTTTTTAAGAAAGCCACAACAGAAAATATGAGTAACAGGATAGTAATATTTTGGCGTTATGTGTCTATGTAACAGAATATCGCTTCACAAATCAAATGAAAAGCGAAAAACGAGAAATCAGAATGATATCGAGGTCGTCTGATATGCAGAACCTGCTGTTTCGCAGAAAAGAGGCTGTGGTTTTCCTGAAGAACTACCTCAGCATTCGTTGTGTGAAATGATTATGGCAGAACACGGATACCGAGCGAGTGGCTAGCACACTGGACTCGCATTCGGGAGGTCGACGGTTCAATCCCGTGTCTGGCCATCCTGATTTAGGTTTTCCGTGATTTCCCTAAATCGCTCCAGGCAAATACCAGGATGGTTCCTTCGAAAGGGCACGGCCGACTTCCTTTCCTAATCCGGTGAGACCCATGACCTAGCTGTCTGGTCTCCTCCCCCAAAGCAAACCAACCCCAGAAAACGAATAATCTAACTCAGAGTGACCAACTGTGGGTCTGATCTTCGCTTCTCCACCGTAATACACCGTCCCCTCCTCCCGGATACAAGTCCAATGGAGGATGGAAGTTTGTGGTTTAAAGTCCCATAGATATCGAAGTCCTTAGAGACGACGCACAAGCTCTGGTTGTTTCACGTGTAGGGAAGCAAATCGGCCCTGGCCTTTCAAAGGAACTACCCCAGTATTTGCCTGGAGCAATTTGTGCAAATTACGGAAAACCTAAATCAGAAAGGCTGGAAGAGTATTTGACGTTGATGATGTTTGGTTTGTGGGACGTTCAACTGCGCGGTTATCAGCGCCTGCACAAATTCCCAACCTTTTCTCAGTCCAATCTCGCCACTTTCATGAATGATGTTGAAATGATGAGGACAACACAAACGCCCAGTCATCTCGAGGCAGGTGAAAATCCTTGACCCTGCCGGGAATCGAACCCGGGACCCCGTGATCGGGAAGCGAGAACGCGACCGCTGCGAACGAAGCGAATTTGAACCTCTGTCTTCCCGAATGCTACTCCACTGTGCTAGCCACTGTGCCATCTCGCTCGACGAATACGAGTCCAGTGTGCACTGTCTATCACACTGCTCAACAAATAAAAGAGGCAAACCACCGAAAAGTGTTATTAAAGATGTATCATCTCGCACCTGTTAAGATATTCCCGTCACTGTAAAACACGACCGTCACATCTTTTCCTCCTGGAAGATGGGGGTGAATCATCTTCAGGTATAGCTTCAGGAAGCATTTCAACAATAGCACTGACGCTAGATAACTTACACATCACGACGACCTGAAACTAAACATTCACACGCATATATATATATATATATATATATATATATATATATATATATATATATATATTCACACGCATATATATTTACTACTGGCCATTAAAATTGCTACACCACGATGACGTGCTACAGACGCGAAATTTAACCGACAGGAAGAAGATGCTGTGATATGCAAATGATTAGCTTTTCAGAGCATTCACACAAGGTTGACGCCGGTGGCGACACCTGCAACGTGTTGACATGAGGACAGTTTCCAACCGATTTCTCATACACAAACAGCAGTTGACCGGCGTTACCTGGTGGAAAGTTGTTGTGATTCCTCGTGTAAGGAGGAAAAATGCGTAGCATCACGTTCCTGATTTTGATAATGGCCGGATTGTAGCCTATCGCGATTGCGGTTTATCGTATTGTGACATTGGTGCTCGCGTTGGTCGAGACCTAATGACTGTTAGCAGAGTATGGAATCGCAGGGTTCAGGAGGGTAATACGGAACGCCCTGCTGGATCCCAATGGCCTCGTATCACTAGCTGTCGACATGACAGGAATCTTATCCTCATAGCTGTAACGGATCGTGCAGCCACGTCTCGATCCCTGAGTCAACAGATGGGGACGTTTGCAACACAACAACCATCTGCACGAACAGTTCGACGACATTTGCAGCAGCGTGGACTATCAGCTTGGAGACCAGGACTGCGGTTACCCTTGACGCTGCATCACAGACAAGATCGCCTCTGGTGGTGTACTCAAAGACGAACCTGACTGCACGAATGGCAAAATGTCATTTTTTTCGGATGAATCCTTGTTCTGTTTACAGCATCATGATGGTCGCATCCGTGTTTGGCGACATCGCGATGAACGCACATTGGAAGTGTGTATTCGTCATCGCCATAATGTCGTATCACCCGGAGTGATGGCATGGGGTGCCATCGGTTACACGTCTCGGTCACCTCTTGTTCGCATTGACGGCACTTTGAACAGTGGACGTTACATTTCACATGTGTTACAACCCGTGGCTCTCCTCTTCATTCGATGTCTGCGAAACCCTAAATTTCAGCAGAATAATGCACGACCACATGTTGCAGGTCCTGTACGGGCTTTTCTGGATGCAGAAAATGTTAGACTGCTGCCCTGGCCAGCACGTTCTCCAGATCTCTCACCAATTGAAAACGTCTGGTCAATGGTGGCCGAGCAACTGGCTCGTCACAATACGGCAGTCACTACTCTTGATGAACTGTGGTATCGTGTTGAAGCTGCATGGGCAGCTGTACCTGTACACGCCATCCAAGCTCTGTTTGACTCAATGCCCAGGCGTATCAAGGCCGTTATTACGGACAGAGGTGGTTTTTCTTGGTTCTGTTTTCTCATGATCTATGCACTCATATTTGGTGAAAATGTAATCACATGTTAGTTCTAATATAATACATTTGTCAAATGAATACCCGTTTATCATCTGAATTTTGTAGCAATTGGTGTAGCAATTTTAATGGCCAGATGATGGGGAGGTTATTGATGCAACAAGGCTTTGGCTCCGTCGTCGTCCTGTGGAGTGGTACCATACAGTCATACATGTCCTCTCAGTAAGGTGGCATAAGACCGTCACATTGAACGGAGACTCCTGGAAATGGAAAAAAGAACACATTGACACCGGTGTGTCAGACCCACCACACTTGCTCAGGACACTGCGAGAGGGCTGTACAAGCAATGATCACACGCACGGCACAGCGGACACACCAGGAACCGCGGTGTTGGCCGTCGAATGGCGCTAGCTGCGCAGCATTTGTGCACCACCGCCGCCAGTTTGCCGTGGCATACGGAGCTCCATCGCAGTCTTTAACACTGGTAGCATGCCGCGACAGCGTGGACGTGAACCGTATGTGCAGTTGACGGACTTTGAGCGAGGGCGTATAGTGGGCATGCGGGAGGCCGGGTGGACGTACCGCTGAATTGCTCAACACGTGGGGCGTGAGGTCTCCACAGTACATCGATGTTGTCGCCAGTGGTCGGCGGAAGGTGCACGTGCCCGTCGACCTGGGACCGGACCGCAGCGACGCACGGATGCACGCCAAGACCGTAGGATCCTACGCAGTGCCGTAGGGGACCGCACCGCCACTTCCCAGCACATTAGGGACACTGTTGCTCCTGGGGTATCGGCGAGGACCATTCGCAACCGTCTCCATGAAGCTGGGCTACGGTCCCGCACACCGTTAGGCCGTCTTCCGCTCACACCCCAACATCGTGCAGCCCGCCTCCAGTGGTGTCTCGACAGGCGTGAATGGAGGGACGAATGGAGACGTGTCGTCTTCAGCGATGAGAGTCGCTTCTGCCTTGGTGCCAATGATGGTCGTATGCGTGTTTGGCTCCGTGCAGGTGAGCGCCACAATCAGGACTGCATACGACCGAGGCACACAGGGCCAACACCCGGCATCATGGTGTGGGGAGCGATCTCCTACACTGGCCGTACAGCTCTGGTGATCGTCGAGGGGCACTGAATAGTGCACGGTACATCCAAACCGTCATCGAACCCATCGTTCTACCAATCCTAGACCGGCAAGGAAACTTGCTGTTCCAACAGGACAATGCACGTCCGCATGTATCCCGTGCCACCCAACGTGCTCTCGAAGGTGTAAGTCAGCTACCCTGGCCAGCAAGATCTCCGGATCTGTCCCCCATTGAGCATGTTTGGGACTGGATGAAGCGTCGTCTCACGCGGTCTGCACGTCCAGCACGAACGCTGGTCCAACTGAGGCGCCAGGTGGAAATGGCATGGCAAGCCGTTCCACAGGACTACATCCAGCATCTCTACGATCGTCTCCATGGGAGAATAGCAGCCTGCATTGCTGCGAAAGGTGGATATACACTGTACTAGTGCCGACATTGTGCATGCTCTGTTGCCTGTGTCTATGTGCCTGTGGTTCTGTCAGTGTGATCATGTGATGTATCTGACCCCAGGAATGTGTCAATAAAGTTTACCCTTCCTGGGACAATGAATTCGCGGTGTTCTTATTTCAATTTTCAGGAGTATATATATATATATATATATATATATATATATATATATATATATATATATATATATATATATATATATGTGTGTGTGTGTGTGTGTGTGTGTGTGTGTGTGTGTGTGTGTGTGTGTGTATGTGTGTGTGTGGCTGAAAACGCCAGTTCTCAAAATAATCTCCCTTCAATGTGACGGTCTTACGCCACCTTACTGAGAGGACATGTATGGCTGTATGGTACCACTCCACAGGACGACGACGGAGCCAAAGCCTTGTTGGATCAATAACCTCCCCATCATCCACGTACAGCTTCCTGTGGAGTGGTGGTGTGCATCCTTCACTAGGCCAAACACATATGAGTCAGAAGGTGCGAGATACGCGCTGTAGGGTGGATGAACAAGAACTGTGTAATGAAGGTTTATGAGTTCCTCTTGGATGAGCAGACGTGTATGAGGCATTTCGTTGTCACGGAGAAGGAGAAGTTCCTTTGCATCTGTTGATTACCTCTAAGGAGAGTGTCCGCAAGTTCCAACATTGCAGGAGTCACAGCTGTATGCGGCTAGCCGGCACTTGGGAGATCGGACAAGTATGATGACAGACGCCTCGGTCAACGACTCAGCGTGCTTTTATTCACTGCCAGGTCTCCGCAGACATTCTGCAAGCGTCCCTGAAAATCTGTGATGTTCTGGTTTCCGCCAAAAGAAACTAAATGAGAGCTGTCTGCCTGCAAAGCACCTCTGTTACACATGACATTCCGAACATTGTATATAGCGCCGCCACCTATCCGAACTTCATGAAACTATAGGAGTTGAAGCGGGAACGTTTCACGCTGCCGAACTACAAATTTCTCAGTTTTGTAACTGAAATGTACCGAGAAAATGTGTTACATTACTTTTTAAACGAACATCGTACATGTTATACATGTAACTCGGTTGACTTTCGCTCTTCGCTGACGCATGTTGCAATCATCTGCCGCTAGAGGGCTCCGTATTGTAACATAGCGGTGTGTAGCATAACTTCGTTGGTGCGTGAGAAACACTGTGCTGTAATCCCTCAGAAAATTTGAAGCATGAATTCGAGGAATTCGTCCACACATGGAGCATCCTCTCCATCAGTATGACAGTGCCAGACCGCACACGATACAACCCCGACTTTGGCCCATCCGATATTCATATTTTTCCATAACTTAAAGACCACCTTCGAGGACTTCACTCATCAAAGCGATGAAACGGTGAAGCATAGGTGTAGTTTTATGTTCCTTCAACGATGTCTGACATTCTACAGCGGCAGTATCAACATACTAGTGTCTTGTTTGTAGAAATGTGTTCGCTTCCAGTGTGATTATGTTGACAAATAAATAAGTGAACATGAAGAATAAAAGTTCAAAATGTTAATAAAGTTTATTTTATTTATAAAACTTTAAGAGTTTTCGTATAAAAAATTGAGAGGCATTACTTTTCAGCACGCCCTCGTAATATACGTGTTCAAGGATTTAATTTGAGAGCTTAAACCTACTAGAGACTGTCTGTTTTACAGTTATCGTGCACGAAAATAGTGTCACTGTCGTAGATAATACGCAAGGTGAGGCAGGTATGACACACCACTCCCCAATATATACAGAACAGGTAAATATATCTAAGTGCAGTTGTTGTATGAGCTATAGTGGATAATTTTGTAAATTATTTGAAACACTAAAGAAATTTTTACTTCAGTGTCGAATTATGGCACTGACATTTTAAAAGTGAGACTATATACTCTTTTGTGGCACTGGAAAGACCGTTCGAAGAGAACTTCAATAATATGGACTGATATAACAGTAACAGGATGAAAGCGCCGTAAATTTCTGTCTCAAATTCAGAGTAGAGGCACCACTAATTATTTCCCATTATACCAAATTTAAACAGAAGAACGTATGAAATTTCATTAAGAAAAAGAACCAGATCGGTATCACAATTATGTAAAATTAAGCACCCACACCTAACTCACACATACTCAACGAAATATAAAACGTGTAGAATTTTTAATAGTAACTAAGATTGCGGTCTAAAATATTCTTAAGAAATTCATTAAAAACAAAATATTTAGTTTTATGCAAAGTGCGTCAATTAATTAAAAATCATATGGACCGTCACAGACAACAGCCCTCTGCTGATACTGACACGCTTTACTTCACGTTTTTTACGCATTCGCATTCAAGAACTCAATAACATCGTTTTCCAGTTCTTATTAAATGATAACACCAGCACTACCGAACTTTTGCTGATCTTATCACCCACTCTTCGACTAATCAGTTAATCTCAATTCCCACGTTACGTCAAATGCATCTTATGTCAGATGATGAGAAGAATGTTTTAGGTATGGTTGGTAATTAAGTATCAGAGTGCTCATGAATTCAAAGATGGACTAGAGTAATCAACCACGCAAAAAATTATAGGTAAAAGTAACATTCAACTGCATATCACGAAAAGAAATCGCAAGAAATGTGGAATCAGACACCACTGACATGCTATATTTTGCTAAAGTGGAAATCCCGCAATCGAAGATGTCTCGTACTGGTTTGTAAAGCACTGACAACATGTTGCAAAAATCGACAGCATCTACGCTGTATGTTTTTATTGTAACAACATTCACCTTATTACCAGAGAAGTGATAGTGCCGAAATACACTACTAAATCTACCCTGTTGGTATGTTTCTTTACCGTTTGCAGAGTCAACTTTTGACTTAACGAAGTTGAGTGCAGCGTGATATGGCGCTCTAGTTAAGGCAATGGGCTTGTTTGGGCCTAAGACACTAGATCTGTATCCGAAACACGTGTGGTTCACGTCCTCATCTGTTAATCCAGATTCATGATTTTCCATAGGTTCTCAAAATCAGTTCAGGAGACTTCGGTTTGGTATCTGCCCACATCTTTCTTCACTTGAACTCGGCCGTTAAATTCCTCGAAATATTAAACACTAACTTTTTTGCCTGACTCCCTTTCCGGTGGAGCTGCGTACAAATCCTTTGTCAAGCATCATTCTCTACAATCTTCGCAGTTTCACAGAAGCACTTCCTGCGAATTCAAAATGGATTTACCAACAACTTTACGACGATTGCTATCCACCTTAACGAAAATAAACTGGTGCACTGGCTCTAATAATCTTGGTTCTTGTCAGAAAGGGACACTAAGAAACAAAGGAATACATTTTTGAGGAATTTGAAGCAGTCAGATTGCGTTTCAGGTCTCGAGTTGAAGAGAATATACACCTACATTTACATCTACGCGACTTCTCTCTAATTCACACTTAAGTGCCTGGCAGATGATTTATCCAGTCATCTTTAGACTGTTTCTCTACATTTCCACTCTCTGACATTGAGTGGGAAAATAAACGCTTTAATCTGCCTGTACGTACTCTGAATTCTCTTGTTCTATTACGATGATATTTTCTCCCTATGTGCATGGTGACCATTATTGAACTATAATGCATAAAACCATCATAACTTTTGCACGGTTTGCGTTAGGACGTTCAAACTGCACGGTGAGTCGCGGGGCATGGGAATTAGTATGCGCTATATTGTTTGGTTTAGCGACGATGATGTTGATGTTTGGTTTGTGGGGCGCTCACCTACGCGGTCATCAGCGCCTGTACAACGTCCCAATTTTTATACATTTCAATTTTTTTTACACAGTCTAATCTAGCCACTGTCACGAATGATGATGAACTGATGAGGACAACACAAACACCCAGTCTCCATGTAGAGAAAATCCTCAACCCGGCTGTGAATCGAACCCGGGTCCCCGTCATCGAGAGACATCAACGCTAGCCACTAGACTACGAGCTGCGGACTGGTTTAGTGTCAATAAGCAAAACTGGTGAATTTGGGGGACTGAGAATCCGCATTTCGCGATCGACAAGTCTCTTCACCCTCAACGGCTGACTGTATTGTGTGCAACGTCCAGTCACGAAATAATCGGTGCGATATTCCTTGATGGCACGGTGACTACCGAACGGTACCTGAAGATTTTGGAAGGTGGTTTCATCCTCATTATCAAAAGTGACCCTGGTCTCGACAAGATGTGGTTCATGCAAGACGGAGTTCAGCCACATCGATTCAGGGTGTTTGATAACCTGGAAGAGCGTTTTTGGGACGGCATTCTGGCTGTGGGGTACCCAGAGGCCACCGGCATGGGCCTCGATTGGCCGCCATATTCTCCAGAGCTGAACACATGCGACTTCTTTTTTTGGGGCTATATTAAAGACAAGGTGTACAGCAATAAACCCAAAACCATTACTGAGCTGAAAAAAGCCATTCAGGAGCTCATCGACAGCATCGATGTTCAGACACTTCAGAGGGCGACGCAGAATTTCGTTATTGGTGTGCTCACACCATCGCCAGTGATGACATGGCGTATCGAACATGTCATAACCTAAATTCGAATATCTGCAATGACGTTTACATGTTGAATAAAGCGTGGGCAAGCCGTAGTTTGTAACTAATTTACGTTTTCTTTCATGTAGTTCAATAATTGTCACCCTGTAGTTTGGCACAATAAAATATTTTCGCATTTAGATGAGAAAACTGGTGACTGAAACTTCATGAACAGCTCCGGCCGTAACGAAAAACGCCTCCGTCTTAAAGATAACCGTTCCCCAACTTGCTTATTATATCCGAGACCCTCCCTCCCTTATTGCTCGTTAATGCAAAACGACTTGTCCTCTGGGCTTCTTCAGTGACCTCCGTCAGTCCTATATGCTAAGGATCCTACACCAACAACTAATACCCAGGCACAGGGCGGACAAGCGTTGTGTAGGCAGTCTATTTAGTACACCTGTTGCATCTTCTAGGTGTTCCGCCAATAAAATCTAGTCTTCGGTTAGCTTTCCACGTCATAGTTTACGAGAACGTGCTGAAAAGTAATGCCTTTGAATTTCTTATGTGAAAACTTTTGAACATTTTTAAATAAAATGAACTACACTCCTGGAAATGGAAAAAAGAACACATTGACACCGGTGTGTCAGACCCACCATACTTGCTCCGGACACTGCGAGAGGGCTGTACAAGCAATGATCACACGCACGGCACAGCGGACACACCAGGAACCGCGGTGTTGGCCGTCGAATGGCGCTAGCTGCGCAGCATTTGTGCACCGCCGCCGTCAGTGTCAGCCAGTTTGCCGTGGCATACGGAGCTCCATCGCAGTCTTTAACACTGGTAGCATGCCGCGACAGCGTGGACGTGAACCGTATGTGCAGTTGACGGACTTTGAGCGAGGGCGTATAGTGGGCATGCGGGAGGCCGGGTGGACGTACCGCTGAATTGCTCAACACGTGGGGCGTGAGGTCTCCACAGTACATCGATGTTGTCGCCAATGGTCGGCGGAAGGTGCACGTGCCCGTCGACAAGGGACCAGACCGCAGCGACGCACGGATGCACGCCAAGACCGTAGGATCCTACGCAGTGCCGTAGGGGACCGCACCGCCACTTCCCAGCAAATTAGGGACAATGTTGCTCCTGGGGTATCGGCGAGGACCATTCGCAACCGTCTCCATGAAGCTGGGCTACGGTCCCGCACACCGTTAGGCCGTCTTCTGCTCACGCCCCAACATCGTGCAGCCCGCCTCCAGTGGTGTCGCGACAGGCGTGAATGGAGGGACGAATGGAGACGTGTCGTCTTCAGCGATGAGAGTCGCTTCTGTCTTGGTGCCAATGATGGTCGTATGCGTGTTTGGCGCCGTGCAGGTGAGCGCCACAATCAGGACTGCATACGACCAAGGCACACAGGGCCAACACCCGGCGTCATGGTGTGGGGAGCGATCTCCTACACTGGCCGTACACCTCTGGTGATCGTCGAGGGGACACTGAATAGTGCACGGTACATCCAAACCGTCATCGAACCCATCGTTTGACCATTCCTAGACCGGCAAGGGAACTTGCTGTTCCAACAGGACATTGCACGTCCGCATGTATCCCGTGCCACCCAACGTGCTCTAGAAGGTGTAAGTCAACTACCCTGGCCAGCAAGATCTCCGGATCTGTCCCCCATTGAGCATGTTTGGGACTGGATGAAGCGTCGTCTCACGCGGTCTGCACGTCCAGCACGAACGCTGGTCCAACTGAGGCGCCAGGTGTAAATGGCATTGCAAGCCGTTCCTCAGGACTACATCCAGCATCTCTACGATCGTCTCCATGGGAGACTAGCAGCCTGCATTGCTGCAAAAGGTGGATATACACTGTACTAGTGCCGACATTGTGCATGCTCTGTTGCCTGTGTCTATGTGCCTGTGGTTCTGTCAGTGTGATCATGTGATGTATCTGACCCCAGGAATGTGTCAATAAAGTTTCCCCTTCCTGGGACAATGAATTCACGGTGTTCTTATTTCAATTTCCAGGAGTGTATATTAAGACCACATATCTTTGTTCTTAATTTCTACGCATTTATTTCTCAATATAGCCACCCTGGCGACGAACTCATTTCTCGTAGCGAGAGACCAGTGTGTTGATACTGTCACTTTAGAATGCGACTTTGTTGACGGAGCCATAACCTCGCGTGTGCTTGCACCGCTTCATCACTTCCGAAGCAAAGTCCTTTAAGATATTCTTCAAGTCTTGGAAACAGATATAAATCGGATAGGGTCATGTCGGGACTGTGTGATTGATGATCGATGTCAGTGAATCCTAGGGATGGATTGTTGCAAATGTTGCTCGTTACTGATGTCGATACAATCATCACCGTACACAGCTTTCATTCTTTCATGTATTTCAATTGGAGGCACGATTTCTGCAATTGAAATCTCGATTACAGCACGCTGTTTCTCACGCACCGAAATAGTTACGTTGCTCACCGCCATTACACGCTGCTACTCGAAGTGCTGGATGTAGTCCTGAGGAACGGCTTGCCATGCCATTTCCACCTGGTGCCTCAGTTGGACCAGCGTTCGTGCTGGACGTGCAGACCACGTATGGAATTTAAAACCGTAACTGATATTGGGAACAGAATAAAAATTTTATAGGCATTACTTTCCAGCAAGCTCTCGTAAGTTGTTCGTAATTGTAATTCCTAGTTATCTAGCTGTAATGACAGCCTTGAAATATGTGTTATTTATCGTGTAACAGAAATTTAACTATTTCTTTTCATACTCATGTGGACGACCTCACACTTTTGCTTCGTCAGAGACATTTGCCACTTTTCGCACAATACAGATATCGTATCTCAGTCACTTTGCAATGGGTTTTAATATCCGTAAGAATATTCATTATTTATTAGCACTGTGTAGTCTCATCTGGCGGTAAGTGTAAGATTAAAATTGTGTGAAGGACGTAGGGAGGTTCAATTCGAAAACATGAAAACACTGAAACGCCGGGAGCTGTTTTTGATTTCAGGTCGAGCACAATTTTTTTTCTTTCATTGAAGTTCAACTGAAATACTGTTATGACGTCCGTGAACGGTGTGAAATTACTGTAGAACTGTAAGTACATTGGAAAAAAAGTAAGTCGCATCCAGGAAAGCACACTAACACAGTGTAACACCACCTCTAGCCTTGGTAATGGTTTCAGGCGAGGAAGAGAGTCACGAAGTTTGTTCAAATATGCAGTATCCATCTGGAGCCACTCATTGATGTTTAGACAACGTGGCGCTATCAAATTGCGTTTCATTCGCTGTTCCATGTAGTGCCAGGGATACTCTATGCGATTAAAGCAGGGTGATTCAGAGGGCCAGTCTACGTGTGAAATGTTACGTGAATGTTCGTCAAAACAAGAATGTATGCATCTGTTTTTGTGGACACGGCTGCTGTCGTCATGGAAGGTGGGACTGTCCACAGCACACTCACAATGAATATATAAAAGGAAGAACAATACTTGGGCACCGAAAATGTTGAAATAAGCATCCTGGTTCGAGTCCACAGTCATCTAAATGAGTGGACCCAAGTCATTATACGAAAAATATCCACAAAACATCTGAGAACCACCTTCAGCCTGAACTACACAAACTACACATTGCGGGTTAAATGGCTGAGAGGCTCATCAGTGCACTCGAGACCCTGGGTCATTTGAAAAGAGGCAAAATCGCGTCTCATTGTAACACAATATGTGCCTCCAGCCAGCTACCGCCCAGTTTCTTTGTTCTTTGGCCTACTAAAAACCTGCTGCTTTTGTGATTTACATGATTCCAAAATGTCAGTTATGCCGTTGCCTTTTCAGTGTTCGTCAGGACACTGGTAGAGACGTGCAATGTGTATTGGATAAAAGTCCAGATATTTCTACTGGTGACTGGCGACGGTATACAGAACAACAATACATCAGTATTTACGTCATTTTCAGACTAATAATTATAGCTGTTATAACTCATATGTTTTTAGCTTAGATAGTACCTACAAGTATATTTGGCAAGAGGAAGCCATTGATGTTCATTTTACCCTGGGCAGCAGGTCAGGTGTTGAAGTGTGGACACATGGACGCAAAACAGTTGGACTATATTGACAGGCGTAGTCCATTTAGGGGTACAGTTAGCGGTTACGACCATTCAGAAATATTAGGTTTTAAAGTTTGTGATATGTTTGTGGGATGGCTGTTCAACACAGCGACAAAACAACGAACGCACTGATTTGTGTACACATTAAGGTACTACATATAAAAATATCTACACTTATACCTATTACACCCTCCATATGAGTTCAATAAGAGTAGATATTGGTGTCGGACATCGTACTGATTGTCACTGACAAGCGTGACGCTCGTCTCCAGTTAGGATCCTTTTACAGCCAATGTTTTTATGCTGTATTACATTGCTGCAATTGGTATACCTTTCCTTGCAGTCATGTTGGACAGTCCATGGTGTTACACCAATAAATGGGACAATTTTCATTCACTGCGTGGTCATGGGCACATCCAAACACAGTAGTTCATTTCTGCCCTCAGAAACTGGTAAAAACAAATCATCTCATTGATATGAATTACGTGCATGCTCTATACCACCTGCAGCGCTCTGAAACGACCAGTGAGCTCTTTTAAGAAAGTTACTATTATTTTGTCCAGTCACTTTATTGCTACCACGGCCTATGTTCGATGTCTAGGTACCATGACTACTCACAGACGGCAGGTGGCATCACTAGCAGCGGAGGATATACAAAGCATATCGGGTGACGCAGATAACAGTGCAGTCTTTGGCGCAAGGGCGGAAAAGGAGTGATTTATCTAATGTCCAAAAGGACATGATCACTTGCTTTCGGGACAAGGTTGGAAACATTTCCGAAATAGCTAAGTTTGTAAGATGTTCACGTGTTGCCGTACATGAGAAAATGACGCTATCCAAAACTGACAATGAGGCAGCTGCGGTGCACTTTACTTTGATTACTCACCGTTTATCCTTGCAGCTTCGTTACGTTCACATTATGTTACGAAAATAATTTAGCGATCTATTAACTGTGGTACTGTTGGAGGTGATATCCCTTTGTTTTCTCTCTCTCAAAACGCCCTTAATAATTCGGTAAATGTTGAATGTTCAGTCTGACACAGGATGCGAACAACACTATGACGTATCATGTTTCATATATACGAAGTATTCACAGATGTGATAAAGACAATACGTTTCCAGGTCAACTGGTTATTGAATAAAAACTCTTAGGCCCATTAATCTCACGTTGACCGAATTAGAGTATCCAACAATTAAAAATGCTTGACGCTTGGCACTAGACTGGTCTTTCGCCCTTAGCTATTAACCCTGTACATGGAAAATCCATTGTTGCGCCACACGAACTGTAACTTCCCTCCCCTGGCCACTTGGTGAAAGTACCCTGCACAAATAAATGACTGTTGCGTTCGAGCGAAATTTTAGGTTGAAGGCTGTTTTCCTAGAACAGGATTGAAACGACGCATGTTATGGACGTAGAACAAATGAAAGTGAATAGTGTCTTCATCTTAGGCAAAGTGAACTGGAAAGCCAGGTCTAACTCTTATCTTGTTTGCTCTTAGATCATTGTTATCTCGCAGTGCACTGGGACTTCGATCGATGAGGCAGTGGGTAGATAACGGCAGCGTGGATGCATGCAGCGGAAAGACGTAACGGAACCAGATGGTGACCCAAGTCAACTGCGTCTCTTCCACAACATGCTGCATATCGACCGGAGCGAAGCCGTGGCAGAATGCTGCGCACGTTTGAGAAGGGTTATTGGTATGCATAAGAGGCTAGTGAGTTCGCGAAATTCATGTTATTCCTAGATTGTACTCTTCGAATGCAGATTTAAGCGTTCTCTCTTTTCTGCATGATGAACAAAGTATCACCATGAATAATACCGTAATATTACGTTACGTATGGTACGAAATTAGTCATTCTCTTTATGTAAACGTGTGTGTTGGAAAGACAAGGCTGCTTCGATCCTGTAGGACATACATTTAACTAATAGAGTGTAGGATCTTCTTCTACAACTAGTGCAACATTTAACTATCGAAGAAACTCTCGTGCTATTCTGATACCGTGAAAGTGAAATTTCTCTCCATTTTCCTGACGCAAGATGAATACTTCACTATTTCCTGATTTTGGACGAACACATCCTACGCGAATCAGCAATGGGGAGCTGAATCTCTGAGGAGGTTAACAACTAATGCATCTATTTTTCTAAGAACTAGGATGCAAGCGTCCTCTGTGAAAAAAAGTTACCGTACTAACATAAAAAAGGCTCGATTCCCAACTTTTGTGCAGTGCAAAAGTCATATTATTGTCTAATGTTCTATCATTTAACACGTATATTCGTCTTCTCGTCACCCTCAGTAGCTTGAGTGGTCAACAACGCCACAGAACCTCGTGCGGCGGGTCGGTTCGTGGTAGGGCCAAGTATTTTTCCTTGGTGGTTCAAAATGGCTCTGAGCACTATGGGACTTAACATCTATGGTCATCAGTCCCCTAGAACTTTGAACTATTTAAACCTAACTAACCTAAGGACATCACACAACATCCAATCATCACGAGGCAGAGAAAATCCCTGACCCCGCCGGGAATCGAACCCGGGATTCCTTGGAGGGAGGACTGAGTAAACTGAGGAGGTACCTGATTGATAGGCAGCAGCTACAAGGTTGAATCATCGACAACGGATGGGAGTACCGTGTGCTGATCCCATAGCCCTCCATACAGCATCCGATGATGAACGATGAGGATGACACGGCGCTCGGTGGACTATCGGACGGTCTTCAGGACCTGACAGCTGCCTTTTAGTTCATTTTTCCAGCAACCATACTAATGGTCTGAGCCTAAACTAAGAAAAACAATTCCTTACAAGGCACTTCCAGTCAGATTCTGTGCCTGTAGAGCATCGCTTCAGTTGTGCCACTGGATTCACGGTTTCCTCTCAGAAACGTCACAGTACGTAGTAATCGACGTAAAATCGTCGAGAAAAACAGAAGTGATATCCGGCGTTCTCCAAGGAAGTGTTACAGGCCCTGTGCTGTTCTGATCTATACAAACGATCTAGAAGACAATCTGAACAGACCTCTTGATTGCTTGCAGATGATCCTGCGATTTACCGACTAGCAAGACCATAAGAAGATCAAAACCAATTGAAAATGACTTAGACAAGATATCTTTTTGCTGTGAAAAGACGCAATTTTCTCTCAATAAGGAAAAGTGTGAGGTTATCTACAAGAGTACAAAAAGAATTCTGTTAAATTTCGGATACACGTTAAATTACAGAAATTGGAAACCTCAAGTAGATATGATGTGGGGAAGACAAATTTAAGACCAAAATTGATTCACCGAACGCTTAGAAGATGCTACTGGTCAATTAAAGAGGCTGCCTACACTTGGCTTGTTCGTCCTCTACTAGAGAATTACTGTACTGTATGGGATCCTTACCAGATACGACTGACACAGGACATCGAAAAAGTTCGAAGAAGGGCAGCTTGTTCAGCATTATCGCAAAATAGGGGAGAGAGTGAAACGGATGTGATGAGAGAGCTACGATGGCAATCATTAAAACAAAAGCGGCGAGATCTTTTCACGAAATTTCCGTCCACTATATTCTTTTCTGAATGCAAAAATTATTTATTCTCCCCAACCGACATAAGAAGAAATTATCATCATAACAAAATAAGAGAAATCAGAGTTCGTGCAGAAATATTTAAGTGTTCCTTTTTCCTACGCAATGTTACAGAGTGGGACGGAAGTGGAATAGCCAACAGATGGTTCGAAGAACCTTCTGCCAGGCACTTAAGTGTGAACTGCAGAGTATTCATGTAGATGTAGATATATCACAACACTGCCACCATCAAATTTCACTGTAGTGAAAACAAGCTTAATCAGATACATGCTACAGTTGCACTAATGTGACCACCGCCTATGATCAAGGTCAACATGCAACAACCACTCACAAACAGCAGGTAGCAGCAGTAGCATTGGAGCTTATATAAAGCGTGTCGGGGAAAGTGGAAACCTGTGCAGCCGTTGTCGTAATGTGGAAACTGGGCGATTTATCTGACGCCCAAAAGGGCATGATGATCGGCTTTCGGAACAAGGCTGGAAGCATTTCCGAAATGGCTAACTTTCTAAACTGTTTGTGAGGAGTCACTGTTGAAGTACAGCGTGCGTGACAAAATGATGTGTACGGGTGAACCGACTTGCAACTGACTGCCCAAACGAAGCAAGGGGATACCAACAACGTCTCCTCAACGACTGTTCAGCGAACGTTGCTGCGTATGGGCCTTCGTAGCAGGCAGATGGTTCATGCACTCGTGTTGACTGCTATTCATCGGTGACGAAATCTGGAATTTGTACACCAGTACCGCAACTGTACATCCACTGTGTGGAGACAGATGGCCTTTTCAGATAAAGCACGCTATGCTCCATCCGACAGATGGCCTTTTGCGCATAAGGCCCTGCAAATATCGTCGGAAGGGTCCAGAACGGAGAGACAACTTTTTGGTCTTGGGAATGTTTTCGCGTTATTCCGTGGGTGATCTCATCTTTCTGGAAGGCATAGTTTTGATGATGATGTTTGGTTTGTGAGGCGCTCAACTGCGCGGTTATCAGGGCCCGTACGAAGTCCCAATTTTTTCACAGTCCAAATTTTTACACAGTCCAATCCAGCCACTGTCACGAATGACGATGACGATGGAATGATGAGGACAGCACAAACACCCAGTCCCCGGGCAGAGAAAATCCCCAACCCGGTTGGGAATCGAACCCGGGACCCTGTGATCCATGGAAAGCATAGTGGATCAGCACAAGTATGTATCTATCCTTCGGACCCATTTCCATCCCTGCATGCAGTTTTTTTCCTCAGGACGATGGGGTCTAGCAGCAGGACAATGCAACGTCTCATACAGCTCGCAATGTACATGTGTGGTTCGAAGAGCACCAGGATGATTTTACTGTACTCCCCTGGCCACCAAACTCCCTGGATTTAAACCTAATCGATAATCTGTGGGACCATCTCCATCGAGCTGTTCATGCCATGGATCCTCAACCGTGATACTTATGGCAGCTAGTCACGGCACTGGAGTCGGCCTGGCTCCACATCCCTATCAGTACCTATCAGAACGTCATTGATTCTCTTCTTGCAAATCTCGCAGCAGTTTGCGCAGCAAAAGTTTGTTGTTCAGGCTTTTGACGGGTAGCCCGTTCGCAGAGTGCAAGTCTTTCGATTGGACGCCACTTCGGCGACTTGCGCTTCGCTGGGGATGAAATGATGATGATTAGGACAATACAACACCAGCCTCTGAGCGGAGAAAATCTCCGACCCAACCGGAAATAGAATCCGGGGCCTTAGGATTGACATTCTGTCGCGCTGACCACTCAGCTACCGGAGGCGGACTTTTGACAGGTGGTCACATTAATGTGAGTGACTAGTTGGTTGATTCGGGGGAGGGGACCAAACAGCGAGGTCACAGGTCACATCGGATTAGGGAAAGATGGGGAAGGTAGTCGGCCCTCTCCTTTCAAAGGAATCTTCACAGCATTTTCCAAAAGCTATTTAGGGAAATCACGGAAAATCTAAATCAGGATGACCTGACGTCGTCCCGAATGCGAGTCCAGTGTGCTAACCACTGTGCCACCTCGCCAAGCTTCCACTGGGTCCACACATGCATTCTGATTATCACTCGACTCACCAATGCTCACGAAACATTCTGGAACTTCTCTACCAACCAATAACGGCGTTTTCTCTTCCACTGTATGTGACATCACGTATTCGATCTTGTGATAAGTGGTTTCTGAGCAGCAGCATGCTCGTAGAAATCGACTCCTATCGCTTCTTGACGAATGGTGCCGTCGTTGGCTTATGGTCTTCAGATGTAAAGTTAGTCTGTAGCAGTATCTGACCCAATATTTACGATGACTGCTTCGTGCAATACATTCAAGGGCTCAGCAGAAATTACTGGAAAAAGTTTTTGGTCCTAGTAGGGCCACGATTGGGTTTAGTTCTTCTCTGCCTTTTCATTGCATAGTGATCTACATCTACATCTACGTGATCACTCTGCTATTCACAATAAAGTGCCTGTCTCTCTACCGTTTCACTCTCGGACGGCGCGCGGAAGAAACGAGCACATAAATTTTTCTGTGCGATCCCTGATTTTTCTTATTTTATCGCACTCTCCGAAGTTGTAAAGAAGAAGCCTGTTTAAAATAAAAGGCAATGGGCTTTACCCATTTCTCATGGATGCATTTCATAATTCATCTACGTCTCGTGTCTGTCGTTCATTGTTTTGTTATTTTGACGCATATTATCCCTGTTTGCCGGCCGCGGTGACCAAGCGGTTCTAGGCGCTTCACTCCGGAACCGCGTGACTGCTACGGTCGCAGACTCGAATCCTGTACCGGGCATGGATGTGTGATGTCCTTAGGTTAGTTAGGTTTAAGTAGTTCTAAGTTCTAGGGGACTGATGACCACAGATGTTAAGTCCCATAGTTCTCAGAGCCATTTGAACCATTTTTTCGTTGTTGCTATAATGTCATTCGTAGTTTTCGATACGAATAAATAAAACACGCTGAATCCAAGCTCTTGCAGTCATTTTCGGTACGTCATTCGTATGTTGTGTTTTTGATGTGTGCCTACGTTTGATGCACATTTTTATGTTTATATCTTGTCTTTCGTGAAGGACATTGTTCGTAACTACTACTGCACGCATTTCGATTACACGCATTTAAGAAATTAGCAGCCTCAAATAAATAATACGGAAGCAAGAATGAGAACTTCGATGCGAATAGCTCAAACTTCACGTATAGTATCCAACATGCCTATCGTCTTTTCAGGAAGATACAGGTACCTAGTATTTTCAGATAACGCCATATAAGCTTCATACTCTGAATGAGGCAGTAGATAATGCGATAGTTACTAAATGTGCCCCTAGGGCTATTGACACCAACATAAGGCTGATGCGGAATTGACCCTCGTTAATGAGCAGAAGATGTATTTCGCGCCATTTTGCCACTATTTTTGCACTCTAGATTGTCCTGGAGGTTTTGCCAAAATATTTCCACTCTAAATCCCTTGCTCAAACGTTTCTGTGACCGCCGAAGCTCTCCCCCTAGACACGGACCGTAAGCCACAGTGCTTCAGGTGCCAAGCAGAAGAGCATGTGGCTAAATACTGCCGCAACTCGCCGCGGTGCGTAGAGTGCGCCGGCGCGCACCACACTCGCGCCTGTGACAGACGACGAGAAGACGCGCCAACTTGTGCTCGCTGCGGAGGCCCACATGTGGCAAACTGGCGTTGCTGCCCGGCTTTCGCCAGCGACGGTTGCGCTGGAGACGAGGCGCAAACCGAGCGGACGCGACGACGGCGCCGTAAGCGCCGCCGAACAAAGACGCAACTGAAAGGCGAGAAGACAGCTCCCACCACAGTCTAACATAACAGTCGCGACACTCACTGCTGTAAAAGATGTTACCGTTTGACAGATGGAGCGACACTAGCGCTCCAAGCGGAGAGTAAGGTGAACGTCAGACGCGTCGTAAGCATAATGTTTGTTTTGCATCCATTTCCTACGTGATTTACGAAATAAAAGCCGTGAATCGAGTGGCAAGCTACAACACATTCGTGAAGAAACACTTGTGACGTTGGATAGAATTGCAGCTTACCACATTGATATCAAAAGAATATAAACACAGGGATTCACACGTAAGAAGCACAGACATGTATCTCTACATGCAAAAGCGATCGACAGCTCATTTATCGTTCTGTAGACATACTGTGTTTGTCATTGCCGCCTGTTGCCACAAGTACGATCTTTGTCTTTATATTACTCTAAGTGGGACAAGGAAATGCCAAATAGTTGCAGAAATATGTTGAAAACATTATAATGAGCTGCTTACATTACATTTCACGCAAAACCAAATATTTGAATAATTTTCAAACGATCTGTCAGTGAACAAGATGCTAACAAAATGATGTCATCACACGAATGTCGCAAGGAAAATTAAGTCACTAACAACAAAAGTGAATGAAATACATACCGAACATTACGCGTTTGTAAGGCACGAATAAGTGCAATTAATCTAACCGCTTCATCGTCAAAGCATATCTGTGTTAAAAATTCACACGGATCTGGCACTAATACATGGAGAGCTGGAGTGGCTGCTTCTGTGTCATAGGACCGTTTTACAACGTTTGATGGATTGTCGAATCTTTGTGGCAGTTTCCTCTTCATCGTCAGTTGGGGTGGCTTATTTGAGATGTCAAACAGTGTGGGTACTGAATTCCACACGAGTTTATTATTGTCTGCTTTCATGAACTGGTTTTGTTCGAAATATAGCGAACAAAACCTAATATTATTATACAGGTAAACTGGGTCTCTTTTCATAAGGTCTTCTCGTCTGCTATTAAATAACCATTTTCTGCTCCTAAAACGAAACATTAATCATCAATACACATGTAGTTTGCAAGTGAATCCTGACGATACAGTTTAGTAACATGATGGTACATACCTCTCAGGATCCTTAGGAAACCTAAAAAAAAAGACAGCTATGGTGTCTTCTTCCTGTTGTTGCTGCAATTTAAAGCGCTACAAACGCTCCCGCTTGTAAAAACCACTGTAGAAATCAAAATAAACAACCACTATCCGCTTTCACGATCGCGCCGAACTCACAGTTTAAGTTGCCGGCCGCTTGGGGCGCTGCTGGCGCGGTAGGCAACAAAATCGAGGCCACGTTTCGCGACTGTTATGTTAGACTGTGGCTCCCACTGCCACAGCCGGCCGGAATCCCGCGCTAGTGAGAGTGGCGCGGGGAACCGGCCGGCGGCGGCAGCACAGCAGGCGCCGCAAGTGCGGGAGATGCGCGCCATGCTGGCGGCCGCGGCGGAGGCGATTGCGGCCTTTAAAGCCACCATGGACGCAGATAGGGCAGCTTTTAAGGCCACCCTGTGCAGATACGGTGGAGGAATGCAACCAACTGCGACAATTGCGCTCGCCACAGGTGAAGGGAAGACACCTGCCGCCGCTCCCCTTGTGGAGCAGCCGGCGGAAAAAGACAGGAAGAACAGGCGTGCCGCCGCAAGAGCGCCGAAGCCCATCGGTTCCGAGCATCTCTGCTCCGACGTGTGGGCTACCAGAGCGATCACGACGCTCAAGGGCTCGGGCTACGTCGTCCGCAACACAGGGAAGGCTCAACCGCGGCCAACGAGCGAGGAGTTGTGCCGCTACGCGACCACACATCTCCGAGCGCCTGGCTTCGACACTCGCCCACCAGACACCGATGGGCGACCTGGGCCTTCCCACGCGCCAAGTCACCACTGACGCAGCTCGGCAGGGGCTCTCACGGCCGTGCTGCAGCACCGTCACGGACTGATCTCTTATGACGAACGTATGGCTTGACATGGTACCCGCTTGCATTGTACCACTTCTAACTTAATCCATCCTTGCATGACCTGTCGCAGTCAGCAAGATTCCGCTACTGCTCCAACTACCAGACCTAACTATTGCAGAGGTCTTTTTTCCCTTGGTGCTTGCCTTGTCACTTTTTTCCCCTCTGCCCATCAAAGCGCTACCCTTCGTTCAATTATCGACCCAATCTATCTCCAGATGAGCGCGTATTAATGGTTAACCTTAACCAGACGTACGCAAACATCGCAGTACCCACACACTACGAGACCTCACTTTAGTGAAAACTATCCCTCAGAGATGGCAGTAGACCTTTTGTGTTGGCCACCATACCGGTGTGGGCGTGGAGGGGCTCAATCTTTAAAAAAAAAATGCTCAAACAATTCCGCCCAAGTATTCCACTAATTGTGCTTCGCATAAGACTCGAGAATGAACACGCTCTCTTTTATCGTGAACATCATTTTGTGTTGAATTCAGCTCGTTATTAAAATCGCCTACTTCTCTCAATCACTCTAAAGTTCAAATGGGTCTGAACACTATGGGACTTAACATCTGTGGTCATCAGTCCCCTAGAACTTAGAACTACTTAAACCTAACTAACCTAAGGACATCACACACATCCATGCCCAAGGCAGGATTCGAACCTGCGACCGTAGCAGTCGCGCGGTTCCGGACTGAGCGCCTAGAACCGCGAGACCACCGCGGCCGGCCACTCTAAAGTAATGACACAACAAAGTACTTGGGACAGAGAACATGCGACAGATCACATACGCAGACACGTGACACAAACCGATTGGTGCACCTAAACCATGGTTTCCGTCATTTCCTACAGCTCCCCTGTTCATAAACAGCGTCAGTTCTGCGTCAGTCATATACGCATTTCCTGGACTATTTTTATTTAGCCATCCCTAATACGCCTGCGCCAGACTTCATTACTAGCATCCAAGGAACATTTCTATCACGAATAACTTATTGTGCGAATACTTGATATCGAACATTTTTATGTTGTTTCTTTACCCAGTACTCCGTAAAGCTTAAATAATACTGCCGATGAGTTATGTATTGTGTTGTGAGATCAACCGTTTGTAATCCAGCTTCACAACGTTCTGTGCTTTCATCAGTCCACACCCGACCTGGTGCTTGACCACAAACTCCAACAAGCCTCTGGTCATCATTCCTTTGTTTTCCAGTTTACTTGCTTCGCTGAAACGCTCTATGCAGAACAGTAAACATAGGTTTTGAATCACTCGGTACAAGTAGTGGCACTCTGAATCTCTCGCAAATACTGAGTTCAGTGAAGATCCTAAGCACTCGTATAGTGGTGGTAAGTGCCTGTGGGACCAAACTGCTGAGGTCGTCGGTTCCAGGCTTACACACTACTTAATCTAACTTAAACTAACTTACGCTATGGACAACACACACACACCCATGCCCGAGGGAGGACTCGGACCTCCGACGGGGGGAGCCGCGCGAACCGTGGCAAGGCGCCTTATCCCACGCGGCTACCACTCTTATGCACCATGTATTTATAATTAATGCAGTAGACTATTAAATGAGAAATATGTGAAGTCAGCTTTAACAGTGGCACGTAGACAATGTAATGAAAATTAAAAAGAACATCCTTAACAAGCGACGAAATGTTATATTCATTTCTCATAGACCGTGTTTCCGTATACCAAACGCTAGCCGATTCCGTTTCTTTAGTATTTCGTGTAAGTACAGTTGAGAGCACCTGTGAATTTCCAGTGAGTAATGTCTTTTTGCAGGAGAATATGTAGTATTGACGAAGTGTTTGTACTGAAGCACAATGTCAACCTATCGCTACGCATATTTGAATTTCTTCGTCATCCACTCTCTCTTTATGCACATAATTCAGGGAAACGCGTTCACATTTAAATTCACTATTCATTTTTCCACAAAGTGAGGTATTTTTTCTTTGTTACTTCATCATTTATGGAGCGGTTCTTTTGTGAAGTTCCAAGCTTTAAATGGAGGGTAAATTCGACTGCTAGCTCCCGTGGTAACAAAGTATTATATCGAATCTCTGTATCTTTGTTAACGGAGTGTTACAACTTCTCTTCTCCTGTAGTAGCACTGCAACATTTGTAAAGCCTTCTGGTTATATCGATAACATGATTCCGTCGTGAGGTAGCTTGTCTTCCATTACATACTGTAGCATCTTACATAAGCATAGGCAGTCTACTGCCTCAATTTTTCATCAAGGAAGACAGCAATGTAACAGCTACATTAAATATTCTGGGCACAGAATTCTTGTATTTACATGAATTGACATCATATACAGGCTTCATCTTCCTGGGAACTGACATGTCCGTATATGCAGTAGGCACCTAAATAAATAAATAGCTCTCATCATGTCTATGGTATTTTACTTCTTCATCCAACGCCAATAAGAGGTTCCAATCGTTTGAGATGGGTTAGAAGAATGTACAACTGCTGCTGGGAATAATGCAAGAGGCACTGAACGAACGTAGTCACCCAAAACATCTTCATAAAGCTTAGCAGTTATTCCTTGGTGTTCATCATACGTTAACATATTTCTCAGTAGGGCACCGTGTAAAAAAAGGATCATCAGACGAAAACACTTCTTCCCATTTCTCAATACTTTATTTTCTGCGGCTTTTGAACAGTAAAGCATATATTTTTTATTCACATGGGAGCAGTATCTTTGGTAACAGCATTAATGGTTTCTTTTCACTCAGTTCATGTGGCATTATTTCATTGACGCTTCACTGCGTAGACGATTTTTAAGTCCAGCAGTCACTTTCGTGTCAGTGGTCATCTCATCAGACCTGATAATTTTCTTTAATGCCGTGTTGTTTCGACTAGCGAGTGTAAGTCATCTTCCACTATCGGGTTTAGTCTTCCCATGAGCTTTAATGGTGAAATAACATAAACTACAATATCTCTTGGTATACGCACTAATTTTGTGGCTACTAAAAGCACCGGCAATTTCCTCTCAATAGAGATCTGTAGGATCGGACACGAAGGTAAGTCAAAACAGTACGACAACGGTCACAGCTGTACAGGCGTTAAGAATACTTGTGTAGAGACGTTAAAGTACAAAATATGAAACAGCCCACATCACTGTGTTATCATCTAGTCAAAACACAGGCTCATGCAAAGAGGTATTTGTATCATAGCGTTCACATTGTTTTGTGCAACGTATCTATTTTGGCTGTATTTTTTAAAATAAAACTTAAACTTAGTTCGGCAATACACTTTAAATCTGCATGCTTACATGGATGCAGAAATCAGTATAATAAGAACAACGTGCGAAGTTGAAATAAAGAGAACATTCACGAGGCAAGTTTGTGTCCCTCCGAGGAACTCATGTCACTACTCACAACCACAACGCTCACGCACTCGTTTATCACTTCCGGCCGAGTGACAGATAAATATGTTTCCTTTGAAATTATATCAGCACGAAACATACGTAATATATACGTGAAAGACCATTACTTGGATATAGTAAACTTGGAATGTGACAAGGTGCGCATTTCACAGTATACATCGTAACGTCCTGCGAACCGGTCCACAGAGCACTTACGAAACAAGTAACCAAAATTCAAAGGCCAATATTCGTTGTCAGTCTTTATCTGTTCCTCCTCCTCTCTAATAGCACAGGTGTATATTTTCATAGATTTAAAGCCATCATTGTTCACCGCAATCTGTCTGACTAGTTTCTCTGAACGAAACATTTCTGTATGCTCAACATTCTCTTTCTTATGAGAAATGTCTTCTTCCATATTAAGCTTCTAAGATACGAAGTAATAATACTCAGGTATGCGTCGTGTTAATTATATCTCGCAGAAGTGATTTTATGCCCCTCCGAATAGTGAGACTCATGACAGCAGATACGTTTGTAGCAGCTCTCCACTTTTTAGAGATGGAATTAAACCTCATTGACCCTATTAAATTACTGCGGTCTGTTATACAGTAGAAATTATTACGTTATTTTGTTTATTTTAGAGTCGGGAGATGATGCTTAACTTCTAAATACATCGTACCTAAGGTACAGGTCGATGCCTCTCACAGGCGTACTGTAGGCAGGCATTGACTGTTTCCGTGAGCCGTGGATAGCCTCAAATGTTATTGTACATAAAAACATTGTGCTAGGAATCCGTATGACCATTGTCAGATCAGTAAGTCCATACAACTTCTATCTCTCGTAACGACTAAAAATGTGAAATTGCCGGCCGCGGTGGTCAAGCGGTTCTAGGCGCTTCAGTCAGGGGCCGCGCGACTGCTACTGTCGCAGGTTCGAATCCTGCCTCGGGCATGGATGTGTGTGATGTCCTTAGGTTAGTTAGGTTTAAGTATTTCTAAGTTCTAGGGGACTTATGACCTCCGATGTTAAGTCCCGTAGTGCTCAGAGCCATTTGAATGTGAAATTACAGAAAACAACGTGTATACAGAAAGCATGACAGTCTTCCATTCTGTTGTATGCATCAGATGTACTTGATAGCAAACATATAAACGTGCCCCCTACCACCGACAGTAATTGCTGTTTTGAAGTGACTTGCAGTAACTATGCAGCCATGCCACAGGGCCAGAAATGATGGCAACACACATTAACAACAATTTAAAATAACTTAGGAGGGCATGCTGAAAAGTAATGCCTGGTAATTTTTATGTGAAACGTCTTAAAGCCTTTTAAATGAAACATACGTTATTAACATTACACGTCTCTATTCCTCATGTCTACACAATTGCAGCCCGCTGCCGCTAGAGGTGTCCTAATTGCAGCGTGTATCATGGCGGTGTGTAACGTAACTATGTCGGTGAATGAGAAACAGCGTGCTGTAATCCGGTTTCACGAATTCGGAAAGTTCGTCCACACATGCAGCAACCTCTAATTCAGGTCGACAGTGCCACACCACGTACGAGTGCTGTGACACCTGCAACAAGCCGACGCCTTGTATTCACTGTAATCAATAATCCTCCGTACAATCTCGACCTGGCCCCATCTGATTTTCATCTCTTTTCAAAACTTAAAGAACATTTTCGATGACTTCACGTTGACACAGATGAAGTGGTGCAAGCAGAGGTGAGATTATGGCTCTGTCAACAAAGTCAAATATCCTACAGTGGCAGTATGAACAAACTGGTCTTTCGTTGGAAGAAATGTGTTCGTCGCCAGAGTGACTATGATGCGAAGTAAATATGTAGACATGAAAAGCAAAGATGTAGAATGTTAATTACGTTTGTTTAATTGCCTTAATTTCCTACCTTTCTGCAATTTCTTCAGCTTTCGTACACTCATAAATTGAGGTTAGAGTCCTCTTCTGCCCCTGGAAATATCTTACAGTTTATACTCTGGTTCTGGAATCTCTTAAATTATCCTCTCCCTTACCTATCGAAATAATTTCTTCCATCTCATCATACATTTTTTGACTCTCTGCACCACCAGCCTAGCTCCTGGCATATTAACTTGTACTATTGTTCGCAAGTTCTCAGTAATATAAATGAGATTCTTGTAGAGGAATCTATTAAATGATTTTTTTGTCAGTTTACAAAACAAGCTTTCGAGAGTTAAAAAAAATACTGTCCTCAGTTCACTGTATCAGTGACCACCAGAGACGAAAGGGTGAAGATTAGAAATTGCTTTAGTAGAGAACGGGATGAGTGTTGTGGCTTGCAGATAAATACGTATCCGTAGAGGCCTATTCGCACAGTTCCACCCGCTAAAATTGCACAGTAGTCGCAACACAAAGTGGAATTTTTAGGTAATTCATAAGCGTAACGCGAGTTAGAAACCTTTGTGGAAGCCGTCTTGTATTTTCTAGAATGTAATTTATTGCAGGTCAGTTTGTGTCCACCTCTACATGGACGAGCACGCGAGGTAGATCAGGTCATCCATTTTAATAAGGGTTGTAACAAGTACTCTGCGGTGTCAGCTGGCGGTATACATTTTAACACGCGTCTAACGAGCAGTGAGTTAGCTTCCTTTTGGGTGCTGTACGATACAGACTCATGTCACAGCGCCTGCTGAAACTCCCTTAATAATAACACGGCCGCTGCGCAGGTCCCCTGCACGCAACGAACTCGTGTCACATAATGTAATGTCGTGATACAATTCTGTTGAACTCTCCGCTCTTTATATCTATCTAAGATCTACCCCAAATACTCAATCTACACGTAATCTTATGCTTCCGATGGAAGACTCTTTGTTCGCCGTCACCTAAATTTTCACGAAATAATATTGGGTTTTAATGTAACATTACAAATTTCGGTCAAAACGTAAAATTTCTTGTAACAAATGTGCCTCTCTTTTCATATAAATCTTTTACATATAAATGCTTAATCAACTATTATCGTGTAATTGAAGTTGCGCTTTTGGTATTCTTTCCGGAAATTATATGCAGTTTTGCCAACATTTATTTGAAGTAAGGACCACCTCTTATTCTCAGTAAGATAATAGTTTTTGCGGGTGCTTATTTTCCACAAACTGATTCCATCAACACCAGAGCATTGTCAACCTATTATTTGATTCTTTCTTTAAAAAGCACTTTTAAGCAATGAAAGTATTTCAGTCCAAGCACGAGGCAAAATACCTCTTCCTCCTTTTTCCGGGCCTCTATCCGTGATTTGCATGGGGTCGGGATGTTGATTTTGGATTTGACATTGTTAGTGGTGCTTCCTCATCATTTCACTTTCAGCTTCTGCAGTATGTACTTGTGACTGGAGAATTAGATACTGCGTCTATTTCGGTAGTTTTTCAGTCTGCAATCTCTCTAGTATCTCCTCTTGTGCATCCAATATTAATCATCTCTACGTAAATATAATTTCGGGTCTGATATGTTTGGTATACTAAATGTATTTGTTCATGAAACAAGGACATCTAAAAGTTCAAATAAGGTCAGCTCTTTTTCGTGAGAGTAGATGTCATGAATATGATACGCGAGTTGGGGAGGCAATTATTAAAACAAAAGCGTTTTTCGTTGCGGCGAGATCTTTTCACAAACATTCAGTTAACATCTTTCTCCTCCGAATTCGTAAATATTTTGTTGACTCCCTCCTGCACAGAGAGAACTGACCAGGGAAAAAAACAAAAGTAATCAGAGCTCGCACAGTGTGTCTTTGGAATTCATTTTTCCCAGGTGCTATTCGAGAGTGGAACTGCCGAGAAACACTCTGAAAGTTGTTCTGTGAACACTCTGCCAAGCAACTGGATTTGAATTGCAGAGTAGCAATGAAAATGTAGTTGTCGACCCAGTTCTCCACTGGATATCCACATTTAGATTCCCCCCCCCCCCCTCCCCTTGGTTGTTTACGTTTATAGACTGAATAAAGTACGTTTGTGATTAACAGATGACAGTAGAAGCGATGGAGTTACCAGGGTAGTTCGCGGCACGTCACATGCTCATGCAACAATAAAAATTTCGCGGTGTATGTAGCGTGCCTCTCCTGACGAGGTTCTGCATCTACCTGCAAACCAGTCAGAAGATCGTGTACGTGCCTCGCCAGAAACAGACGATGCCTGTCTCTTACCACTCGAGTCGCTGTGACGTCAATCACAAGGTTAATTTAATTTAATAATTTTACATTTAAGAGAAAAGATGCTGCACTCTCTGCTGTCACCACGGTAAACTTAAAAAGAACTTTTCCCACAGTTCCTCGGTTATTCTGTCATCACACTTTTTTTTATTTTCCCATGCTTTAAAGTGAGCTCGTCACGTTAGTTGTGTTAACAAGCAAGCCCTCCGTCTTCAGGCCACAAGTGGCCCATCGGGACCATCCGACCGCCGTGCCATCCTCAGTTGAGGATCCGGATAGGAGGAGCGTGTGGTCAGCACACCGCTCTCCCGGTCGTTATGATGGTTTTCTTTGACCGGAGCAGCTACTATTGCCGAAAATGGCAACAGAGCATGGCGGCTGGATGGTAACCCATCCAAGTGCCGGTCACGCCCAACAGGGCTTAACTTCGGTGATCTCCCGGGAACCGGTGTATCCACTGCGGCAAGGCCGTTGCCAGTTGCGTTAACAGGCTGCTGTAATTCGGGGATGCGCGCCACCTCCGGGTCGTATCCACCTGGCGTATTAAAAACGAATGCCAGTGTGCTGACCGACCTGGATGTAGCTTTAGGGGATTTCCTACATCTGTCTAAGTGAATATTGGGCTGGTACCCACTTTCCTCCACTGTTCGACAATTCGCAGACGTTTCGAGTACTTTTTCACACTTCCACTTTCCGTCCCGGGTGGTATTGGAATAGTTGGTGACAGGAGTGCCATCTGGCGACTCTGCACCGGTAATATAATCAAATCTAGATTAACATACCGATACAGTGTAGGTGCGGGTTAAAGGCCAGTAGAAATAAGATACTTTCAAAGCGATTCGTCCTATTTTATCTGCTTTTATTCTTGCACTGTTTCTTGTATCCTCCTGACTCGCCAATTTCTTCTGCCTTATCAACGCCCAGTGCTTTAATATCCTCCCTTTCTTCTTCTTCTTCTCCCATTACTGCCACCAGGAGGACCCCCACCATCACTACCACCAACACTACTACTACTACTACTACTACTACTACTACTACTACTACTACTACTACTAATTATTATTATTATTGTCATTATATCTGCTACTACTGTTATCACTATTGTCATTGTTATAGCTCTTACCGTTATTATCATTACTGTTACTAATTATTGACTTTACGAGAATCACTAATTCACCAAACTGCTGCAGCAGTTAAAACACAACACACACATTCGGGAGTACTTGTTTTCATATTCTCATCTGGAAATTCTAAAGTAGGTTTTTCCTTTATTGTTCAAAAATTCGGAAATTTGTGGTAATTTTCTGTGGGACCAAACTGCTGAGGTCATCGGTCCCTAGGCTTACACACTACTTACTCTAACTTAAACTAACTTACGCTAAGGGCAACACACACACCCATGCCAGAGGGAGGACTCGAACTTCCGACGGGGCCAGCCGCGCGAAACGTGCCAAGTCGCCCAAGACCGCGCGGCTTCCTCGCGAGGCTTATTGTTGGTATTACTAAACTTAACAAAGGTCTAATAATAATATTTATTATTGTTATTATTATTATTATTATTATTATTATTATTATTATTATTATTACTGTTATTATTAATACCATTTTCATTATTCCTTGCCTTAAATACAGTTGGTATGTCACATCGTTTATACCCTGCTGTTAGTGAAATGGTCGTTCATACTGTTATAATAATTTATTTTCTCAACATTACTATTAACACTCTAATGCTTCTGTCTGAGATTCATAATATCTTTCATCAGCTGTTGACAACTATTACCTAGTACCATGCAGAATTAGTGAAGAAAAACGTGGACCTCTAGGGCAACTGAGAACATTAAATACATAAAATTAAATAAATAAAATGTTCTTGGAATAATCTATGAAGACATGTTCTCTCGATGAAAGAAAAAACTTTCATGTTCCGCATGCTATTTGACTTGCTGTCTACCACAGGACGCAACCGAGTTTATCTATTACAAGACGCACGTCAGAGACAATTTAGCAATCGTATAAATGACATCGAGACCCTGTATATTTCTTCTGTCATTTTCCCAAATGGACGAACAATACTCAAATACGGGCAACAAGCAGATTTTCTTAATTAAATTTTTGTCGTCACGGGGGCCGAACCGCATTATAACCCTGGGGCCTGGGGTCGGTGTAGGGCGGCTCTAGCCTGTTGCGGGGTTGTGAACCACTGGGGGCTATGACGGGGACGAAGCCTCTCCTTCATTTCTAGGTCCCCAATTCCATACGACACAATACAATACAATGTCAATATTATGAAAAGGGACTGATGTAGAGAGGCCAGGTTTCTCTTCTGGGATACTTTCATATTTGGAGTACGTACGCAAATGGATACTTGTGCCGGAGGCACTGTGATGACTGCGCTCCATAGCGTATCGTCCTGGAACAGTACGTGCGCCTTTTCCATCTTATCTGATGGAAAATAATGCGCCATCATATGGAGCTGTTCAGGTGTTCAGGAACGTGGAACACGGGGGAATTGTGCGTCTGTAGTAGCCAGCAAGTTTTTGGGAGTTAATTTCAAGTGAACGTGCATGGAAGGCTCTGGATCGAAGGAATGGAGCCCTAACACTGACATCATGAACAATTGTTACACGGCAGACGACACTCTCTCAGCAGTACGAGGTATCACCGTAAGCGATGCTGTTGACATGATCACACTTGTGCGTCATGTAGTCCATGTGACGGAATTTCTCCGTGCATGGAAGGCTCTGGATCGAAGGAATGGAGCCCTAACACTGACATCATGAACAATTGTTACACGGCAGACGACACTCTCTCAGCAGTACGAGGTATCACCGTAAGCGATGCTGTTGACATGATCACACTTGTGCGTCATGTAGTCCATGTGACGGAATTTCTCCGTATTGACGTTATGTATAACTGACGGAGGCGCATTATACACGATAAGCGCCTTCCACGGCTCTTGGCCGATTTGTTGCGATGCTTTGTACTCGTAACATCGTGTCACGCACAAAACTGCCGGAACACGTCTTAGCACTGATAATACCGCGTTGTCTTATGTAGTTTCGTGATCCTCAAAGACCTCTGAGCATTTGAACGTGAGTCGCAAATCTCGCTACTGAATATCGAGGAGACTGTGTGATTGTCCGAAATATCTGAGGAAGGAAGTTCGGGGTTGCTGCTATGACTTCGTTGATTCACGGATTCTTACTTTCATAAATACTGTCGATTCAATTTTCTTGGTGTGTCCTTATCCTTAATGTGAGAGTCTTTGACAAAAGTATAGTTAGACGGAAATGTTTTGGCCAACTGGAGAGTTTGCTTTTAAAACTAAAACAGGAATTACTGGAAGCAATGTTAAACTACTCTTGTGACAATAACTTTGAGATATTTGGCGAAAAAATAATCGTTTCACTATCTTCTTGAGTAGTTGTAATTCTATAGACTTTCAGTACTTGCATATCAATATTTTTGGAAATTTGAAACGCTTTTTGCTGTCTCTGAGAGAAAGACAACATCATAGACAAAAATGAAAGATTTTATTTTTTCTCCGTGAACTATAATTCCTTCCCAAAATTTACCCTCTGCCTCCTTTACTGCTTGATCATATTACCGATTAAATAACTCTGGGGTATGCTAGAACACCGTCTCACTCCCTTCTCATCCATTGCTTCCCTTTCATTCTCCCCCACTCTTATAACGACCGTTTGGTTTCTGTAAAAATTGTATACAACCTTTATATCCCTGTATTTTAACGCACCTTCGAAGTGTGTGCCGGCCGCGGTGGTCTCGCGGTTCTAGGCGCGCAGTCCGAAACCGTGCGACTGCTACGGTCGCAGGTTCGAATCCTGCCTCGGGCATGGATGTGTGTGATGTCCTTAGGTTAGTTAGGTTTAATTAGTTCTAAGTTCTAGGGGACTGATGACCTAAGGAGTTGAGTCCCATAGTGCTCAGAGCCATTTGAACCTTTTTTTTTTTTTTTTTTTTTTTTTTTTTGAAGAGTGTGTTCCAGCCAACATTGTCAACAGCTTTCTCCAAATCTACAAAAGCCATACACCTAGGTTATCTTTCCTTCGTCTAACTTCTAAGATAATTCATAACCAGTACTGCCTCGCTTGTTCCTACATTTCTTCCGTAATTCAAACTGTTCTTCCTCTACCAGTCTTTCCATTCTTCTGTACGTAATTCGTGTTAGTACTTTTCAACCATGATTTATTAAACTGAGAGTACGGTAATATTCATACCTATCAGCACCTTCTTTCATTGCAATCGGAATTATTACTTGCTTCTTGAAGTTGGACTGAATTTTGCCTGTCACATTCATCTTGCATACCAGGTGGATTAGTTCTGTTATGGTTGGTCCTTCTAAGGATATCAGTAGTTCTTAGGGAATGTCGTCTGGTACAAGGCTTTGTTTCGACTCAGATCTCTCAGTGCTTTGTCAAATTCTTCTGAATATCGTACCTCCTATTTCATTTTTATCTACGTCATCTTATCTTTCTACAACATTGCCATCAACTTAATTTCTCTTGTATAGCCCTTCTGCATGCTCCTTTCAACTTTCGGCTTTCTCTTCTTTGCTGAGTACTGGATTTCCATCTGAACTCTTCATATTCATACAGCTGATGTTCTTTTCCCCAAATGACTCTTTAATATTCTTAAAGGCGGTATCTACCTTTCTCCTAGTTATGAATGACTATATTCTTACGTTTGTCCTCTCCATTCCTGATTAACCATTTTGCTTTTCCTGTCAGTCTTGTTATTTAAACGTCTCTATTCTCTTTCGCCTGCATCATGTGCTGTATTTTTATATTATCTCCCTTCATCAATTAAATTCAATATCTCCTGCGATATCCAAGTATACCTACCAGGCCTTGTCATTTTTACTTATTTGCTCCTCTGCTGCCGCCGCTATTGCATCCCTCAACACTACCCATTCGTTTTCTATTCTATTTCTTTCCCCTGCTTCGGTCAATCGTTGCTTAGTGTTCCCTCTGAAACTCTCAACAATCTCTGGTTCTGTCAACTTACCCAAGTTCCATCTCCTTAATTTCCTAACTTTTTTTCAATTTCTTCAGTTTTAATCTACAATTCATATTCCATAAATTGTGGTCAGAGTCCTAATCTGTCCCTGAAAATCTCTTACCATCTAAATTCTGTCTCCGAAACCTCTGTTTTACCATTGTATAATCAATCTGAAATCTTCCGGTGTCCCCAAGTCTCTTCCACATGTACGATCTTCTTTCATGGTTCTTAAACCAAGAGTTAACGATGATTAAATTATGCTCTATTCAAAATTCTACCAGACTGTTTCCTCATTCATTCCTTTCCCCCAGTTCATATTCATTTACTGTCTTTTCTTCTATTTCTTTTCCTACTACCGAATACCATACCCAATCAAATTAAACTTTCCTATCCCTTAATTATCTGAATAATCTCTTTTACCTCACACACTTTTTAATCTCTTCATTATCTGCTGAGCTGTTGGCATATAAACGTGTACTACTCTGGTGAGTCTTGGCTTGGTGTCTGTCTTGGTTGTGATAATGCGTTCACTATGCTAAGAAACTGCAAAAATGTGGGAAATTAAGGAGATGGGACCTGGATAAACTGAAAGAACCAGAGGTTGTACAGAGTTTCAGGGAGAGCATAAGGGAACAATTGACAGGAATAGGGGAAAGAAATACAGTAGAAGAAGAATGGGTAGCTCTGAGGGATGAAGTAGTGAAGGCAGCAGAGGATAAAGTAGGTAAAAAGACGAGGGCTGCTAGAAATCCTTGGGTAACAGAAGAAATATTGAATTTAATTGATGAAAGGAGAAAATATAAAAATGCAGTAAATGAAGCAGGCAAAAAGGAATACAAACGTCTCAAAAATGAGATCAACAGGAAGTGCAAAATGGCTAAGCAGGGATGGCTAGAGGACAAATGTAAGGCTTTAGAAGCTTATTTCACTAGGGGTAAGATAGATACTGCCTACAGGAAAATTAAAGAGACCTTTGGAGAGAAAAGAACCACGTGTATGAATATCAAGAGCTCAGATGGCAACCCAGTTCTAAGCAAAGAAGGGAAGGCAGAAAGGTGGAAGGAGTATATAGAAGGTTTATACAAGGGCGATGTACTTGAGGACAATATTATGGAAATGGAAGAGGATGTAGATGAAGACGAAATCGGAGATACGATACTGCGTGATGAGTTTGACAGAGCACTGAGTCGAAACAAGGCCCCCGGAGTAGACAACATTCCATTAGAACTACTGACGGCCTTGGGAGAGCCAGTCATGACAAAACTCTACCAGCTGGTGAGCAAGATGTATGAGACAGGCGAAATACCCTCAGACTTCAAGAAGAATATAATAATTCCAATCCCAAAGAAAGCTGGTGCTGACAGATGTGAAAATTACCGAACTATCATTTTAATAAGTCACAGCTGCAAAATACTAACGCGAATTCTTTACAGACGAATGGAAAAACTGGTAGATGCGGACCTCGGGGAGGATCAGTTTGGATTCCGTAGAGGCAATACTGACCTTACGACTTATCTTAGAAGAAAGATCAAGGAAAGGCAAACCTACGTTTCTAGCATTTGTAGACTCAGAGAAAGCTTTTGACAATGTTGACTGGAATACTCTTTTTCAAATTCTAAAGGTGCCAGGGGTAAAATACAGGGAGCGAAACGCTATTTACAATTTGTACAGAAACCAGATGGCGGTCATAAGAGTGGAGGATCATGAAAGGGAAGCAGTGGTTGGGAAAGGAGTGAGACAGGGTTGTAGCCTCTCCCCGATGTTATTCAATCTGTATATTGAGTAAGCAGTAAAGGAAACAAAAGAAATATTTGGAGTAGGTATTAAAATTCATGGAGAAGAAGTAAAAACTTTGAGGTTCGCCGATGACATTGTAATTCTGTCAGAGACGGCAAAGGACTTGGAAGAGCAGTTGAACGGAATGGACAGTGTCTTGAAAGGAGGATATCAGATGAACATCAACAAAAGCAAAACGAGGATAATGGAATGTAGTCAAATTAAATCGGGTGATGCTGAGGGAATTAGATTAGGAAATGAGACACTTAAAGTAGTAAAGGGGATTTGCTATTTAGGAAGTAAAATAACTGATGATGGTCGAAGTAGAGAGGATATAAAATGTAGACTGGCAATGGTAAGGAAAGCGTTTCTGAAGAAGAGAAATTTGTTAACATCGAATATAGATTTATGTATCAGGAAGTCGTTTCTGAAAGTATTTGTTTGGAGTGTAGCCATGTATGGAAGTGAAACATGGACGATAACTAGTTTGGACAAGACGAGAATAGAAGCTTTCGAAATGTGGTGCTACAGAAGAATACTGAAGATAAGGTGGACAGATCACGTAACTTATGAGGAGGTATTGAATAGGATTGGGGAGAAGAGACGTTTGTTGCACAACTTGACTAGAAGAAGGTATCGATTGGTAGGACATGTTCTGAGGCATCATGGGATCACCAATGTAGCATTGGAGGGCAGCGTGGAGGGTAAAAATCGTAGAGGGAGACCAAGAGATGACTACACTAAGCAGATTCAGAAGGATGTAGGTTGCAGTAGGTACTGGGAGATGAAGAAGCTTGCACAGGATAGAGTAGCATGGAGAGCTGCATCAAACCAGTCTCAGGACTGAAGACAACAACAACAATATTTTATCCTTTTGTAAAATTTTCAATAAAAAATGTAATGGTAATAAAACTGAGTTTGTATTATATAACATGTAAAATAACAAAATTACGACCAGCTATATAATTACAGGCAGCAGGTCTTTGCTCCAAAAATAAATAAATTTATAATCCTATAACGACCTGACCAAATGTCCTTCACGTCCTGTGACCGAGGTTTGTCCTCTCCGTATAGCAGGAGAGGCGGGCGATCAGTGACAGATCGTCAGCCAGAGTGAATTCATCAGCAAGCACAAGGGTTTCAGAGCACAATGTCCAGTGCATATCGTTGAGAATGGGACTCCGCAGCAGATTGTCTCTAGGTTTTCCCATGTTTATCAAATAACATAGTCGATGACGACAGAAGTGAGCACAGGGTCATCGAGAATGGACAGTGGAGGAATGGGAACGCCTCGCTTGGTCGGATGGATCACGTTTCTTCTGACACCTGATCGATGGTAGTGTCCGAACACGCCGTCATCCAGGCGAACGACTGCTCGAACCATGCACCGCTCCATAGCGAGGGAAGTATTCTGCTAGGGAGGCCATTTATCTGGGTTTCCATGGGACCGGTGGTAGCAATAGAAAGGCACCATGGCAGTGGTGTGTTACGTGAACGGACATTTTACTTGATGTCTTCCTCTTCGGCGATTGTATCCTCCAGCAAGATAACGGTACTTTTCACGATCGTGCTATAATGGTCTGAGAAGAATGATAGTTAACTCTTGTTGATGTCTTGGCCACAGTATTCACCTGATCTGAATCGGATTTCTGGCTCCAGCTCCCCACTCACAACCCACTGGCTCGTAATTTACGAGATTTCCGTGACATGTGCGTAGAAGTCTGGTACCACATCCTCCAGAAAGCTACAAAGGACTTGTTGAACGCATACCACGCAAAATCGCTGCTGCACTGTGTCCATAGGTAGACGAGCGTGGTATTTTCGTAGCGTTTTGTCCATCAGTATCTCTTCCACATCCCTAGCTAACAGTCCCCTGTACGATACCAACCTTCACATCCATGACTAAATTAAGAAATAACTAGCAAAAAATGAGAGACTTCTTCCCAGTTCTTCAAAGAATTAGACGACGTAGAAGTCCTCCAATAGGCTTCACAAGGTACATGAAAACCTGTAAAAATGAAATCTCGTAGTGTCATTGACTATGGGATGTAGAACGAAGCAGATACGTGACGAGGTTCTACAACTCTCAGCATCACCAGCGACGTGCAGTGTGGTAAAACGCAGTTAAAATTGCCATTTTTGGTATCCTGTTGTGTGATATATTGTTTTCGTTTCATTTTTATTAACTGTAACTAATCATGATAATGTATTCTCACTTTTGCGCTGACTTAATAATAGAAAACCGTATAAACTCTAAGATAAAGAAAAACGACCCTCCACAAAGGAGTTGTCCGAATGGGGCGGAAATCGGTAGATGTGTCGTACATGTAAAGACAAACAAGTGATTACAATTTCCGAAAAACTGGATGATTTATTCAACAGAAGGAGCTTCATAAATTAAGGAAACCAATAACGCGTTGATCCACCTGTGGCCATTATGTAAGCATTTATTTGGCTTGGCACTGATTGTTAGAGGATGTTCTCCTGAGGGACATAGTCTCAAATTCGGTCTAACTGGCGAGTGAGATCATCAAAATCCCGACCTAGTTGGACTGCCGTGCCCATAATGCTTCAAACGTTATCAGTTGGTTTGAGATCCGGTGACCTTGCTGGCCAAGGTAGGGTTTGGGAAACACGAAGACAAGCAGTAAAAAGAAACATCCTGGCAGATTAAAACTGTGTGCCCGACCGAGACTCGAACTCGGGACCTTTGCCTTTCGCGGGCAAGCGCTCTACCATCTGAGCTACCGAAGCACGACTCACGGCCCGTACTCACAGCTTTACTTCTGCCAGTATCCGTCTCCTACCTTCCAAACTGTAAAGTTGGTAGAACACTTGCCCGCGAAAGGCAAAGGTTCCGAGTTCGAGTCTCGGTCGGGCACACAGTTTTAATCTGCCAGGATGTTTCATATCAGTGCACACTCCGCTGCAGAGTGAAAATCTCATTCTGGAAGCAGTAAAACTCTCGGCGTATGCATTATATTACTGAAATGGAAACCCAGGATGGCTCGCCATGAAAAGCAACAAACCGGGCGTACAGTGTCGTTGATGTACCTCTGTGATGTAAGGGTGCCGCGGGTGACAACTAAAGGGATCCTGCCATGAGAAGAAATGGCACCCCAGACCATCACTCCTGATTGTCAGGCCGCATGGCGGGTGACAGACAGGTTGGTATCCATCCGCTGTCTGTGGGGTCTCCAGGCACATCTTGGCTCATCGCTGGAGACAGTTCTACTCCACTGAAAGAGACTCCACGCAAAATGTGACAGATACCACTGCAAACGTGCTTCCTACTCTGTAGGAATCAGCATGGGTTTCGAAAAAGACGATCGTGTGAAACCCAGCTCGCGCTATTCGTCCACGAGACTCAGAGGGCAATAGACACTGGTTCCCAGGTAGATGCCGTGTTTCTCGACTTCCGCAAGGCGTTTGATACAGTTCCCCATAGTCGTTTAATAAAGTAAGAGCATATGGGCTATCAGACCAGTTGTGTGATTGGATTGAACAGTTCCTAGATAACAGAACGCAACATGTCATTCTCAAGGGAGAGAAGTCTTCCGAAGTAAGAGTGATTTCAGGTGTGCCGCAGGGGAGTGTCGTAGGACCGTTGCTATTCACAATATACATAAATGACCTTGTAGATGACATCGGAAGTTCACTGAGGCTTTTTGCAAATGATGCTGTGGTATGTCGAGAGCTTGTAAGAATGGAAAATTGTACTGAAATGTAGGATGATCTGCAGCGAATAGACGCATGGTGCAGGGAATGGCAATTGAATCTCAATGTAGACAAGTGTAATGTGCTGCGAATACATTGAAAGAAATGTCCCATATCATATAGCTACAATACAGCAGGTCAGCAACTGGAAGCAGTTAATTCCATAAATTATCTGGGAGTACGCATTAGCAGTGATTTAAAATGGAATGACCGTATAAAATTAATCGTCGGTAAAGCAGATACCAGGCTGAGATTCATTGGAAGGATACTAAGGAAATGCAGTCCGAAAACAAAGGAAGTAGGTTACAGTACGCTTGTTCGCCCACTGCTTGAATACTGCTCAGTAGTGTGGGATCTGTACCAGATAGGGTTGATAGAAGAGATAGAGAAGATCCAACGGAGAGCTGCGCGCTTCGTTACACGATCATTTAGTAATCGCGAAAGCGTTACGGAGATGATAGATAAACCCAAGTGGAAGACTCTGCAGGAGAGACGCTCAGTAGCTAGGTACGGGCTTTTGTTGAAGTTTCGAGAACATACCTTCACCGAGCAGTCAAGCAGTATATTGCTCCCTCCTCTGTATATCTCGCGAAGAGACCATGAGGATAATATCAGAGAGACTAGAGCCCACACAGAGGTAAACTGACAACCCTTCTTTCCACGAACAATGCGAGACTGGAATAGAAGGGAGAACCGATAGAGGTACTCAAGGTACCCTCCGTCGACATTCTCAGTGGCTGTATCGCTATGTACCACAACGTCTTGAACCCTTTGGCTGTACTCCAAGTCTGCACACTACCGTTTTCCTGCAGTACACTAATTTACAATAACAGCAGTATTAGGTTTATATTTTTAACATCTCCAGACTGTTTAAATGTCCATTGTATTGCTAGTGTTGATACATATCCTTGGAACAAAATTTCGACCTATAGTTCATCTGCTTCTCAAAAATTGTTTTTTTACATTTCCTCGGCGCCAAGTTATTTTTTTTTTTTTCATGCGTTAGTGGATTGGCGCCTTTCAGTTGGTTGCTGCTTATTGTAAAGATTGTGAAGATCTACCAAAGTGAAAGGTGACTTTCGTAGTGCATCACACACAATCGCTTATACGATCAGTGACAATACGTTCTTTGTCCATGGTAGGATTTCGATTTAACAGTGCTATTTCGAATTCATTGTATTAAATAATATCACTTGTTGGAGACGTTTTTCAGCCGTTTATAACATATTATTCTCTCCACGTGTCATGGAAGCATCTTAAGAGCAACGAATAGAAAATCAGGACATTTACTGGGTGCTGAAACGATGACTTTTCCCGTTCTCCTCCGTCCGCGAGTAGACGAGGAAAGAGAATGACGAGGTGTATCTCCGCCACCCAAAGCGTACACTGATGTGTCGCGTATTTACGAAGAATCAGATAAAAATAAACAAGAAAACGTCATTTCACGCGTCGTCTAGAGCCAGTTTCTTCTCATCTAATTACGGTTTCAACATCCTGCTTCTAGTAAAACGCGTAACAATATTTTGTAATATTCCTTAAAGAAAATAATTCTAGTCAACAATACCACTGTTTCGCTTCACCTTAAAAGAAAATAAAGTTAGTTTTCTCACTAGGCTAGACATTGAACGTCAGTCCGCAGCGCTGAGCAGTTCATTTTGTGGCAGAGCTTTGTGTCCCGGTAATACTGGCTTATCTTATCACACACATCGCTGTTTACTGTGCTCGTTCACACACTCGCCGGATGTTGCAGCCAACGAAATGAGAGCCAAACTTTCAATCCGAAAATCTTATTACAAGCATAGTGACCTGATCTGTCAATACTGACTTTGGAACCCAATCCTTCTAGTATAAATGCCAAACAGGCACACCTGACTACGTATTACGCCTGTTAGCTTATGAGGTATACTTGGATAAGTGCTTGTAAGATGCTGTGAACTGAAACTAATGCACTATAATGAATTCACACAGTCATTTTTTTGGTGAAATAATTTCATAATTTTAGTAAGTTAGAAGTAGCTTGACCTAATGAAATCAGTGTATGGAAGCAGAAAGGTCAGTTAGGAAACTTCAGTATCCCTAGAACATCTTTGTTTCGTATACATTTTATTCTTTTCCCAGAAAGGAGACCAGTAAAGTAAAACTTTATAATTAGGACTCTATTTTATTCACTTCCTCTGCTTATGTGCTTCACTCCAAAGCACGCCCCAGTGCTGCACACGTCTCCGCTTTGGCACTTCGTTTGCTCGTGTTACATTCTTAAGCATCCATCTACCGGTAACGAAGAACCATACTTATTAAAGAAGACAACTTGCAGAAATATACCAAAACAAATTTTGTTCCAGTAGTAATTTCGTTGTAAATTGTTATTTACTTGCTATATTTTCCACATATATTGTAGTCAATGATCCCAAGAGCTCCCTAGTTCTACTTCTTTACAGTTCTTCAGCGTGTAAGACTCAATATCTCTTACCTCTTACGTGATTTAAAATTAGCTTCTTTGTGGGCCTATCTTTTTTAAAACAGTGTTAATAGCACAACACAGGCTAAATTTATAATTAAAAGAGCGGGTTAATTCAACCAAGTGCGTTAAATTTTATTGAATCCTCCTCGCTATAATCTGAGTCGTATCATCAATTGATATTTTCTCATTGTTTAACATTCTTTTGAGCTGAGTCATGAATATTACCGTCGTGCTAACATCAAATTGAATTTTAAGTTACGTAACCAGAAAGCTGGCTAGTAACAAATGTAAACTGCATACATAATTTGCAATTTTGTGCTTTCACTTTTGGATAATAACAATACATTCTTTATATATTTCAATAGTTAAAACTTGAAACACGACGAGGAAGCACCGCGCATGCGCACACGAGCACGTCCGTGCTCAAACCCACGGTAGAGACAGAAATTCCGTCTGCAAGTATACTCGAAGCTACAGTCTGAGCCCACCTGGAGCGTTCACCTTTTAGTTACGAGAACGTATCTGTCTTTCAAGCGCGAGCGAGCAAGAGGAGCAATACGTCCCTAGAATCGAAAAAAATAAATCTCAGAAATTTTGTACATGTGGACGGGCGAATCTAGTTTGATGCAGAAATGGGAATCTCACACAATATGGCGATCTGTACACATTCTTCCTCACTCAATTTTCATAAGTCCTTAGGCCAGTCTGAAACAACTATACATTCATTAATTATAAACATATAACAAGTTACATTTTTGCATTATATTAAATACTTAGGTGTCTCAGATTTCGTATTACATATGGTTCTTCAGGTATAGGCCCTAACTGCTTATGTTTCAGAAGATGCGAACTGGTACAATAAATTTCGTTCTGTTTTCAGACACGTTGGAATAAAACGGAAAGCTCTATTTGAAATCTGTTACAGGTAAAAAGCACCGTTCCATCAGGGCTATCGTCAGAAATTTTGTAATTTGTAATTGTTCACTATAGACCTGTTTTCGGATGTTGCGCCATTGTCAAGTGATATCTAAATCATAATAAATGTACATCTAATGTACTTAGATTTAGACTGACATGTAAATAGCATTGCCACAGCCACAAAAATTTTCGGGACGTAAGGTGCAATAAATCTTAGACTATGTAACAAAAACTCATGTACATTGAACGCCAAAGGTATTTCAGTACAAGTCACTGAGCGTATAAACGTCCTGGTAGATACCGTCGCTAGCTTTCTGAGACTCTCTGAGAACATGAAATTTGGATGCAGAAGAACACATCACCAAAAATACACTAACTTTAGAAGAACTGCAATACTCAGGAAGAATAGCCGGAATAAATTCAAGATTAGTTGTAGAAGCAAGCCAGCCAGAGAAATCTTTTGTGTGACCAGCAATTTCGATGTAATGCTAATTTCATACAGTAAAGATTGTCAAACGAAGTGCAAACGTGTAGGCAATTTCCAGTATGCCTCGTCAACATGAGAGAACACAGTTCCAGCATATCAGTGAGTTTGAAAGAGTGGAAAATTTGGTCACTGGAACTTCGATCTGTGCAGAGGTAAGTTGATAAGACAGTGTTTCTCTCGCGTGTATAGTGAATTTATGTGTGTTGTGTGTGTGTATGTGTGTGTGTAAATAGTGGACAGCACGACGCAGCGCGCAGCGACCTACCGGTGCAAAATAAGGTACATTCAGGACATTAAAATGGAATGATCATATAAAGTTGATCGTCGGTGAAGCAGATGCCAGACTGGGATTCATTGGAAGAATCCTAAGGAAATGCAATCCGAAAACAAAGGAAGTAGGTTACAGTACGCTTGTTCGCCCATTGCTTGAATACTGCTCAGCAGTGTGGGATCCGTACCAGATAGGGTTGAAAGAAGAGATAGAGAAGATCCAACGGAGAGCAGCGCGCTTCGTTACAGGATCATTTAGTAATCGCGAAAGCGTTATGGAGATGATAATAAACTCCAGTGGAAGACTCTGCATGAGAGACGCTCAGTAGCTCGGTACGGGCTTTTGTTAAAGTTTCGAGAACATACCTTCACCGAAGAATCAAGCAGTATATTGCTCCCTCCTACGTATATCTCGCGAAGAGACCATGAGGATGAAATCAGAGAGATTAGAGCCCACACAGAATCATACTGACAGTCCTTCTTTCCACGAACAATACGAGACTGGAATAGAAGGGAGAACCGATAGAGGTACTCAGGATACCCTCCGCCACACACCGTCAGGTGGCTTGCGGAGTATAGATGTAGATGTAGATATTTTATGCTATTTAGCTGAACAACGCATTTTATGCTATTTAGCTGAACAACGCATTCTGAGGATTTTACAGAAGAAGTCGAAGTCGTAATGGTAGAGTAGCAAGGGCGATTCTTGCTGACACCAAGCCAGGTTGTAACAGGCGCGGGGAACGTTAGATGCCAGTGACGTGTGAGGACGAGGCTACGACAAAAGTAGAGCGCAGGTCTTACACGTCGATCTCGGATGTACGCGTAAATGCATTAATTACATTGCCAGAACAGTAATAATTAACGAGGTAATAATTTTAAGATAGTTTAATGCGGGAAATGGACTCTGATGACTCGTCAGTATTGCTGCGTTTCTTGAAAGACGGAAAGGGACATTTTCGAGTGGCAAGAACGAGCACTTGGCTAGCTGATCCTCGAAGATAAGGCTGTGTTCCAGATTGAGGAGAGCGTGAAGCATAGGCTCTGATTTAGTCACGTTGGTAGATAAAAAAGATGGCTATGCACATTCACCTGCAGTTGAATTGAGACACTTAATATATCAGCAGTCTTAATAGTTAATATTAGCTGAACACATCAATCACCCAGTTTAAGAGCAAGCGCTGTGCCACCCATGACTATTTGTTGCATTATGGCTTATTACATTCGATGGTTGATTGATGAGCATCGATATAATAAATGTAACATTTTTATCAAATGATATTATTCCGGGACGTATCCCAGAGGTAACTTCGCAAAGAATCTAATATTAGTATTTTAACTGTTTTAGCAGCACGTCCCACAGCTGCACCGTAAAGGCCGACTACTTTATAACTGGATCACTAAACGTTATCGCAGAACAAGATGACTGCAGTCTTGTCCACATGGCCGTTAAGGACCGTAATGTTTCGTCCACAATGTACGCTCGGCGTTGGAGCTCTGAAGTTGGCGTGGACCTGTTCGTGTCAACGGTACGACGCCACCAGCCAAGGTCTGCACTCGACTTCCATTGTCCTGAACGCCTCAGACTGTAACGGCCACGTAAACGTCGTTAGTACTGTGTTGAATGGAACCGAGTAATGTTTTTGGTCGTGTCCCGTTTCTACGTGTTTCACGAGGTAGACGCAAATGTGTGTCACGCTAATTTGGTTACGCAGTATGAGAGCCTGCACAGTTTGCCAGCATAGAAGTCAAACGACAAGTGTGAAGGTTTGAGGGATGATTGGATAAAGACTACCCGATTGGCTGCTTCATACTGAAGATAACATATTAGGGAATTTTTAGTGCCTCACGTGCTGCCTCTTCTCGAGGTAACTGAAAGTTCATATTTCTGCAGGATAGGCCCATCCAAATGTGGCAGTGACTGTAACAGCCTCCTTCAGTGAACGATGTGTATTACTGTTTCCTTATCCTCCACGTTCGTCACACATGAGAGTCATCAAACATCTTTGGGAGATTTTTAGCTGCCACATGTTACAAGGGAGGCCACGACGTATGCATCAGATTTACTTCAGAGTTTGTATATCTTTAGCAGGACATTAAAACAACAGAATATGGGAGTAGTAAGGTGCACTACTCTGGCAATTCCGAGAAAATCGCAAGAGAAGTTTCACGCGTCTGTTATGTACCTGATGAGTCTGTACATAGGTGCTGGATGACAGGGCTCATGGTGGTCCAATGGCTAGCGTTCGAGCTTGCTAAGAGGAACGTGTGTATGGCGACAGTTTTCTCATCATCGATGATATTATTTAATCTATACGACATTTGAGAGGTAATATAACTTAAAAACGTGTATATTTGCATGAAGTTTTAGCGGATTTCATGTTATTGGACTATTTACTATTTTTTATTATATTTAATTGTTAGAACAAACATATCTGTAGCTATCGATAAGTAAATGAAGAAACGAATAGAGTTTTCCTGAAAATGTATGCCTGTCGTGATTTGGGAAATCCATTATACATGCAATCTGGTAAGATACTCGGAATTACTTTGCACCTCGACGCTTCGAGCTGCAGACACAGAGGCAGGCCCCTTTTGGCACTAAACTTGCTTAGTTGTGAGACGTTGCTAATGTAGCAAGAACGAATAGTGTACGTGCAAATTTTTTGATTATCACAGAATTTACATTCGTACTGCAAAAAAGGAGGTCGAACCGTCGCCTCGTACACATTCGTCTTAGGAAGCTAATCACGTTCTTTTTTGTATTTGGTCGTAGCATCCGTTGAAGAGTTCAAACAAATGGTTCAAATGGCTCTAACCACTATGGGACTTAACATCTGAGGTCATCAGTCCCCAAGACTTAGACCTACTTAAACCTAACTAACCTAAGGGCATCACACACATCCATGCCCGAGGCAGGATTCGAACCTGCGACTGTAGCAGCAGCGCAGTTCCGGACTGAAGCGCCTAAAACCACTCGGCCGCAGTTGAAGAGTTCGTTGTTAACCCCCTCACTCAGTTTGTTATTACAGAGACCAGCTTGCTCTCTGAGTTAACACGCTGAGCTACCGTGTCGGCATCACTTGACCACCACGAACTGTTTCGTCCGGCACCTATGCACAGATACGTAAGTTACATATTAGTGGCCTAAAACTTCTCTTGCGATGTTCTCGGAATTGCCAGGGTAGTGCGCCTTACTATTTGCACATTATTGTTCTAATGGCCTACTAAAGGTGTAAAATGTTAGAACTAAATCCATGATCACAACGTGGTGGCCTCCTCTTGTTAGTCACGATGGTCCAGTGGCCAAGTTTAATGTTTCATGAAGTCGCATGCACATTCGGTCGGGGAAGATTCCCTAGTAAAATATCGAAGGCATCTTTGAAACCAAGGCACGACAAGACGTTTAGATACAGAATTCTGGAATTTGCAAATGAGTACAATTCTGCAATCAAAATTGTTAAGGCTTTTGTGGCCACCTGTTGACAAATTTCATGTTGCTTCTGTCTCGCGTTCTTCGGCCGACGTTTGTTTGATGATTTTGCTGACGTTCTGCTAGCACGAGTGGCTGGCATCGTCAAAACTTCACCCTCTATTGCTGGTGGCGGACTGGCGTCGAACCCTCTGCCGTATTCCGTATGCCGTACGTACCTGTCAAGCCAGCCTCCCAAGGCTTTTTCAAAAAATGGTTGAAATGGCTCTGAGCACTATAGTACTTAACATCGGAGGTTATCAGTCCCCTAGAACTTAGAACTACTTAAACCTAACATCACACACATCCATGCCCGAGGCAGGATCCTAACCTGCGACCGTAGCAGTCGCGCGGTTCCGAACGGAATCGCCTAGAACCGCTCGGCCACCGCGGCCGGCAAGGCTTTTTCCTAATCATTCCAGCCGTGGTTCTCCTCTTGTTGCCTGCAGCACAGGAATCCAGGATCTGTTCACCTTGAGCCTATCGTTTCATGATAGGGCTGTTGTCATGTTTGTGGATTTTCTAATGCTTCCCGGAACAAGTGTGCGTGGGTGCTCTTTTTCACAACTAGAATATTCGTGTCGGTGAGTTGTATTACTTCGTCGGTCTACCACAGCGAGTGCTCCGCCACTGCTGATTTCTCCACCTGTCCCACCTGGATTGCCGATTCGTTTGTCTAGTCGTTTCAACATAGACTCTTCGGCATATAGAAGGAATGCAGTATACTCCCGACATTGCAAGTTACTCCCTTTTGTTGTTTGCCAATCTGAGACATACTTTTTGTTTATTTTTCACTTTAAAAATAGTGTTTACGCTGTGTTTGCCTAACATATGGCCGCTTATCTCCGCCATCCTGGGGAATTATGGCAGAAATGCTGTACTCGATATTTCTTCTTCCGTTGTGTCATTTTACACTCCGTGTTCAGGCCACAAGTGGCCCATCGGGACCATCCGACCGCCGTGTCATCCTCGGGTGAGGATGCAGATAGGAGGGGCGTGTGGTCAGCACACCGCTCTCCCGATCGTTATGATGGATTTATGTGACCGGAGCCGCTACTATTCGGTCGAGTAGTTCCTCAATTGGCACCACGAAGCTGAGTGCACCCAGAAAAATGTCGACAGCGCATGGCGGGCCGGATGGTCACCCATCCAAGTGCCGGCCGCACCCGACTGCGCTTAAATTAAGTGATCTGGCGGGAACCGGTGTATCCACTGCGGCAAGGCCGTTGCCCTGTGTCACTTTACCTAGTGTTAAATTTCGTGACACTACTTTTGTAACTGGCGGTGTACCCATTTCCCTTCAGAGCGCTTTCGAGGTGTTGCATATCACTTCCAAGGTGCTGCAGCTCATATATTCGTCTTGCGCAAATTAGGAGCACATTAGTCATACCTCTTTTCACATCTACATCGACATTTATACTCCGAAAGCCACCCAACGGTGTGTGGCGGAGGGCATTTTACGTGCCACTGTCATTACCTCCCTTTCCTGTTGCAGTCGCGTTTGGTTCGCGGGAAGAACGACTGTCTGAAAGCCTCCGTGCGCGCTCTAATCTCTCTAATTTTACATTCGTGATCTCCTCGGGAGGTATAAGTAGGGGGAAGCAATATATTCGATACCTCATCCAGAAACGCATCCTCTCGAAACCTGGCGAGCAAGCTGCACCGCGATGCAGAGCGGCTCTCTTGCAGAGTCTGGCACTTGAGTTTGCTAAACATCTCCGTAACGCTATCACGGTTACCAAATAACTCTGTGATGAAACGCACCGCTCTTCTTTGGATCTTCTCTATCTCCTCCGTCAACCCTATCTGGTACGGATCCCACACTGATGAGTAATACTCAAGTGTAGGTCGAACGAGTGTTTTGTAAGCCACCTCCTTTGCTGATGAACTACATTTTCTAAGGACTCTCCCAATGAATCTCAACCTGGTACCCGCCTTACCAACAATTAATTTTATATGATCATTCCACTTCAAATCGTTCCGCACGCATACTCCCAGATATTTTACAGAAGTAACTGCTACCAGTGTTTGTTCCGCTATCATATAATCATACAATAAAGGATCCTTCTTTCTATGTATTCGCAATACATTACATTTGTCTATGTTAAGGGTCAGTTGCCACTCCCTGCACCAAGTGCCTATCCGCTGCATTTCGCTACAATTTTTTAATGCTCCAACTTCTCTGTATACTACAGCATCATCCGCAAAAAGCCACATGGAACTTCCGACACTATTTACTAGGTCATTTATATATATTGTGAAAAGCAATGGTCCCATAACACTCCCCTGAGGCACGCCAGAGGTTGCTTTGACGTCTGTAGACGTCTCTCCATTGATAACAACATGCTGTGTTCTGTTTGCTAAAAACTATTCAATCCAGCCACACAGCTGGTCTGATATTCCGTAGGCTCTTACTTTGTTTATCAGGCGACAGTGCGGAACTGTACCGAACGCCTTCCGGAAGTCAAGAAAAATAGCATCTACCTAGGAGCCTGTATCTATTATTTTCTGGGTCTCATGAACAAATAAAGCGAATTGGGTCTCACACGATCGCTGTTTCCGGAATCCATGTTGATTCCTACAGAGTATATTCTGGGTTCCCAAAAACGACATGATACTCGAGCAAAAAACATGTTCTAAAATTCTACAACAGATAGACGTCAGAGATATAGCTCTATAGTTTTGCGCATCTGCTCGATGACCCTTCTTGAACACTGAGACTACCTGTGCTCTTTTCTAATCATTTGGAACCTTCCGTTCCTCTTGACACTTGCGGTACACGGCTGTTAGATGGGGGGCAAGTTCTTTCGCGTACTCTGTATAGAATCGAAATGGTATCCCGTCAGGTGCAGTGGACGTTCCTCTGTTGAGTGATTCCAGTTACTTTTCTATTCCTTTGACACTTATTTCGATGTCAGTCATTTTTTCGTTTGTACGAGGATTTAGAGAAGGAACTGCAGTGCGGTCTTCCTCTGTGAAACAGCTTTGGAAAAAGGTGTTTAGTATTTCAGCTTTACGCGTGTCATCCTCTGTTTCAATGCCATCATCATCCCGGGGTGTCTGGATATGCTGTTTCGAGCCAATTACTGATTTAACGTAAGACCAGAACTTCCTAGGATTTTCTGTCAAGTCGTTACATAGAATTTTACTTTCGAATTCACTGAACGCTTCACGCATAGCCCTCCTTACGCTAACTTTGACATCGTTTAGCTTCTGTTTGTCTGAGAGGTTTTGGCTGCGTTTAAACTTGGAGTGAAGCTTTCTTTGCTTTCGCAGCAGTTTCCCAACTTTGTTGTTGTACCACGGTGGGTTTTTCCCGTCCCTCACAGTTTTACTCGGCACGTACCTGTCTAAAACGCATTTTACGATGGCCTTGAACTTTTTCCATAAACACTCAACATTGTCAGTGTCGGAACAAAAATTTTCGTTTTGATCTGTTAGGTAGTCTGAAATCTGCCTTCTATTACTCTTGCTAAACAGATAAACCTTCCTCCCTTTTTTATATTCCTATTAACTTCCATATTCAGGGATGCTGCAACGGCCTTATGATCACTGATTCCCTGTCCTGCACATACAGATTCGAAAAGTGCGGGTCTGTTTGTTATCAGTAGGTCCAAGATGTTACCTCCACGAGTCGGTTCTCTGTTTAATTGCTCGAGGTAATTTTCGGATAGTGCACTCAGCATAATGTCACTTGATGCTCTGTCTGACTCGGGTGGTGATTTGACAGTGCAGGTATCGGTCTGTGTGTGTCGGTTTTCGATACACACTGTGCCCAGGTTCTCACCATCCGTCGTAGCAAGCACAACTAAAAAGTCAGGATTTGGTCCTCTTCTAGCTCCATAATAAATATTATGTCGGGATTGAGACTGTTCAAATGTCTTAGGGTGATGACGAGGTAAGTGGACTACCCATGGCAATGCCTTCCAGCTTACTGAGTGGTACTATAGTAAACAAAGAAATGACATCATTGTTGATCAGGATGTCATTTGACCAGTTTTAGTTTCTTCAGTTTCTCAGCCAAATGTCCCGAGTCCTTTACATACGTGTCAGTCTTTCCCACATTCGGCTGAAGCAGAGGGGCCAAGTATTTCGTCAGTTCATATGTCGGCGAGTTAGCAACGCTTATGAACGGTCCTTGTGGTACAGCATCCTTGTGAATGTTTGGTAATAAGATTATGAGCAGAAGATTTGGGACCTATTCGGTCCGACGATGTACTGAAAACTAAATACTGATCCGATGCGGTGGGTCACACAGAAAACGAATCGGTTAATCAGGGCATCTTCTCTCTCAGTGGCTGTACACAGAAACCTGCACAACACAGAAGCCCTACCACCTCGGCTGTGCGAATTACTAAAAATTCATATGGATGTCCCACTAAGACTGATTAAAGTGCTGCTGGCTCACCGATGTATAAACTGGAGAACACTTGGCTTCTCTGCTTCAGCTAAAAGTGCTCAAGAGTGACAAATACATAAGGTATTCGGGACATATCATTCCGAAGACGAAGAATTTATAACTACGACCAAACGACGTCCTGGTCAGCTAATGTTGTTTCTTTGCTTAATAAAGTTCCAGTTAGCGATTCTTTTGAGTATATCGGCTCCGTTTTCCCGCATGACATTACCATACCCTTTCATCCGTGTCTTACCACGAGCTGTTTCATGTGGCATGGCGACTTCTACGAGTAGCTGGAAGGCAACGCCACTGATAGTCCACTTAGTCCAGTCTTCACCGATCATTTCGAAACACAGGCACTGGATATGGCACCTTGTACAGTTAAAGTGTGGTGCAGGTACGTCGACAACACCTTAATGTTGTGGAGCCATGGTTATGAAAAGCTCGGCGACTTCCTAAGGCATCTGAACAGTCTTCATGTTATTATAAAATTTGCTACGAAGGTAGAAAAGAACCAACAGCTAAACTTTCTGGGTTTGCTGATTATGAAGGATGGTGAGAACCTAAGACACAGTTTGTATCGAAAACTGACGCACATGGACCGATACCTACACAGACTGTTAAATTACCGCCAGAGCGGGATAATTAGTGCGCCCATTATGAGCACAAGACGAATGTTTGAGCTACAGCACCTCAGAAGCGATATGCAACATTTGGAAGGCTTTCTGAGGAGCAATGGGCACATCACCAGTCACATAAGAAGCATCATGAAATTTAACAATCGGCGAAGAGACACATCAAATGAAGAAGTGTCGGGTACGGCCTTTCTGTCGTACATCCCCAGGGTGACGGAGACAATCGGACGTATGGTGCGCCAACACGGAGTAAATACTATTTTTAAATCAACAGATAAAATCAGAAGGTGTCTCAGATCGTCAAAGAACAAAGGGGACCAACTTGCCATGTCGGTAGTATACCACATTGCCTGTAAATGTGAAAAAGTCGATATTGGAATGACTAGACGATCCATCAACAGTAGGATTGCCGAACATAAATGGTACTGCTGGTTGTGACAGGTGGAAAAATGAGCTATGGCGAAGCACGCGCTGTATGAGGCCGACCAAGTACACGTAATAAAATTCGCCGACACCGAAGTTGTTTCTGTAGAAAAGAACTACCACGTCTGCTCGTTGAGGGAAGCCTTAGGAAACCACAGACTTGACAATAGCAACAACAAGAAAACGCAAAGCCCAAAGGTGAATGAACCTGAATTTTTAAGTTGCAGAAAACGACTGTTGCTGGTAGCAAAGGGAGAATCACAGCAGTAAAGATCAGAGAAAAGCTCTCGGATTTGGCATGACAGACACATACAATTAATCTGTGACCACGTGCTCGATTCAGTCTGCCACGAGCAATGGCAGCCACTCGTGTTGGCTAAACGTCAGCAAAATCATCAAACGTACGTTCGCCGAAGAACCCGAGACAGAATCCAGAAGGCTGTTTGTCAATTGTGTTATCCTAATCATTTGTGTACTTTTATATTCTTAATTATTTAAAGGATCGATGTATCCATCTTGAAAATTCAGTTTTCAAAAACCTTAGTGTAGGTCAGATGCGCAGAAAAATCTGGAGATGACAAATGCTTCGTGCAAAACCAGGTAGCTGTTCCCCGACGTAAACAAATGTATAAAGTGGAAAAAAGGAGAAAAGGGCCGATCCTTTTTGATTTCATCAATTCTGAGAAATCAGTGAGCAAAGTCATTACCGTCAAGTATTTAGCCCTCTGCGCCTACATCAATTTTGGGTGGGTCGACTACATAAATTCAGATTTGAGGGAGGCCTGTTCCGGTTTGATATTCAATGGAAGTGTTCATTTTAATTCATACAGCAAGAAAGTCGCTCATAAAATTCTCGTTTACGAAGGAAGGATGGAATTTCCCATCGAAAATGAGGTCAATAAAGACAGAGCACAAGGTCGGACTGGGGAAAGATGGATAAGAAAATCGACCGTGTCCTAATTGAAGAAACCATTCCAACAATTATTTCAATCGATTTAGGGAAAGTACGGAAAACCCAAATCTGAATTGCCGTCTAAGGTTTGAAAAGCCGTTCTCCGAAAGTTGAGTGCAGCGTACAGAGCAACTCACCACCTAGTTCAGTGGAGCCCTCGTTCAACTGATTACTTAATGTTGTTCGTATATACTGGATTCTAATTAATTTGAGATAAGGGAAGAGAGAGAAAAATTCCACAGTGAAGCGTTGCACTAACCGCGACGAATACGTTTAGTCACTACAAGAAAGGCATCCCATTGGAAACACAGCAGGAAAGACATATATCCTGTACAAGTTCGCCTTTAAAATTACGAGAACGTCTGGTCCAAGCTGAGCAAAGCAGCTTATTGCTTCTGCCCACGTATAATAACCATGACGACAATACTTGGTAACTCTTGGTTTATGGAGAGGGGGTTGGGGGTACTTACAGCCGGTCTAGTAATGGAACTAGAAAGCATGCAAGAGAGAGAATAAGACAGTTACGCTTTAAACTATTTACAAGGACAACGGAAAAACTAAATCTGGGTGGCCAGAGTCACTAAATTAGTGCTGATGGCGAGTCAATTTTATTAATCAGCCTCCCGCCTCGCCACTTATCTCTGTGTACAGGGTGTAACAAAATATGCCGCGAAGCTTTCAGAGCACGTTCTCATAATAGAACAAGGAAATGTATTTTATAGATATGGGTCCACTTTATTTCTCTGTCAGATCTAATTATTCAGGCGTAAAGGGAGCTCTATGGCTTCAGCCCACATCATTCCGGATTAACAGTAGGTACGTCAGTCGAGGGCCCAATAAACAAAGATTTCCAAATAACAGAGCACACCCCACGTAAATATGTAATAGTGATTTTAAGTAACATTGCATCAGCCTTCGACAATCTTTGGTGGCCTGTTTTCTTCGCGCGACATCGTGAACTTCTGGTACCCGCAGTCCTGCACAATAGTTTTCTCGACTATTGTAAAACCAGGGTAGCAGATTGCCAAGTATGCACCCACAGAATAAACAAAAGGATTACGAAGGGATGTCCCCAAGGCTCTATCTGCGGTCCCATCTTCTGATATATCACATTCGAACCCCTCTTACATCCGACGAGCGCACTGACGGAGTCGCACGCTATACTCACGACCTCCTGGTTGTGGTATCAGGAGGCACAAGATCGGCATTAGAGAGCAAATCCAGTTATATCCTGAACACCATTACAAAATTAGTGCAGTACAAACAAACCAACAATTGCCACACACAAAACAGATCCCATGCTAACGAAAGGCACACTACAGATATACCCAGGAATAAAAATAAACAACACAAACATCAAAAGAGAGACAATCACTCGATACTAGGGAGTACATACTGATGGAAAACGTAACATCAACCAGCACATAAAAGTAACAACAAATAAGGCCGACGAAATTTTACACAAATTAACACTTTTAAAGACCGCACAATATAGACTACCCATCATGCACATGAGAGCATACCGCTCCACTCTCTGTGAGTAGTATGTGTGCTGGCGTAAGCTGTCGCTAGCACACCAGTCGGTAGAGATGTAGCAAGAAGATCGATAGCAGGCGCTGAATCAAACGCGCCTATTGGGAGAGAGGCCAAAGACAGACTCGCAGGCAACACGCCACCACTGCCCGGAGGGCGCAGTCTCAGTCAGTCTCAGTCACTAGCTCAGTCTCAGTCATTATCTCATCCGCTCAGTCACTGGCGCACCAACTCGCACTCCAAGTTTTCGTCTGTCAGTAAATTGCGACCAGATTAATGTTCATAGCGGGACTTTTACTTCTCCATCAGTGAGGCTAATGTGGACTGTAATTTGAAGAGCTTGTACCACAACACACGGACCCGCTTAAAGACAAGTAACTTCATGTTTATGTAAATAAAGAACCTTGTTAATACATGTGTGCAGTTGTGTTGTAGAAAGAGGATACTGGCCACCAAACAACAGTCTCTCCTTTGATTCCTACGGTACAAGACTCAACAGTGGCGACAAGGACACAAAAGTATGTTTCGTGGCAAGTGTGTGGGCACATAGACTCGTCCCCGGGATGAAGAGGATACCTGTGTGTCGCGGACAGAGGACTGTGCCCCTGAGACTGTCAGGAGCATTTAGCACCAACTCAGTAGAGGCAATGTGTGTTATTTGGGATGCCTTTCCAATAGATACACCCATCAGATATCGAGCTGCACCCTACAGGCTGAAGAAGGGAAGATCCGATAAGGGCAGGGAAATTACAGGAGAAAATATCGGGCAGAAACGGCAACAAAACTTCTGGCGGCTTGACATCTGGCTACAACAGTGGAAACAAAGTGACAAGAGTGGTAGGTTGTACACCTTTTCCCAGACATCTTTGAGCGCTTACGAATGAAACATAGCAATCCGAGTCGTGGCATGGTACACTCCAGCGTATTTGCTGCGCGTTTCGCTTGCAGACAGCGGCGACTGTTAGTGTGAGGAATATGGTAGTGGTGGTGGTGGTGGTTAGTGTTTAACGTCCCGTCAACAACGAGGTCATTAGAGACGGAGCGCAAGCTCGGGTTAGGGAAGGATTGGGAAGGAAATCAGCCGTGCCCTTTCAGAGGAACCATCCCAGCATTTGCCTGAAACGATTTAGGGAAATCACGGAAAACCTAAATCAGGATGGCTGGAGACGGGATTGAACCGTCGTCCTCCCGAATGCGAGTCCAGTGTGCTAACCACTGCGCCACCTCGCTCGGTGGGGGGAATATGGATCTCCGGAATATTTCGCTCTATATTGTGAGCGGTAGAGCCACTTACATAGAAACATACGGGAAATTACTACGGGAAATTGAGGTACTACAAGAAACACGCCGGGACGTAGGCAAGTGGGAACTACTGAACAAACACACAGGTCGAATCTCAAAAATTGAACACACTACCTATAAAGAAATGAGACCTTATCGATGTCGAGTTGGACGACGAATGGGTTAGTTCTTATGAAGACTCTATCGTAATGGATTCCTCTGACATTAACACCAAAGACGAAACAAATGGACAACAACATTTACCATACATAGACACAACACTGAATGAAGAAGTGGTAACAAACAGAAAAATTAGAATACAAACCTGTTTATCTATTAAGTAGGACAGTTCGTGGTTTGCTACTGTATCAGGTGCCACGTAAAATATGTGATTGACTACATTAACATAGAAAAACTGTAACACTGCTTATCTAGCTAATTAAAACACAAGTAATAATGACGAGTCGAAAATAAAACATAAAATAAACAACACTAAATGTAGAGATAGTGAAACATCGATAAAGTAGAATAGAAAATTGTCAGTAGATAAAGTAGGATAAATCATAATCATTACAGTACCAGGTGCCACATTAAACTTGTAACTAGATTACGGTAACATAGAAAACCTGTAACACTAGTAATTTTCCATTTCTTGATGGAGAAACACATTCATGATAGAGGCGGGCGCCCATTCAGATTTGTCTCAACTTTGAAATAAAGAAAGGTCTTGATCGCACAGATCTTTATTAAGAATTACTAGTTTCAAAATTTCAGTGTCGTACTAAAACTGTGGAATGAAGCGTACAAAGCAATTAACGATGGTAGACATACACATACTAACGTAAGTAGGCATCTTAGTGACTCATGTACAGAATTTTGAATTAACATACAATTTAAATCAAACCTTAGTAAAAAGTTCACGAAAGTGAGGGCATACACTGAATATAATACAGATCTAGTCTCGTATAAATATGTTTGACCGTGTTATTGGCTATTCGAAGAGAATGAGTGTCAAACTGACTGTGGCGATTATGCTACGCAAGAAGTAAAGGAAGGCCGATATGTCAAGTTAAATAGTAACTTTACAAATAACTATACGTTGCGACGCACTATACGTCAGAACATCGTGAAAAACTTGACAAAGATACAGTTATGTTACTTTTGTGGATGAGAAAATGATATATTGACTGTAGGTAAAATTTGGATAGCATGAAATGTGGGTCATTAGGTAACATCGTGAATGGAACACCAGATACAGTCGTTAGTCAATAACCAAAACAGATGACATGTTTGCACCCATTAAATGATTGAAAACAATGTAAGCACAAAATCAATACAGATCACAAATAAAAGTCGTGAAAGAATGAGTTTGTAGCCGTCACAAAATGAAATCTTACATAACTGCCACTAAATGTTGTCATATTACAATAGCCTAACATATAATAATTAATATATAACTGAATCATTTAGGTACGCCTAGATTAGTGGCAACAGCTTGAATAAAAAGGAAGCTAATATTACTATGAAAATGATTTTTTAATTTTTTTAAAAAACAGTTAACGGTGTAGTATTCGTCCGTAATAACGGTTCAGCTGTTATCCGTTAATAACCATCAAAAAGTAAAATGTTACAAGAGTGTGATCAACTGAAGTCATCTTACAATAGTCGAACATATAATAGTTGACATACAATAGAACCATTTAGGTAATCCTAGATAAATGGCAACAATTTGAAATAAAATAGTAGCTACTATTACAATTTAAATTTTTCTTTCTCTTTTTTCCTTATTTTATAATGAGAAGCGTAATTTTTCAAAGGTAACGGAGACCACTTTGAAGATTTTATGTACGAAATATTTTCATTTGGCGTTCTAATTTCCTGTTCCTGTGTGTTTCCCATGATTAATATACGATCATGAGCGTCAGAAGATTAGTACTACTATGAAAATAAAGTATCTCTGGATCCATGTCCATGTCAGTGTGTAGAAGATTGGCGGTACCTTTCTTTTTCACGCTGTTTACGTAGTGGTCATGTGTAATTGCTTCACAGGAAACGAAGCGTGGATTTTCATTGGAACACCAATCTTGGTTACGAAATTTTCCATGTCAAGATCATGTAGCTATGGAGATATAGCCATATGAAATTATGTAATACCATCACGTATGCAGACATACTCGTAGAGCACTCTGTGGATAGTAAGGGAGTCATTCAGTACTGCACATTTCTTAGTTGCCAAAAACCGTTTTTTCAGAAAAGTAGCCGATTTTTACATCATAAAAAGTCTTGTAATGTTGTTCTTGGAAATAACAGCGGTCGTAAAGCGATTTAAAAAAAAATGTGTGTGAAATTTTATGGGACTTAACTGCGAAGGTCATCAGTCCCTAAGCTTACACACTACTTAACCTAAATTATCCTAAGGACAAACAGTCACACCCATGACCGAGGGAGGACTCGAACCTCCGCCGGGACCAGCCGCACAGTGCATGACTGCAGCGCCTTAGACCGCTCGGCTAATCCCGCGTGGCAAGCGCTTTAAAAAATTTAATTAAAAAACAGTCTTGGCCGAATAAAATGATTTATTTTTATTATACAAGGAAATCGATTTCGATTAGTATAAGAAACTCTTCACACAAGTTACTCTATGATGACTCTCGGACACGTCGGCAAGAAGCAGAAACCGCTCGGGGAAGGCATAAAGAGCAATTGATCTGCACGGCTTCCCACAGGAGTTCTCGCTCCGTGCCACTGTCTTCAACTGTTATCATGGAGTAACTGGTCTGAAGATGATTTTACACAGATCGAAACCGGTCATCTATTAAAATTAAAATAAATCATTTTATGTGGCCGGGACTATTTTTGAATTCAATTTTTCAATTTTCCGTCATAGATACTTGTTACAGTTTCAAACCTCATATACATTCATTAGATCTACATCTTCCTACTACAAGACTGAAGGAACGGCACTTAATTCAAACGATGCGCCAAACAAGAGAATCTGATAGTGATCTTAATGTTACCGTGCCCAAAAAAAAGAAGAGCTTCGCGCTTTCTTCGATCTGGTCAGAATGCCTGATTATTCCAGTAACTAAAATAAATGGCGTCTAAAAGCGTGCTACAATGTGACGTATACAGCATAACAGGAAGTCCATCAGGTCTCCTGGCTTTACGGCTATTTATTGACTTCTGTCTGTTTCCTGCGTTGGTGACTTTAACTTTGTCATGTATTACAGTACCTGGAGGACATTAACTGAGTCGGCCGGTAAGGCCGTGCGGTTCTAGGCGCTTCAGTCTGGAACCGCGTGACAGCTACGGTCGCAGGTTAGAATCCTTCCTCGGGCATGGACGTGTGTGATGTCCTTAGGTTAGTTAGGTTTAAGTAGTTCTAAGTTCTAGGGGACTGATGACCACAGATATTAAGTTCCATAGTGCTCAGAGCCATTTTTGGCATTAACTGACAGTATCCTCCCACAGAAGAACATCTGAAAAGAGTTTCAAAATTTGGAGCCTGAGTTCGTATATCAATCTTCTTTGTTAGCGATATAATCAGTAACGGAACAAATAATTTCGAGACACCAACTATTCTTCTTTAATTGTTTTGTAATTCTGAGTGAGCAGTTTGTCTCCGCAAACATTAAGAGATTCGTGTGTAGCCTTGTTTGAATCCCGTCTGCTTTCAACTGGTACACAGGACTCCTGCACTCTGCTACCACTTCTTCAGTAGCTTCCAACACGTAAAACGAGTATCACCTGTCTATTATTATCCTTATCACTGTGTACTCAACCCGCTCTCATGTCTCATACTGCGCCAAGGTTTCTCCACTTCGGGATTCTGAAATTGAAATATCTGTAATCGTGTAATATAGAATTTCCTTAGAATTTTTTTTAGAAAGCAGTAAGCGAGCTGTGATTGTTAATAAAACAAGGGGCCTATTAGCAATGTCATCCATTAACCTGTCAAATACGATGCTTCTCCTGTGTCGGGCAAAAACGGCCGTCTGACTCAGCTGCGAGTATTAGCGATACTGAGGAAGGTTTATAAACTAAGCTCTGGGTGTATAAAGAGCGTTTGTGCGTTCTTCTGTAGGAGGAGCTAAATATATTACGGAGACGACTCAAAGCGCTGGCAGTTGCGATGCTGCGCTGTTTGCTTTCCTGTGGGTCGCGAAGCAGTCGGGACACCTATATCGATTTTACGACGAGCGCTACCTCGACTCCGGCGTCTTTTATGCAGAAAGAAGTCTCGCAGTATTCTCTGTGTCAGTGTCGCTGGAGAAGTAAAGCGGGCAAGCGCCTCGTGAGCTTCCAATTGACGAGGTCCTCGCACTCGTCTGCTTCCCTAGCGCTCGGTCCCATGCACGGACTGCTCCCTTTAGACTGCCAGAGAGTAACTTCTCGAGGTGCACAATAAAAGTATTGCAGACAACATGAGAAAATTAAAAATATATTTTCTTTAAAACGTGAATGTAATCTCCCCCTATGTATGCTGCTGACGAAATATTCTCGAGCTTCTATCCAGGTGGCTGCGTTTAAATTCCGCGATGTTTCGTTGAGTGTCACTCTCATCATTTTCTGACAAAGTGTCGAGACTACGCAGGCTATTTACACTTCCGCACCCCTTTCCCCTTCAAAGGCGTTGGTGTCCCGTGGCGGGGAGGGGGTGGGAAGAGGGGCTGACGGCCTTCGACTATCGGCGTGTTCAATCTTCCTCAGAGTCGCAAAGAGTCAACTGCTGAGGGCATTCCCGGTGTACAGTTGCTCATGTAGGGTTCCATGTCGAAGTTAAATGTTCAAATGTGTGGGACTTAACTGCTAAGGTCATCAGTCCCTAAGCTTACACACTACTTAACCTAAATTATCCTAAGGACAAACACACACAACCATGCCCGAGGGACGAGTCGAACCTCCGCCGGGACCAGCCGCACAGTCGCACAGTCCATGACTGCAGCGCCTCTGACCGCTCGGTTAATCCCGCGCGGCTGTCGAAGTCAGGTGGTAGCCATCGACCCTGTTGACTATACTGTCACGGAGCCTTATCTCAATTGATTCTTTACTAACGCTCTCCCGAGAGTCACTAGCTCGGCACATCATTTTTGTTTTCTCACATTTGAACGTACGTCCTCTCTGAGGCTGTGTTCTGACACTGCTGACTTATCTTTATGCCCTAGACGTACGCATCTAATGTGTTCCACGCAGCGTTATGAGATACAGCGCTGTGTTTGCACTGCGTACTTGAGGCCACACCTAGTTGAAGTTTGTCCTTTCCTGCGCCAAGCATATTCCGTTTTCTGTGGTAGAGGGCTACCAGCTAAGTTAAACAATGGTACAGATGGCTCTGAGCACTATGGGACTTAACATCTGAGGTCATCAGTCCCCTAGAACTTAGAACTACTTAAACCTAACTAACCTAAGGACGCCACCCACATCCATGCCCGAGGCAGGATTCAAACTTGCGACCATAGCGGTCGCGCGTTTCCAGACTGAAGCGCCTTTCTAGGCCACAACGGCCGGCCAGCTAAGTTCGGTGCGAAGCACTACACTTGGAGCTACAGTCCGAAGTTGTGCTCAGTAGTTGACAATTCGTAAGGTTGGGCAACCCCCCTGCCCATATTGGACGTCGACCCCCACGCCAAGATCAAGTGGTGGGAAGAGGCGATGCCCACGTAATCTCGACATTTCGCCAGGTTCCGTACATGAGATGGTAAAAACGGAACCCTTATAGGATCACATTCTTGTCCCCCTGTCTGTCCGTCTGTTAAAACCCCTTTCTTTTTAGGAAAAAATACAGGTATCAAGTTGAAATTTATGTCAACTATTAAGGACCACGGTTCGTTGGTGATGTAAATAATGTAAGTTTCTAAATGCAGTCAAAAGTGGAACCGAGCGACCGCTACGGTCGCAGGTACAAATCCTGCCTCGGGCATGGATGTGTGTGATGTCCTTAGGTTAGTTAGGTTTAATTAGTTCTAAGTTCTAGGCGACTGATGACCTCGGAAGTTAAGTCGCATAGTGCTCAGAGCCATTTGAACCATTTGAACCAGCAGTCAGAAGAGTGTCATTTATGTCACATATTTTGATAGTCGCAAACTCGCTCATCAAAAACCTACAGATTTTTTTTCCTTTATTGGATTTCGATTCCTGGCCTGGCAGCACCTTAGTACGCTGCTCTTCAGCCTTCAGAATTTTTAAAACATAAGAAGATAAGAAACAATAAAAGCAGGCGATAAAACGATGACGTAAATTGTAAAACGGCCTAAAATTGTGGAAAGTTAAAACATAAGGCAAGCGGTGGGCGAAGCTAATAAAATACAACCTATAGATGAACTATGTATTTATATATAGTTAGTGAAGTTTGTACGGAAACCCCAGACCGCGAGACCTACACGCGCTTTTTCTTTTGTTTTTTTCCTGAGTTGTTGGTTTAGCACTATTCATACCTGAGGAGACATTAGACATCGTCGAGAAAGAAGTGAATTTTTTTTAGTGACCTTCCTGAAATAAATACGAAAGCCTAATCTAAGGGAAAGACTTATGTGTACGCCATCTGCATGAAACAAGAACGATTAGGTTCAAAATGGTTTAAATGGCTCTGAGCACTATGGGACTTAACTGCTGTGGTCATCAGTCCCCTAGAACTTAGAACTAGTTAAACCTAACTAACCTAAGGACATCACACACATCCATGCCCGAGGCAGGATTCGAACCTGCGACAGTAGGGGTCATGCGGTTCCAGACTGTAGCGCCTAGAACCGCACGGCCACTCCGGCCGGCGAACGATTAGGGCTTAACGTCACGTAGACAACGCGGTCATTAGAGAAGGAACCTAAGCTCCGTTAAGACAAGTATGGGGAAGGATACCAGAAGTGTGCTTTTCAAATGAACCATCCCGATATTCGCCTTAGTCGATTTAGGGGAACCTTAGAAAACCTAAATCTGGATACCTGACTCAGATTTGAACTCTGCTCCACACGACTACGTCACCTTGGCTTGGTGTCACCTGTCTTAGCAAAGTGTAATCTATCCTACATATTTTTGTGTTTTACCTCTTTGCGTTTCTGAGTCAGAGATGGGAAGTAACTTAAATCGATTTGTTACTCACTTCCATTTCTCCCAAACCAGTGTTTGTATATATGTTACGCTTATAAGTCCGGATCACAATAGAAATACCTTGCCAAGACGTTACAGAGCTATCGCAGTGTTGACAGAATATGACTCACGTACATTTTCGAAGCAGGGAGTACCCCTTTTCTATTTTGCGTATAATTTCATAGACATTTAGAGTACTTCTTACCTTTTATCTTTCCATTTTCATCGTTGTCTGAACACGCATAACTTTTGTACTCTTTTGTAACACATATCCCATGCCATAAATGTGAAAATATAACAAGAAACATAAAGTACGGAATACCACTATGACACTGCAAATTTGGTGAAATGAAGTGCTGTTACTGTAAGAAGAAAATGTAACAGTATTTGAAGGGAACAAAATAAATGAAACTAAAGAAAAATAAATGAAAACATTGACACAGCCATCAATTTAACACTCACCAACTAATACCCGGTACTAGTTTGCCGCCTTGGTTTGTGTCAGCTTCAGAGCTGCTCGAGTCTCAAATTACCATCAGGTTTCCTAGATTAGTACTAATCTTGGCGGTACCTCTAGGTATATGATGTATTTCGCAAACATTATAGGGCCGTCCATTACCAGTCAGTTTCTATTAATACTAATGGCATAGCACCAGGCTAATTAAGTAATTGGCAAATAAACATATATATTACTAAATAAATGTCCAATTACTGTTTGGTGATTGTCTGAAACTATTGTTGGTGCATTATGAATGACAAAACACACGAGGCTGGTGTAACGTTCTGTAATATTTATTATCTTACAAACCGGTTTTAGGTTGTTATGCCATAGTCAGGTACAAATATAAACAGCTATGTTTTTACCAAACTACGGCGCAACAGTCGAAAACCGGTTTGTAAAATACTAAATATTTTAAAATATTACATCAGTGTCATGTGTCTCTTTTCATTAATAACAGAAAAAATATTATACAAAGAAACGACAGAACAGTGAACTAATGTTAGCGCGGGCGCCTCAATCTAATGCCACCTGCAGCCCGACGTATGCAAGCAGCCCGTGGTGGCTCACTTTCCACGCACTTTTACTTTAATATTGTGACTAAAGCTTTTTCGCTTAGTATTTATTTTATGCCTGACGTGTAAGTACTGCTTCTCTTTGTACTGTTAATCAGTTTTCAGTTTTCAAACTGTATTTCTATGCTTTTACATAAGCAAAAAGTTACCATGTCTGCTGTTGCCATATAAAACTTTTCCTGTGAGTTCATGTACTAAATACTGTTCATTCTAACATTTAGCTGTCTATATTTTAAATGTTAGGCAGCCTACTTATATTTACGGTTACCAGATGGCACTCTTGGTGTAATGTTCACCTGGCCACACTTGCTAATGCAGGCGCAGCAGTCTGTTGTTACCTGTGGCTTTATAGGTATTTTACATTTTTGTGACTAAAGCCCTTCTGGCTTGTTATTTATTTTATACATGAAATGTAAGTACTGTCTCTTTCTTCTACTTATAGTCAGTACTTACACTTTTATATAAAATTTTCTTTTCCTATAGCCGGCCGCGGTGGTCTCGCGGTTCTAGGCGCGCAGTCCGGAACCGTGCGACTGCTACGGTCGCAGGTTCGAATCCTGCCTCGGGCATGGATGTGTGTGATGTCCTTAGGTTAGTTAGATGTAAGTAGTTCTAAGTTCTATGGGACTAATGACCACAGCAGTTGAGTCCCATAGTGCTCAGAGCCATTTCAAACATTTTCTTTTCCCTTAAATTTGTAATTATGTTATAGGCCACTTTAAATATTTAAATTCTGATGGAGACACTCTTAGAAGTGTTGAAACCTGGTCAAAAAGACTAAAAATTGTGACCGAGGGCTTATTTAGTTCAGCTTTAAATTAATGCAGTTGTTGGCGTTTCTGGATTCCAACAAGTGCTTTTCATCTTGTCCTTAAAGCATGTAATACAGGATTTTCTCCGATGAATTGCTTGCTACACGTCTCTATGAAGTAACCTCGCATCACATATGTACTGCACCTGCACTGATACCTTCATACCACCACTTTGACATGTTGATGGAAGAGTTCATGTTGTTCCCAAATAAAATCACACAAAATTTAAGGGAAAAATCAAAGTGACGGTTCGAAAAGTGAATCTGTAGGCTCATGAAACAGCCTGATTTCCTGAACTTTTTCAGCATGTTGACCACAACAGAGATAAAATGCGGGTCATTTTCTGGCTTAAGAACGTAACAACTATCTTCCTGAATGATGATACCCAAGCCTGCCTTTCACCAGCAGTCTTTTTTGAATCAAAATTGGAGCTGAACATCATTAATAAAACTTAAGACGCAACAAACACGCCTTCTTTCAGTTTCCTTTCCGCTAGATAAGGAAACTTCTCTCAGACGTACTTTAAACAGTCACCACATCTGAGTAAGGGTTTCTCAAACTGTTTCATTACGTCCAGCTAAATGTGTAAAGTAGGCAATTTTTTTCACAGATTCACGAGATTGTCGCTCAAAACGAAGAACCAAAGAGCAGGTCTGGTAGTTACGGTATGAACTGACCTGTGCAACCACTTCCATCGAAATTTCAACTTCGTATCATAATTAATGGAAATGGTATATGAAATATATATCATTAAAATAGCTGAAAACATATCTTTCGAATGACGCCGTGTTAATCGTAACAAAATGATGGGTAATACTGCTTTTTTGTCATCATATCACGATTCAGAACGCTATAAACCACTTTCATTAAAATGGTTAATTCATCTTCTGCTGCGTAATATTTTTATAAATATCTCTACTTGTCTATTAATTTTAAAAAGTGCCTCTCAATTGTCCTTTGGGTGCTGAAGTCGATTGTTTAAGGTGTGTAACTTCCAGTCATCAATTTATTTACCGCAGCCATTTAACTACAGTTTGACAGCGAAACATGTGACGATAGGTAACAAATTAATTTTTCATTCTGTGAGTATAGAGCCTTGACCTCGACGTAAATTGTAGTTCGCGTCTGCTGAATTCCCACTGTCGACAAGTCTGCCAGCACCTTAATCCCACAACGGGTAAGGTACAGTCTAGCCCTGTTGCTTAACATTTACGTCGGGAACGTTTCTCCTGTTTCCTCGCAGCAGATACGAGGGTTTCGGATTAGTATGTCCGAGAGACCAGAGAAGGTTTAAACACCAAATCAAGAAACCGTAGTAAAATGATACCAACACACTCTGTTATCTGATACGCAGCGAGCGGGACTACACAACAAATGGTACAGACACGCCGAATTGCTAGATAAATGCAGGGTATGACGAGTAGCGGGAAATGTGAGGAGCGCAACATCACAAAAAGAGGCACCGACTGGCAGTGGCGAATATTTCTCAACCTCGATCACAGGAGCAGATGTAATTGAGCTGCATGAAATCATATTCCGCATCATGAGCGGCTAAACGCGGAATATGCTTGACATTTGAGACTAGCAAAGGTCAGAGGTTTCCGTGTCATGTTTGAGTGTAGAGAAGCGTGCTCTGATGAGAGACGTTGGTGGAGCTATGCTGGATGAGGCGCGGACACGCTGGGCGCGAGTCGTCGGCTCTCCCCCACAAGCAAAATGTCACCAGCCAGCGATGTCAATATTTGCAAAGCTTCACGTGACCTGCACTTACCGCAGGATTTTTTTTCCATCCTCCGATAAAGCCTGGAAATAGAACAGTAGTAAATAGCAGAAAGGGTTTATGTACAGATGGTAAATATCGGTATTTACTGATTTTCAACACAGTCGCCATGCATTTGTTACAAAATCTGGGGTCCAACTGTTTGAACATTTAACTGTAGAGTGAAAAAGCTAATTGATCTGAGTACCATAACCGGTATTACTCCACGACCTGGTCTGGACCACCGAAATGCTTATCGCCTATGCAGCAAAACGACGTCACTGGAAGCGAGGTGCTGTCATTAGGGTGAGCACACACTATCAAGTAAGAAGACATATTCACAGTGTAAGAGTACTTATTCAGAACGCCGACACAGCAAAATACGCCTCCACCGCTTCTGAAAAGCAAAGCTGAGGCACTTCAGCTATGACAGGGCATTCAGAAAAACTAACCACAAGGGCAAAGCAGGCCAAATGAAGTCATTGTTCCGTCACATTGAAAGCGAGGATGCTGACTTGTTTCGGTTTCTGAGCTGAAGTGTTGGCGAGGGGAAAACACAAGTCGGCCTGGTTTGCATAAATAGTACTTGAATCGCACCCTCTTCCCTAGTGTGTGCTCAGATGTTCTGAGACAGTATCCAGGTGCGTATGTGATGCCAAGCTACGTGGTCAACACTAGCCCCTAACTTACATAGTGATGCAGCCAGTCACTTACTCTGGGCTTAGGCTCCAGAAGCCACAGGTATTCGTCTGAGCTGATGGCTGTATCCTGGCTACCTGGTGCATTCACACCGACGAGTCACCTCCTGAGGCCATCCACCTCCCTGGTGGGAGGTGTGTTCGAGTTCGAACTGACAGCTGTCTGCCTAACCTGTCACTGCACACCTCTCCTTGTGTCACTGATAGTGACCACCGCCCATGTTGAACACATACCTTCCACGTTGATCATGGAGCCTCAGTTTGAGTGCCGTCCTTCCTTCTGCTGTAGTGCGCAGTTCGAGGCGGGCAAGCAGCCTGGACGTGGCTGCCATTCCCTATCAGATATCAGCAGGTGACGCTGCCTACGTACGCCACTGCCCAGGTGATCCTGCTGACGGCGGCTTCCTGAGCTTTTCCGGCTCACTACGCCATTCTGGAACCAATCACCTTCACTCCGTCACTACCACACCTCTCAACCTAACATGAATAAAAGTCTTAATTCATTCAAGGATGTCCTACTAGCGATCCGCCGCCCCATTATAGTCACCACCACCGGTCTCAACCAACCTCCAGGAGAAGTGAGCGGTGCTTCATCCCGACGTTGTACAGCCGTTTTCTCCATCACTGTTCAGGTTACCTCCTGCTTTCAATACTAGTCAATTAGCGTTCTTCTCCGATAATAATATTTATTTATATATTTCTATTCGTTACATCTTAGCCACTTACTTACATTTTTAACACATGCTGTATCTGTTCTTACACACGATAAACATAATTTTTTCTTGCTACACTTATAATTGATTATGCAATATGTATTATTACTTCCACCACAATACTATTACTAATCAAGAGCTCATTTGAGGGCGGAGTGAAGGTCTGTTGTGTTTGCGATGATGGGCAGTTCTGTTGGTTAGAAGGGGAATAGGTGAGCGCCTGCCGCGCGGGTTTAGCCGAGGGGTCTAGGGCGCAGCAGTCATGGACTGTGCGGCTGGTACCGGCGGAGGTTCGAGTCCCCCCTCGGGAATGGGTGTGTGTGTTTGTGCTTAGGGTAATTTAGGTTAAGTAGTGTGTAAGCTTAGGGAGTGATGACCTTAGCAGTTAAGTCCCATAAGATTTCACACACATTTGAACATTAGTTGAGTGCCTGAAACTAACCAGTCGGCGGCCTGCACACACAGGACTTACGCCTGTAGTTATGGTCTGGGGTGCGATTTCATGTGACAGCAGGAGCGTCCTTGTGGATATCCGACGCACCCTGACTGCAAATTTGTACATCAGTCTGGTGATTCGACCTGTTGTGCTTCCATTCATGAACAACATTGCTGGTGGTATTTTGCAACAGAATAACGCTCACTCACATATCGCTGTTGTAACTCAACATGCTCTACAGAGTGTCGACATGTTGTCTTGGCCTGCTAGATCACCATATCTGTCTCTAATAATGCACATATGGGACTTCACTGGACGACAACTCCAGCGAAATCCACAACCAGCATTAACCGTCCCTGCATTGACCAACCAAGTGCCACAGGCATGGAACTCCACCCACGAATTGACATACGCCACCCGTACAACACAATACATGTACGTACGCGTGCTTGCATTCAACATTCTGGCGGCTACACTGGTCACAGATGTAACAGCGTTTCACATTTGCAATGCATTTTCTCGCGCTTATATTAACTTGTGATCTTGCAATGTTAATCATTTAAATATGTTATCTAGACAAATGTATTCCCGAAATTTCGTTCTCTATATTAATTATTAATTGGTGCTGTGATTTTTTTCCATCAGTGTATTCCCTTCCCCAACCAAGATAGCCGAAGTGTCTGGCGTTTCAAGAGGCATCATATCGAATATTTATACCGCACAAAAGGAAAGCAGAAAAACATTATTCGGTAAACCATAACTGTAAAAGTCATTGCAGAACTGAATGTCACATCGCGAACCCAGCTTTTGGCCGAGTTGGCATCTGGCGTACGTCGCTCCAGGCCTGCTATGCAGACTGCCTTCTGCCAAGACTGACTTACGGCAGCAGTTCGGTGATGATTCGACCAGCCGTATTGTGGCATTCCATGAGCCCCATGATTACTCTGGAAATTCGGATTACTGAAAAAGGTTATCTGGCCAATTGGGCCGATTAGGTCCATCCCATGATACAATATTTACTCCTCAGTGGTGGTTGTGTGTTCCAAGACGACAGGGCCCTTCTTCACACAGCTTGCATCGTCCAGGACTGGTTTTGTGAGCACGATGATGAACTGCCCCATCCCACCTGGCCACCACAATATCAACATCTCATTATAATTGAGCCTTAGTCTTCTACTTTGGAGAGAAGCGTTGTGATAGATATCCACCTCGATCATCGTTGTCTGAACTCGCCGCTATTTTGCAGGAAGCTGGAATAAGATTCCTTTGAAACCATAGAGGACCTGTAATTTATCCATTCCGAGATGACTGGAAGCTGTTTCGACGCCTGTGGTTTTCCTTCATCCATTTAAACAAAGTAAGGTGTTGTGTTTTTGGTGATTCCATATTTTTGTCAACCTCCTGTGTATGATCCAGGTCGAAAGTCCTAACCCCTGTAGTCCTTTCTGAAAGCAACATATCTCCTTCTTCCTCTTCTTCTTTGCCTGTTTCTATTCTTTCCTGGGTCGTCGTTGTTATGTGGGTTAAAGCAATGTTATGACAGCTGGTGGCCGGATGCCACTCCTGATGCCACTACTTGCCTGGGGACGGAGTCTGTGTACCCCATCTGTCTCGTACAGAGTAAATTTCATGTTTAAGTGTGACGATGTTTTCTAAATAATTGTGTAGCGTGTATCTAAGGAGGGGCTTGGGCACCATCCCGGTATTTACACATTTGGATGTGCGAAACCATCTAAAAAACACATCCAAGCAGACCGGATCACCAGCTCTCGTCGTTAATTCTCAACACGGTTTCACTCCAGGTCAGACTCTACTCCTAGAATTCGGGAGACGGAGTGTTAGTGCGCTTGACTATCGCTGCTGATTTGTAGCACAACAGATAATGCCACCAGTACGATCAGAGATGACCGTGTACGAGGCGGAGATCCAGGTCCAGTTCTCGGGAAAGGTGGAAATCTTGTATTGCTTCTGTCTCCCACTCCCACCCCCCAAATCACAAACTGCTACTACTTCCACTTCAACGTGCTACAGATGAACATACACGATCCAGCCACACTAATGTGACCACCACCTATGTTCGACGTCAGCGTGGAATAACCACTAGCAGACGGGAGGTGGCAGCACTAGCAGTGCAGGTATATAAAGGGTGTCGGGGGGAAGAAGACAACAGTGTTGTAATGCGGAACGTATGTCCAAAAGGGCATGATCATTGGCTTTCGGGCCAAGGATGGAAGCATTTCCGAAATGGCTAAGTTTATAAACTGTTCGTGTACCGCCATTGTTAAAGTATACCGTGCATGGCAAATCGGCGCTGCCCAAAACTGGTGTAGATGAAAATGTGATGCACCACAGGCGAAGTACAGCAGGGTTGAACGATGATTGCCTAGTTGCGTACGGGTGAACAGATGTACACCTGTTGAAACTGACCGCCCAAATGAACCAAGGGGCTTAACACCGTTCAGAGAAAGCTACTGGGTATGGGCCTCCGCAGCAGGCGCCTGGCTCATGCATCCGTGCTGACTACTGTTCATTGGCGACGAACAAAACTGGATATCTATTGAGTCTGGCAGTTGGCGTTTGCAGATGAATCATGTTTTATGCTCCATCGGACAGATAGCTGTTGGCTGGTACAGCTCTTCAACAATTCTCGGAAGGGTCCAGGCAAGAGGAGGGAGCATTATGGTCTGGGGAATGTTTTCGTGGCATTCCCTGGGTGATCTCGTCATTCTGGAATTCGCAGTGGATCAACACAAGTATGCATCTATCCTTGGGGAGCATGTCCACCACTTCATGCAGTTTGTTTTTCCTCGGCGTGATGGCATCTACCAACAGGATAAGGCAAAGTGTCACACAACTTGCAGTGTACGTGCGTGGTCTGAAGAGCATCAGGCTGAGTTAACCGTACTCTCCTGGCCTCCAAACTTCACAGATTTATACTCAATTGAGAATCTGTGGTGCCACCTCGATCGAGCTGTTCGCGTCTTGGATTCTCAACAGAGAAACCAACCGCACCTGGCCACGTCACTGGAGTCGGTACCTTCCAGAACCTCACTGACTTTCTTCCTGCATGTCCCGCTCTGCATGAGATGCTTATTCAGGCTTTTGACAGGCAGTTACATTCACGTGACTAGACAGTGTAGTATAATAATAGTAATAAGTTGTTTTATGGTTAGTACTTCGCTTATGCATAGCGTCCAAGAAACTGAAATTTAGAGAAGTACTGTACCTGATAAGCATTCATACCAAAATTAGAGAAGTACGTGTGTCATGCCTCTCAACTGTACTACCAACAAACTCCAACATTTTTTGCCACGTCGTAATTTACATTTCACTTAGCGTTACGTATTTGTTCTCAGATGTACGTACTACGACTATGTATGTCTGTAAATTAGCGGAAATCTGTTTCTTTCAGTCTTTTCCGCCAACGTTCCTAAAGTCAGTTTTCTGTTATGTTTCCTTAGCTTAGCAACTTCCTGTTGTTTTTCTGTTATGTTTTCTTAGCTTAGCAACTTCCTGTTGTTTTTCTGTTATACCTGTCGACTCAGGAGCCGCGTAGGATTCGTTATTGACAAGTACAGTGTGCCTGTGAATAAGCGCCATTTGCTGACTGAACTGTTCCCTACCGTCAGTCACACCGCAAGCCCATTCACGCGGCTACGCCTTTGCGCAGTCAACTGGGAGGTACGTATCACGCGTCAAATATAGTTTGCAAGTTTTGAAATTCCTTGTTATTTCCTAGTCCCTTAGGTTTCATGCCAACTTATTCTTTGAAAGCTAACTGACAAATTTAGAAATTGATATATATGTATATATATATATAAATGGCTCCAAACACTATGGGACTTAACATCTGAGGTCATCAGTCCTTTAGACTTAGAACTACTTAAACCTAACTAACCCAAGGACATCATACACATCCATGCCCGAGGCAGGATTCGAACCTGCGACCGTAGCAGCAGCGCGGTTCCGGACTAAAGCGCCTAGAACCGCTCGGCCACAGCCGCTATATATAAAAATATGACGCTTTTACCAATACGTCTCTGCACGCCAAAGAGATCTAAGTGCCGCAAGTTACCTCCAGCTTGTGATTGAAACTTGTGCCTCATTGTAATGTAGTTTATGCTCTTGCCATTTATTGTTCTCCATGACATGGATGTCCAAGTTTTCAATTCGTAAGAGAAAAGGAAGGATAAACGGAAAAGAAAGCTGAAGCACGATTTAGGAGTACGTGGAAAGTCATACGTTGGTGGCAAACTATATGGCAGAAGAGGCTTCTTCGATTTTGATTCTGCCTCCAGAAAATCCATAGACACCTCGAGACTTGATATTAGCTTAGTGATTTCAAATCACAAAAGGTGACTCAGGAGTTGTTTATAACGAGAAAAGATATAGTGACCATCTTCAGAGAGAGTAGCAATTTATTATGAAACGACGAATCACGATCCATAGCATCAGCAGAATTTTCGCGCTTGCCTTTTGCAGTATCTTTGAGCGAATAAAAAGAAAAAGGAATTTTATAACAGCAGTCTAAATGTCTAACAACTTACTTAAAAATTGTCAGTGGATGACATATGACAGTTCACCATAGATGTAGTCTTTTTCAGACTCTTAGAAGCTGTAAGAAATCGGTTTCATCTGGTTTTCTTGAAAATGTTGCTCTGACATAAAAATAAAGAGAGAATTTGTTTGTATTTTGACCACCACACTGTGTTTCTCTCCACTGGAAAACAAGTTTCTTAGCGTAAAATCTGTTAACTTTTTCACCTTATACTTGTAGTACATGTGGTATGATCCACCTATTAACGCACGATTGATTCTGAAATCACAAATACTGTGTGGATTGGGTGCCGCTGTTGCTAAAACTACAAAATAAATTCCAATGAACGGGTATGTATTGCAAGATGTCATTCTAATCCATGATGAAAAAAAGTCATCCGTAATTATCTCAAGTGAAGAATTTTGGATTCTCTCTTAGCGAATAGAGCAAACCGAACGTCGAGACGGTGAATAGATACCACGTGAACTGAAAAAATAAATATTTAAAGTAACTCCATCCGATGTGAAAGTGTTGCTAACTGTCGTCTAGGACAACGTCGGTGTGTTTTTACACCGTACTCCGGTCTAAATGACTAAGCGTAAACGTCAGCTTCTAGCGTAACATCCTCAGGAAATGTCGAAAGTCCAAACAATAGAAGTGACTAGGAGATCGCAGCGAAGGCGTGCCGCTTTCGAGCGCGCAGACGCCATGACGTCGTCAAAACAGTTGAGACGCCCGCAAACATCCCCGTGTACCCCCGACCTTAGTGCCGTCGCAGGAATTGAAGCCACACTGAATAATACGTAATAGATATTTTGGATGAAGTAAAGATTGGTACCATTAAGCATCAAGAAGTTAATTTATTATTACATGAATTTTATCCATAGTGGATGCAGTTCTAGCTGTCATTTGTAAATATGTAATAGCTTTGAGTAATTTCATATATATAACATCATTGCACTTCCTAGATCTAAGTTCTCCGAGAAAAATGTGAAGCAAAAAATTTCAAAATGTGTACAAAAAAATGTCGCAGTCTATAATAGCTTTTTAAATTTCTATATATGCAACGCCTTTGCACTTCCTGTGGCTAAGTTCTTTGACCAGAACCTACGAGTTTCTGTGTGAGCAACATCTTTACATCTGCTATATCTAAGTTCTTTGACCACAGCCCACATGTTTGTATGTAAACATAGTGTATTTCACGAGTGCACTTCATAATAGTGAAATATACCTGATATGCTGTTGTTGTTGTGGTCTTCAGTCCTGAGACTGGTTTGATGCAGCTCTCCATGCTACTCTATCCTGTGCAAGTTGCTTCATCTCCCAGTACCTACTGCAACCTACATCTTTCTCAATCTGCTTAGTGTATTCATCTCTTGGTCTCCCTCTACGATTTTTACCCTCCACGCTGCCCTCCAATATTAAATTGGTGATCCCTTGATGCCTCAGAACATGTCCTACCAACCGATCCCTTCTTCTTGTCAAGTTGTGCCACAAATTTCTATTCTCCCCAATCCTATTCAATACTTCCTCATTAATTATGTGATCTACCCATCTAATCTTCAGCATTCTTCTGTAGCACCACATTTCGAAAGCTTCTATTCTTGTCCAAACTATTTATCGTCAATGTTTCACTTCAATACACGGCTACACTCCATACAAATACTTTCAGAAAAGACTTCCTGACACTTAAATCTATATTCGATGTTAACAAATTTCTCTTCTTCAGAAACGCTTTCCTTGCCATTGCCAGTCTACATTTTATATCCTCTCTACTTCGACCATCATCATACCTGATATATGGACGTGAAATTGAACATAAGTGTGTAACTAAGTGGCAAAACTATCATCACAGCTTAACTGTAATAATGGTGCTTCATCTTTTTGTAAGCACAGATATATTTTCGTCAAATGGTGCCTTACCCCTTACAGTTGTCTCACTTGTATTTGTGTAGTCACCAGCAAATAATTTTTTTTTGTATTTATGCAGTGATCTCCAACAGCACAAATACGTAAATGAATGTATAAACACCTGAAGATGGGCGCAGGCCCGAAACCGGTCGTGTGATGAATAAACAACCTTTTATTGTGACTGGTAGCGGATATTTTTCTACAACCCCATAATTTATTATTGATTAAGGATCATCAACGCTTTCATAATATTGGAACGGTAAATGCCTTAGAAGAACGGATAAAAGCGACATATTTAAACGCAGTTGGAGACTTCACCGTTTACATTATATACGCTGGTGTTCAAAACGTAAGGGCGAAAGTAACATATGTCACGGCCAAGTAACACAACTCGAGTAAACTTCACCGACCATAGGAAGAACTGCTACAGTGTAGTACAGAAGGCAACTAAGAGACAGGCTAAGAACAATTAGTTCACGGAAGGACTGCCGACGTCGTTCTCCAACGGGTACAATATTTCGGCAAGCGACCACATCGTCAGGTGCGCTGGGTGAACTGAGAACTCGGGGGCCGGCGCGGCGCTTTTCCCTCGTCGCCCCCTCAAACCGATCTGCCACTGTATCCGTGCCCACCATCGCCGCCCTCAGTCCTCCCAACGACACACTACTCCGTCCGAAGTTCGCGCCCAGGTACGCGCGCTGGCGTACTGCTGTTCCTTCACCCATCCCCGAAATCAGTTCATTGTGTAGTGTCTCTTTCCTCTTCTTAATCAGACTAATAGCGGGTTCCCAGGCCTTACTAAGGATGTAACGACTATCACGATTGATCATCAGTTCCCTTACTCGAGTCTCGAGAGATTATTTAATAACACATTCGCAGTAGTTAAACGCGTGCGTCAGGACTTTAGTATCGTCGCAGTCCATTCTGTGTAGTTCCGATAGGCAATGGTCTTCGACTACCGACTCACTAGGCTGCAGCAATCTGGTGTGCTGTTAGTATTCTCGGAGACAATCTTCAGCAATATGCACCGTTTGGTCTATATATACACTACTGGCCATTAAAATTGCTACACCACGAAGATGACGTGCTACAGACGTGAAATTTAACCGAAGAAGATGCTGTGATATGCAGATGATTAGCTTTTCAGAGCATTCACACAAGGTTGGCGCCATGGCGACACCTACAACGTATCGCCATGAGCAAAGTTTCCAACCGATTTCTCATACACAAACAGCCGTTGACCGGCGTTACCTGGTGAAACGTCGTTGTGATGCCTCGTGTAAGGAGGATAAATGCGTACCATCACGTTTCCGACTTTGATAAAGCCTATCGCGATTGCGGTTTATCGTATCGCGACATTGCTGTTCGCGCTGGTCGTGATCCAATGACTGTTAGCAGAATATGGAATCGGTGGGTTCAGGAGGGTAATACGGAACGCCGTGCTGGATCCCAACGGCCTCGTATCACTAGCAGCCGAGATGACAGACATCTTATCCGCATGGCTGTAACGGATCGAGCAGCCACGTCTCGATCCCTGAGTCAACAGATGGGGACATTTGCAAGACAACAATTATCTGCACGAACAGTTCGAATACGTTTGCAGCAGCATGGACTATCAGCTCGGAACCAATGGTTGTGGTTACCCTTGACGCTCCATGACAGACAGGAGCGCCTGCGATGGTGTACTCAACGACGAACCTGGGTGCACGAATGGCAAAACGTCATTTTTTCGGATGAATCCAGGTTCTGTTTACAGCATCATGCTGCTCGCATCCGTGTTTGGCGACATCGCGGTTAACGCACATTGGAAGCGTGTATTCGTCATCGCCATACTGGCGTATCACCCGGCGTGATGGTATGGGATGCCATTGGTTACAACGTCTCGGTCACCTCTTGTTCGCATTGACGGCACTTTTGAACAGTGAACGTTACATTTCAGATGTGTTACGACCCGTGGCTCTACCCTTCATTCGATCCCTACGAAACCCTACATTTCACCAGGATAATGCACGACCGCATGTTGCAGGTCCTGCACGGGCCTTTCTGGATACAGAAAATGTTCGACTGCTGCCCCGGCCAGCATATTCTCCAGATCTCTCACCATTTGAAAACGTGTGGTCAATGTTGTTCGAGCAACTGGCTCGTCACAATACGCCAGTCACTACTCTTGATGAACTGTGGTATCGTGTTGAAGTTGCATGGGCAGCTGTACCTGTACACGCCATTCAAGCTCTATTTGACTCAATGCCCAGGCGTATGAAGGCCGTTATTACGGCCAGAGGTGGTTATTCTGGGTACTGATTTCTCAGGATCAATGCACCCAAATTGCGTGAAAATGTAATCACATGTCAGTTCTAGTATAATATATTTGTCGAATGAATACCCGTTTATCATCTGCACTTCTTCTTGGTGTAGCAATTTTAATGGCCAGTAGTGTATCTTGTCACATTGGCAGTGTATCTGATACACCCTTTATTTCGAATCTCTGATGTCGTCTTTGACACTAGTATAGAGGCTGACTTCTACTGTTTTGGGTGCAGTGGTGCAAAAAGGACTGAGCTGAAGCCTGTTCGTGGCCCCAAACGTGCTACTGAAACATCACTAATAAAGTTAATATTTATTGCTCACAGATAAACAAGTCTTGATTCTCGGGCCGCTCGCAGTGGTGGGTGGGAGTGGCGTCCAACACACCAAGAACGCACCGATACCAGCGCGCAGCATACAGTCTCGACCTGCAGTGGCAGCGGCAGCAGCAGCGTTAGCGTCCAGTGACGTCATGGGGCCACTGGCCACAATGTGCAGGCAGAATCGTCAACCCCGCGGACAAGCTGGTTAGGCCACCAGAAGGCCTTCTGGATAATAGCATCCACAGCTCCCCATTACCCTTGACTCAGATGGCTGCAATAAAGCTCACAGCAACCACATCCCCCGGGCAAGACTTTCTGCGTCATCAAAGGTTGTACACAGCTAGATGTACAGGGGTTAGACCGACATAGTTCCAATCTCCAGGCTGGATGGCTGCGAACGCAGTAGATATCCCCATAGGAAAAATTTATTAAACGTAACTGGTCTGTGTTCTTCGGTACTGTGAGGCAGCAGTGACGTCACTTAACCGGTTTTTTTTTTTTTTTTTTTTTTTTTTTTTTGTCTGGTCAGCTCCTCTGGTAACCATGGCGCTCAAGCGGCTGTGTTTTGGGCAGTCAGTGTTCCGAATTATTATTCTTGGTTCTGACTTCCGCTTTCTTACTTCACTCTGCCTGGTCATCACAATGACGGCAACCCTCTCTCTCTGCGTTGTCATTCTGCTGCATTGGCGCCTTGGGCACCCAGTTCATATGGTGTGTATCAATTGACTTTGCCTTGACCCATACTACATGCAACATCAGTGGTCTTTCCTTGTTGGCATTCCATCCGGCTGTTGCATAAGCGACTTGCTTTGCTCACGTCTTGCGCCATCAGGGGAAGGCTTCAAAATTTTGATCTGCTACGCAAACCCTATTTTCCCGTGGCACTTCACTGACAAGTAAGGCCCGTGTTTTAGTTGGTGGCTGGAAGGGCGTCTTCGCTTGGTGTTTCTCGAGAATTGGTTCTACCTTTTCAGATCATGTGCCACAATGTTTTGAACACGCCATTCCTCTGTTCCAGTTCTTGGGCAGTGATCTCCATATAAACATAGGTCGGCATGCGTCTTCTTCCGTAACACAACGTTGTCCAACGTGCCATTCACTCATCTTTTTACTAGGACAACCTGAAAGGGGAGCAATCCATTCAGTTCGACTTGAAAGGTAAAACAGCTGTTCTGGTGGAGCGAACCGAGATGTGTGAGGAAGTTATACAGCTTATCTCTTCCATGTGACCATATGAAGATGTCTACACACCGGAAGAAACAGATGGGTTTCAGTTGGGCAAATTCTGGGACATCCTCCTCGAAATGTTCCACATATGTATTGGTGACAACTGGTGAGAGGGGGCTTCCCACGGCCATTCTATCCATCTTCTCATAGTAGCCACCACCGAAAACAGGTATGTCGACGTCAAGACATACCTAAAAAATGTTAGGCTCTCTGTCTCAAATTTCTTACCGATAATTTCTAATGATTATTGTAAAGGTTCTCTGGTAAAAAGAGATACAAGTTAAAATGTTGTTAAGGCGTCCCACACAATCAACGGATTTGCGAATGTGATGTGAACAGAATGAAACTGCATGCCGGACCAAGAATCTAAATCGAGAACTCTGCCTTTGGGGGCCAAATGCTCTACTAACTGAGCTACCCAAGCACGACTTACGACCCGTCCTCACAATTTTACTTCCGCCAGTAACGCATCTCCTTTCTTCCAATCTTCATAGAAGTTCTCTTGCGAAACTTACGGGACTAGCTCTCCTGGAAGAGAGGATATGCGTACCTAGGCGTGAACTTAGGACGGAGTAGTGTGTTGGGAGAAGTGGGGGAGGAGATGCTGGGAGCGGATGGGGTATAGAAAGGCAGATCATTGAGGGGGGCTACTACGGTGGCAGGTTCGAATCCTGCCTCGGGCATGGATCTGTGTGATGTCCTTAGGTTAGTTAGGTTTAAGTAGTTCTAAATTCTAGGGGACTGATGACCTCAGATGTTAAGTCCCATAGTACTCGGAGCCATTTGAACCAATTTGAACTTCAACTTCTTCGGCAGGCTTCTGACGCCACGCTATTACAAATGGTGGAAGTCATTTGAAGCAGACAAAGCGAACCGGGAAAGTTCACCCTGACCTTGTCTTCCTGGATCCCTACTGGAAGCATGAAAAATGCCGATCGTGGGCTTCGCGCCAGGGGCCTCCACAGCAAGCCAGGAAGAGAGCCGAATACGGACAAGAAGCAGAAGTCAAACGAGCTCGGGCGAGGATAATGCAATAGTGCACAACCAACAACGAGGTAAACCAACAGTAGCTCTAACGAGGTTTTGCAGGTTTTCATTGGGCTGTAAGGTCAATACTGGGGCTGTCCCCAAATTTCCTGCAAATAAATTCCCAATTGGGAGATATAAGACCCTCTACCCAACCTAGTTTTAAGATCAATAAAAATAAAGTGTGTCCAAACAGCATTCCATAGTCTTAGGCCCGAATAGAGGAAGATGCTCTCCAGCGGCCCGTCCTACCCCTTAAGGATCGGGAATGATGAAAAGAAAAGTGTTGTCGATACAACCACTACCATACACAGCTTTCATTCTAATGGATATCAGTTGGTGGTGGTGGTTAGAGTTTAACGTCCCGTCGACAACGAGGTCATTAGAGACGGAGCGCACGCTCGGGTTAGGGAAGGATTGGGAAGGAAATCGGCTGTGCCCTTTCAAAGGAACCATCCCGGCATTTGCCTGTAACGATTTAGGGAAATCACGAAAAACCTAAATCAGGATGGCCGGAGACGGGATTGAACCGTCGTCCTCCCGAATGCGAGTCCAGTGTGCTAACCACTGCGCCACCTCGCTCGGTGATATCAGTTGAAGTTACGTCTTTTGCGGTTAGTAACTCGATTGAAACACGCTGTTTCCTACGCGACTACATACACACGCTTCCGTGCTCCCCTCTAAATTCAGAGCCCTGCAGCGGCGGAGGGTTACAAATAGTGTCGGTGACCTGCAGAAATCGAACACGTAATACCTCAGCCGATATTGAGAACAGAATAAAAAATTTGGAGACATTACTTTTCAACACACGGTCGTATCAATTTCGTGCACAAGTATTCGTTAAACGAACATAATCATTTTGTCGTTTTAATTGGTTACGTTACACATCCTCATTAAACGACTTTCAGCGATTCGTTTCCTCCCTCTTTAACTTCTCCAAAGAAATTAAAATGCAAATGTGTATCGAATGCACGATAAACAGTAGTTAGCTGCAGAGCTCTTATAACGCGAGGAACGTTTGTTCCAGCTATACTTTAAAATATTTAATTACTAGAAACACGAGTAAAGTACCTGCTCTGACCTGAAAGTGCTACAGCTCTGCTGCCTTGAATGCTAACGACGGCCCGATGTGAGAGAACAGGTGTAACACAACACTTGCTGCGACGTGAATGTGGATGAAACGCGCCATCGATCGGGGCGGCACTCAGCGCCTGATCTAGATAACGGGCCAAGCACATCGGCCAGCGCTGTTCCACTCACCACTTTCCTTGCTTTACGAGGAAAGCTGACCTGTAATACTTAAGCCGGAGAATCGTCTTCACACTCTGCCGGCTATCGTCGCAAACCACGACGACAGAAGTCAGTTTTAAACATAGAAATGAATGTTGGTGCACTTACCAAGTACCTTGTCAGCTCTGTATGCAAAACACCCACAGCGTCAAACAGCGTGTCGAAAGTGCACCTGGCACGTGGAACCGTATTTCTAACTCCGCCACCTAGTAGTTGTTCATTAGCAGCACCACAGATCGCTAATAGGATGAAATATTTCCACGTTTCTATACGGTCCAATCACAGGAATACGACCACCGCCTATGTTCGACGTCGACGTGCAGAAATCACTTAAAGACGGCACGCGGCAGCACTAGCAGTGGATGATATACAGGGTGTTACAAAAAGGTACTGCCAAACTTTCAGGAAACATTCCTCACTCACAAAGAAAGAAAATATGTGGACATGTGTCCGGAAAGTCTTACTTTCCATGTTAGAGCTCATTTTATTACTTCTCTTCAAATCACATTAATCATGGAATGGAAACACACAGCAACAGAACGTACCAGCGTGACTTCAAACACTTTTTTACAGGAAATGCTCAAAATGTCCTCCGTTAGCGAGGATACATGCATCCACCCTCCATCGCATGGAATCCCTGATGCGCTGATGCAGCCCTGGAGAATGGCGTATTGTATCACAGCCGTCCACAGTACGAGCACGAAGAGTCTCTACATTTGGTACCGGGGTTGCGTAGACAAGAGCTTTCAAATTCCCCCATAAATGAAAGTCAAGAGGGTTGAGGTCAGGAGAGCGTGGAGTCCATGGAATTGGTCGGCCTCTACCAATCCATCGGTCACCGAATCTATTGTTGAGAAGCGTACGAACACTTCGACTTAAATGTGCAGGAGCGCTATCGTGCATGAACCACATGTTGTGTCGTACTCGTAATGGCACATGTTCTAGCAGCACAGGTAGAGTATCCCGTATGAAATCATGATAACGTGCTCCATTGAGCGTAGGTGGAAGAACATGGGGCCCAATCAAGACATCACCAACAATGCCTAACCAAACGTTCACAGAAAATCTGTTTTGATGAGTTGATTGTATAATTGCGTGCGGATTCTCGTCAGCCCACACATGTTGATTGTGAAAATTTACAATTTGATCAAGTTGGAATGAAGCCTGATGCGTAAAGAGAACATTTGCACTGAAATGAGGATTGACACATTGTTGTATGAACCATTCGCAGAAGTGTACCCGTGGAGGCCAATCAACTGCTGATAGTGCCTGCACACCCTGTACATGGTATAGAAACAACTGATTCTCCCGTAGCACTGTCCATACAGTGACGTGGTCAACGTTACCTTGTACAGCAGCAACTTCTCTGACGCTGACATTAAGGTTATCGTCAACTGCACGAAGAATTTCCTCGTCCATTGCAGGTGTCCTCGTCGTTCTAGGTCTTCCCCAGTCGCGAGTCAAGGGCTGGAATGTCCCGTGCTCCCACGACGCCGATCAATTGCTTCGAACGTCTTCCTGTCGGGACACCTTCGTTCTGGAAATCTGTCTCGATACAAACGTACCGCGCCACGGCTAATGCCCCGTGCTAATCCATACATCAAATGGGCATTTGCCAACTCCGCATTTGTAAACATTTCACTGACTGCAAAACCACGTTCGTGATGAACACTGACCTGTTGATGCTACGGACTGATGTGCTTGAAGCTAGTACTGTAGCGCAATGAGTCGCATGTCAACACAAGCACCGAAGTCTACATTACCTTCCTTCAACTGGGCCAACTGGCGGTGAATCGAGGATTTCCTGAATGTCAGCCGGTGTGAGCGTCCGGAAGAAGAAACGACGCTGGCCGGGGTGGCCGAGTGGCTCTAGGCGCTACAGTCTGGAGCTGCGCGACCGCTACGGTCGCAGGTTCGAATCCTGCCTCGGACATGGATGTGTGTGATGTCCTTAGGTTAGTTAGGTTTAAGTAGTTCTAAGTTCTAGGGGACTGAGGACCTCAGCAGTTAAGTCCCATAGTGCTCAGAGCCATTTGAACCATTTTTGAAAAAACGACGATGATTTCTTACAGTGGCGTTTATCCCTTCCAGAACCTCACTGAAACATTTCCTGATTGTTTCGCAGCGGCCCGCGCCGAAAAAGGCGGTTATACAGGCTTCTGACAGGTGGTCACCTTAATGAGACTGGGCAGTGTATATTTCGGCACAGAATCTTTCTCATCGAACAAGTTGTAGAACGTGCAGTAACATTACAGGTGCCATACATGTCATGCATGGCCCTCCAAGTAGTTTCGTTCGCAGCTCGTGGTCTCGCGGTCGCGTTCTCGCTTCCCGAGCACGGGGTCCCGGGTTCGATTACCGGCGGGGTCAGGGATTTTCACCTGCCTCGAGATGACTGGATGTTTGTGTTGTCCTCAACATTTCATCATCATTCATGAAAGTGGCGAGATTGGGCTGAACAAAGTTTGGAAATTTGTACAGGAGGTGATAAACGCGCAGTTGAGCTCCCCACAAAACCAAACATCATCGTCATCATCATCCAAGTAGTTTCCAACTCCAAAGAATTTCCAATGCCTTTTCAGTCTTTGTGTTACGCTTTGTTAACGGACATGGCCGCTCGACTTCCACTGAGGGTGACCTGCAAGTATGTGTTGTATCCCCTTGGCGTATAGGTGTCAGACCTCTTTCTTGTAAACACAAGCACAAATTTAAAAACCACGCTAGACAGTTCAGATCTCCACCTATTGCATGAAACCATTGAATGAATGAATGTCGTGTGACTAGGGCCTCACGTCGGGTAAACCGTTCACCGGGTGCCAGTCTTTCGATGTGACGCCACTTCGGCGACTTGCGCGTCGATTTGGATGAGATGATGATGATTAGGACAACACAACACCCAGTCCAGTACCTGAGCGGAGAAAATCTCCGACCCAGCCCAGAATCGAACCCGGGCCCTTAAGAGTGACAGTCTGTCTCGCTGACCACTCAGCTACCGTGTGCGGACATGAAATCCTTTATATTCCACCACAAAGGACCAAGTTCTAAACTTAAGTTCCGTATGTGACGCCCATGTCTCATAACCAGGCAACCGAAAAATCCATCATAGTGTGTTGTAGCAATAAGCAGACGTGACTAAGTGTTTCAGTGTTGTGTGTATGTGTGAGAGGGAGAGAGAGAGAGAGACGCGGAATTTATATGCATGTATACATTTTTGGAAGATGTTTTTTACTGAAGTTGTTGGAATCTTGCGAATGAACGCTACAGATCAAGACGATTAGAGCCCAAAAATCTTGTCGTCGTCGTAATTATTATTGTTTAATGTAAATGTAAACACTTTACAACTTCAGATGCTTTTGGTAAATTAATCCTCATTTATAATAATATGCGCTTCTCCAAATGTTGTTTCTCCCAAGATTTAAAAGGATATGTGTAAATTCAGTTGTGACTGTATTGTCGCGCTCTGCGGCACAGGAAAAAAATAACAAAGATACAAAATTATTAAACAAAACGTCTGCTTTGGGGGTTTGAAAATAAAGGCCAAAAATACAATAACAAGAGTGACACAATAGGTACAGTGGTACTGGCACAGATGCTGAAACAAAAATGCTTATCACAAGGAGGTGAGACTGACACTAAGCGCCAATGTCACTTGTCAGACACGAAGTTCACATATGAAACACTGGTGAAATGCCTCGTTCAGAACTAAACAGTGCATAGAGCCAAATCGGGAATGAGCACTTGGTGGAAGCTAAATTCGGCAATAGTTACTAGGTCAGGTTCTAGAAGATAGCACTTAGAATTTGGGACCGACAGCTGGAATGTCCAATTCAGAATAACTAAAGATGAACACTCTCTTATGCTGCAGAAGCTAACGTTCCTGAATATCAGCTGGCGTGAGGGTATGGAAAAAGAAACGACGATGACTTCTGGCAGTGGTGTTTGTCCTTAACAATGGGCTTTGGATACAGTTCTGTTTGATGGGGTGAATAGCACCCATCACTTGGATCAGGAGAGTCACTCGAAACCCGACTGACTCGAGATGTCCTAGCACACGCTTGTATACCTGCCTACAACGGAATACTATCAGAACTATTTTCCTGTCATGTATTGCACAGAGACGAGTACGTTACTTGTTGGTGGCGCCCTCTGCAGGTGCCAGCTTCGCCTCCTGTTGGACATTTCTGACGGCGCTGTGTTGTACTTGCGATGATGAGGCGTACAGGGACAGTAGCTGGTGTATGCACGGTGGAGCTGTCCAGAGGGTTGCCAGTCTGTTAGAGTAAATCTTCCGATATTGCAACCCCTCTCGGTGTCTACATCATTATGCTGGGCCATGGGAGGTAAAATTTCCATGTCCATAGGGGAAACCTATGGCAGCATGGTCGTGGAAACTGGGATTCAGCTCTCGAGGTCGTCGTGTTCTGGGTAGCAGCCTCGTCCTCAGCCCTCAGTTCTTGTTAGGGCAGATACTCTGAAACGAAAACTAGAGTAAGTCCATCGCCGGGAATGGCAGGGCTATGGCGTGATCTGAGCTGGTTAATATGCTTCTGGCTAGTGTCACCATCGGCCAAGGTGACCTCCACCATAGCTCGGGTAAGGAGTCGGGAAACAGTGTCAGGAAGTCATTGTCGTCAGCCACGAGAGAATGCAAGCTCCCAAACAGGTTCACGAATGTTAAAACGATAGCACTGAGGGCATCGAGAAACTCGGTGGTGGCATGAGCGTCGAGTAGAGAGAGTGGAACCGGTGGATCCTTCCACTTAGCTTCTTTGCAGTGGAGGAGCCATCCTGGGGCGTGACTCGATAAAAGACTAGGAATAACAGGAGAGCGTCCTCCAAGGAATGGTACTTGTTGAGTTTGATCATTTGGTCTTTGAAAGTATGGACAAACCTTTCAACCATGACATTAGAAGCCTGGTGGAAAAGCGCCGTGTGAATAAAATGAATGGCACTGTATTCATAAAATTGCGTGAATTTAACTGAGGTAAACTAACGGCCATTGTCGGAAACAATCGTTGTTGTAAGTCCTTCAATGGCAAAAATCTGTGATAGAGTGCGAATAAGTGTTGTCAGAGGATGTGTTGGACATTTGCAAGATATGAGGAAAACCGCTCTCTGCATCAACCACAACATTCCAGGAGGAGCCAAGAAAAGATCCAGCGAAATCGATGTGTAAGTGGGACCAATATTCAGAAGCGTCAGGCCAAGGATAGTAGCGGCAAGGTGGGACGGCTCATTTATTTTCGCATCTAAGACATCAAGGGACTAAGGTGGTAATGTCTGGACCCATGCTCCTCCAATAGACGTTCTGTGAAGCGAGACGTTTAGTCGGAATGACACCTCTGTGCCCAGTATTAGTAACTGTAGCACCCACTGCTGTAGGGCTGTCAGGATGATCACTCGTGTGGAAGCCATGTCGTCCTGCAAGAGGATGACGCCACGCAGTGATGATAGATCATGCCGGTGATACCTGGATGCTTGAACATTCGGATCACGGTTGACATTCTGGTCCAGGAGCCATCTGTTCTGGACTATGTCGAGGACCACTCTGAATTTGGGATCCTTGCTCGCTCTCTCTATGTGGGACCCTTGCTGGTGTGTTGGACGGAGAGTTTTGTAGTTGAGTGGCAGGCGAGTGACAGTGTCAGCTGTCACATTCTCCAGATAACAGCACACCTCCGGATCCTCATCAAGCTCAGGGTAGTTCCCCAGAGGCTATCAGGTTAGCAGATCTGCTATGGTGTGTTGCATTGAAATGCAGTACCGAATACCTTAAGAGTAGACTGTAAAGAAAAAGGACCCAACATTGAAGGCGTCATTTGGTGTGGGTGGTAATACTTGCTGTAGTGTTGAATAATGACAGAAACGGTTTGTGGTCAGTCAAGAGCGTGAACTGGCAGGACTTGACATCATTATGAAATTTCTTTACACCAAAGGTAATGGAGACGTTTCTTTTTCTCTTTGACTGCGTTGTGCTGGATCTTGGACACAAACACAATTGGTATTTGGCGCCATTGACGCTGTGAGAGAGGACGGCCCCCAGCCCCTAATCTGAAGCGTCCGTCACCAGCACCAAATGGTAGTGAAGGTCATAAGCCATTAGGCATACAGGGCAGAGAAGGTACTTTTTGATGGTCAGGAGTATAATGTCACATAAAGTTGTCCATGCCCAGTAGATATTATTTCGTAGTAATCGCTGAAGTGGCTCTGCGATGGTGGCTGTGTAGGAGGGAGTAAGCACTGGACGAGACTGATACAGTCTAGCGTAGGTCGAATCTCCAGGGATATGAACATGTATCCTAAGTATGTGACTTGGGAGATGACAAATGTACGTTTGTCCTTGTAACTTTCGAGGCTGGCTTCTTGGAGCACTGTCAAAACGGACTCCAAGATATCCACTAGCTCCTTGGAATCCTTGCTGACGACGAGTACATCTAGATAGTTGTCAGCACCAGGAGTGGTTGGATTAGCTGCTCCAGATACCTTTGAAAGATGGTAGGGGTACCAGCGATACCAAAAGGAAGGCTATTATTCTGAACGGCCCAAATGCGGTGTTAATTACCTGAATATGTTTGGAAGCCTCATCCATAGGAAGTTGCAAATAGGTACCTTTAAGGTCGATTTTGGAGAAAATTTTGCCCCCAGCCAACTGGAGCTAGTTCATCAACCTTAGAAATTGAGTACACATACACAATGGATTGTGAATTGACCATCAAATTGAAATTCATTACACACCAATGGGTTTTTAAAGCAAGTCTATGGGCGTGGCGCATTGACTGTTCGCAATAGGGGTGGTAAAGTCCTAATCCTGAAGACGGCTCGATTTATCCCACAGTTTGACTTTAAGGATGAATGGGACACTGTGTGCTTTGCAGAAAAAAGAGTGAGCTGTAGCCATAAAGTCGATATGAGCCTCGAAGTTGTCAGCTCTGGAGGTGGGGGGGGATCAAAATGGAAGAAATTTTTTTCCAGAAACCGTGTCATATAAGAATTTATGACCATGGAGTGGATGGCGGGTTCTCCATTTTGAATGTCGAGCTCCTGAACGGTGAATAAGGACATCAGCAGAAAGCTGACATGATGGGGTTCAGCTACCACCAAAATACGATACTGAATGGTGGAAGAGCCATAGGAGAATGTAGCGCGAAACTGCCCTTTGATTTGAATGATATAATTCGTATATCTTTGCAGAAGCTGTCGAAATGGCTGAAGGGGAGTGGCTTGAAGTCGCCCGATCGTTTATGGAAAGGATGACATACAATATTCTTAAGAGTGACGGGGTGTCTGTTGACATGTAGGAAAGGTTCACGGAATCGGTGGCATTAGACAGCGAAACACGGATAAATCTCATAGCCAGGTTGGATACATCATCGCCATCTGTTTCCTGACCAACATCATCCCACGGCCAATTTGAGAGACGACTGTCAGGCCTCCACGCAATGCTCCATCTTGCCACATTCTCTGAACGTCTTCTACTGTATCGGCACTGTTACTGCTTATGGCTTATGAAATATTAAATCAATGAAAAAACAGTCTAGATCGCGATGGGTAGTTTATTAAAATGACCGGTTTCGGCATAGGATTAGGGCATCATCAGACAGTACCATCAGCTGATGTTGACTATGCGATGTACAGTTAGTTGACCTCAGTCGCTGAAACTGATAAGCAGTTTCTGTTTCCTTGTGAACAATTCTTTTACATACAGCTGGACTGCAGCGGGGGGTTGCACCTTGAGCAGTCACGGTGCACGTCAGTGGCAGATCAGAATGAATCGAGCCAACCCCAATGGCGCCTTGCAGGGAGAATCAACTACGAATAGTGGTATGCTAACGCTACTAAAAAATTACGGGCTCATTTTCCAGAAGTGCCTTAGTGCACAAAAAATGTTTAACACAAACATGGAAGTTGTAAAAAAAGGGGTCCTGGGTGTATACTGTTTCACAGAAGCCTTCAGAACTCATTTCTCTTTACAGTATTTTGTATGTGACAGCACAGTAATACATTGCTTTGGGATGATAACTAAACTTCGTATCTTTATTTTCTTAACTTTACTCTTGGGAAATACATTCTAATACAAAAAGACGCACCACGATGGAATTATCCGAATGGGATGGAGGTCGGTAGGTGTGATGTACACGTACAGACAAACAAATGACTACAATTAACGAAAAAATTGATGATTTATTCAGTAGAAAGAGATTCACAAAGTGGGAAAGTTAATAACGCGTTGGCCCACCTCTGTACCTTATGCATGTAGTTGTTCAACATTCACTGATGTAGTTGTTGGACGTAGTCTTGAGGGATATCGTGTCGAATCCTGTTCAATTGGAGCGTTTGACTGTCAAAATCCCAAGCTGGTTCGAGGACCCTGCACATAATGCTGCAAACGTTGTCACTTGGGGAGAGATCCGGCGACCTTGGTGGCCAAGGTAGGATTTGGAAAGCATGAAGACAAAGTTTGCCATGAAGGGCAACGAAAGGGGCGTTGAATATCATAGATATGCCAGGGTGCCATGGATGACAACTAAAAGGATAGTGCTGTGAAAAGAAATGGCATACCAGATTATCATTCCAGGTTTCAGAGGTGTATGGCGGGCGACAATTAGGCTGGTATCCCATCACTGTCATGGGTTTGAAGACAATTCTACTCCAGCCAGTGAGAGTCCTGGCCGAAGTATTGTTAAGACATCTGACCTCAGGAGTCGTCACGTGTCAGGATGACTGAGAGACATGGTTTGGGAGAGAGGTGTTAATCACATTAGGGTGTGGAGAGATACAAACAGAAGTTTGGCATTGACATTTACTCTGCTGAAGAATGCACAGTGACTCTGCTGATTCAAGTGACGGTAGCGTGGCGTGTTCAGGTGTGTCAACCCAAGCGCCAGTTGCAGAATCTGCTGCTATGGCACCCGGCCGCTCCGTCCTCGTGCCGTAACGGCTGTCCTGACCCAGGTGGCGTGGTTGGCAGGCCTTATCTGTAGAGCCGGAAACAGCACTCCTGTCATCCGGAGCGAAACTGGCTATGCCCTCAAGCACTTCTAGTGGTCACCGTGTAGAGTGCAGAAGGGTAGCAGCCAAAAGCCCTCGTTGTACTAGAGTGTCAGCAACTCCAGCAAAAAGACAGCCTCAGAACCAGGAGGACGCTAGATGGCTTCCTGGCTCCGCCCTTGCAGGCGGCAGCTTGCCGTCCGTCAGACGATTTCACCCAGAGAGCGGAGGCTCACCACCACTCTGCTCCCTACACTCGTGCAGCGTCAAGTTTCGGATCTGCCTCGCCATGGTCGTGGGGTGTCTCTACAGCAGAGATTGGCGGCTGTTTCAGCATGTCAGTTGGCGGCCAAAATTCACCACCAGATGGTCGTCGTGACTGGCATGCAATCGCCATACTCTCTGGTTACAGGCGTGGGCAAAATAGCAACACGACTGCCCCCGTTGTCCCTCAGGGCCCCCTTGTTTACAATGATGAGCCCAAATATCATGACCACGCCCTTAATAGGTAGTTTGTCCGTCTTTGGAACGATATAAACCAGTGATTCTGATTATCAGGGATCCGACAGTTTGTTGATAGGTTTGTGAAGGTATGTGACATTAGATATCCATGCATAGGTCATGTAAGTCGCGTAAATAATGGGCCTCTGATGTGCGTAAACAGTGATGGCGTCCGACGGCAACCCACATGGGTTCCATAGGATTTACACCAGGCGAACTTGGTAGCCGAGACTTCAACGTGAGTTCAATATAATGACCCTCAAACCGCTATAGCACGTTTCTGGCTCCGAGACACGGATGATTATACTGCTGAAAGATGACATCGCCGTCGGGGAAAACATCAAGCATCAAGAGATGCAAGTGGTTCGCAGCTGTCAACTTGTCTTCGACTGCTCCCACCGGCCTGCGTCCGTGGTCTGCTGCACGTTTGGTACCACTGCCAAAAATCGAATACAATGATCCATGATCGTGAGAGCATACCTATTCCCTGCAGGTGTTTTATTAAGTATCCTGTAGACATCCAGCCCCAACACAGAGTGTTGCATACAACTTTGTACGCAAAGGTAAGGGAAGGTGGGCTAAAGAGTGGTGCAGCAACTGTAGTCTTAAGAAATCTGGACACGAACAGAAATGATTAGCGAACAAGTTAACAAAGTAAACAGAAGTATATGAAGACTCATTAAAAGCTGTGACTAAGCCAGCGTGCACCATTGGGTCTGCAGGATACCACACTACCGTTATTGATGTCTTACGGAAAGTTGCAGTTCTATGCCAACTGTGTTACTTCCGGAGGTGGTATCGACAAGTGATAGCTTATCCCTCCCCCCTCCTCCCACAAACTTCGTCACTGACGTGACAAGGAGGGGGGCTGGATGCAATGAGGAAACTGGGAGCTGAAAATAAGGTGGCTGCCAAGCTCCCACTCACACCCTGGCATAGGCCCTTAGCCCTCTGGGAAAGACCAGCTCAAAAAGCGGTCTCAGGGGGTGTACCACATCCAGAGATGGAGCAGCAAAGGTAGATGGAGGCATCTCGACGACTGCAGAGGGGCCTTAGACGGAACATGGGACAGCCGCTAGGAAGATGGGCCCATTCCCAGACGACGGCTCTGTCGAAACGGCGACGACCGTAAAAAGATAACGGCTTTCAGGGGCTGCGGGACCAGCGCCGAGACACAGGGTCCAGGGACTGCTGAGTCCGGGCAGGCATGGAATCTGAAAGCACAAAACCTGTAACAGGATCATGGAATTCACGTGGATGAATTTGATTCTGGTGGCGTCTCATCAGCCCTCTTGGTCCCTGCAGGAGAAACATAGAACATTCGAGAAATCGTACAATGGTGCCACACTCCCAGCACCTCCGTCCGTCATACAGTCTGTATAAGACCGAATCGTTAGTGCTATACCTGACCTGTCTGGGCAGAGTGGGTGCCACCCACTCTGGTGGGTGCAGCGACTCAAGCAAAGTATGGTGGCACAGTCCATGTAAGAACTCCATTGGTTGATACAGTATGTGGGAGACACGAATTTTGTCCATCTCTTGCGTAAATGTTTTTACAAATTGTTCAGCTTCGCCATTGAATTGCAGGTGATAAGGTGCACCCATGATGTGGTTCATTCCGGAGGTTCTACAAACCTGTTCAAATAAGACGGCAACAAATTGAAGTCCGTTGTCAGTCACAATCACTTCAGGCCATTCTTCAAGGAAAAAGATCGACACGAGCCTTGGATTGTGGAACAACCCATAGTGGAGTTTATAAGTATCACGAAGGAAAATTTGCTGAAAGCGTCAACGACAGAACGACAGTGAGCCAACGTGTTTTCCCGTAAGGATCCGAGAAATTCAAGTGCAAATGTTGCCGGGGTGCCTGAGGTTTGTACCATTCAAACAACTCCTGAGGTGGGGCTGACTAATGTTCAGCACAGGCTTGGCACTGAGAAGTCAACTATGAAATGACGTCGCACCAACTGCTTGGTGCGAATGACGCCCCAGTGACCCTAGTGTAGCAAACGAAACACGTCAGTCTGGACAGCATGGGGAACCATAACAAGCGCCTGGTCATTATCGGTCGAAGCAAAACGACGCCTTGATGAAAAGCAAGGGCGTACCCGAGGGCAAAATATCGGCGAATCACAGAGCTACGAATATGTCTTACTGAAAGCGGCCAGCCAGTGCGGATGTAGTGCATCAGAATCTCCAAATCAGGATCTGTTGCTGTGGCCTGGGCAATTTCCGCTGATTGAGGGAAAAAGCTATTCAAAGCATCTCTGTCTTGTGCATCTTTGTAGCAATAATAAGCAGAGGACTCCTCAAATGTTGAACCTGAGCCAACAAGGAGGCTACAAAGAGCATCTGAATGGGTTAGAAATGGGTCGATACGCAATCTCATATTGGTAATTTGAGAAAAGAAGAGTCCTCCATTGCAGCTTCTGCCCTATGCGAGTTGGGACAGACTGACAAGGGCTAAACAAAGATTATACATGTTTATGGTCAGTCGGCAAGTAAAAATTTCTGTCAAAAAGATACTAGTGAAACTTAAGGACACCATACACAATGGTGAAAGCCTTCTTTTGAGTCTGTGAATAATTACATTGAACAATGTTCAACAGCTTAGAAGAAGAGGCAATCAGCCTGTCAACAGAACCAAATTTACATGACATAATTATACCGATACCGTAACGGGAAGCATCTACAGCCAAGACCACAGGTTTGGTGGATCAAAGTGTAAAAGGTATCGATCACTGACGAAAACATCTTCCGACTTCTTGAAAGCAGACCGACACTATTGCAACCAAACAAAAGGAACATTCTTCCTGCGCAAGCGATGCAAGGAAACCGCGATTTGAGGGGCGTTAGAAATAGATCAGATGCAATGTGTGAGCGTCCCAGACACAGACCGCAGTTTCCATACATTGCGTGGCCGTGGAAGTTCAGGGATAGCAAGCAAACGTGACTGCAACAGTTGAACGCTTTGCTATTAATGACATGTCGTAAGTACTCTGGTTCAGTCTGAAAAAACACACATTTGTCTCCGCTACATTTGAGACCATCTGCAGACGACACGTGAAACAGAGTGCGAAGATTGCTGATCTGTTCCTCAGGCGTGCGTCCTGAAACGACTATGTCATATAAACAATTTGAGCAAAAAGGAACTTCTGCAGTCAGCTGCTCCAGAAAGCGCTGGAATATGGCGGGTGCGGAAACACTGCCGTATGGCAATCTCACAAAATTTGAAGAGATTCAGATGAGTGTTAATGACAAAGACTTCTTGCCACTTCTCATCCAGAAGGATTGCAAGTTAGCGTAGCGAAAATCAGTTTTACTAGTAGAAAAATAACGTGACTACCCAATTTAGCCATCAGTTCTTTCGGGCGCGGCAAGGGATAACTGGCAATGACTGTTTGAGGATTCAGTTATCGTAAAATCGGAGCACAACCGGATTCTGCCGGACGGCTTCTTTAGTATAACTAGAGGGGACGCCCACTGACTGGCACTAAAGAATGCTACGGCCCCTCGATCTTGCAAGCGGTAAGTTCCTGAGCCACCTGTTCTCGAAAAGCGTGAGGAACAGGATGAGCTCTAACAAAACGTGGTTGTGCAGTATCCTTCATTATGACATAGGCAACAGAATTACTAGCTTTGCCTAAACCTTCAGAAAACAAATCCTGAAGTTCTGCACATAACATAGCAGCATTGTCCCGAGGATCAAAGGAAGAAACAAAGTACACTGTCCTGAATGGTTAACCCCAACAGATGAAAAGAGCTAAGACCAAAAATATTAGCACTGTCTTTCTCAAATTTTGGAAAGTTACAGGAAGGGTATAAGTGCCTAAGACAGGAATGTCACAGCCGTTATATGCCGTCTGTGTATGTCGCGATGTGCAGAAATTAAATTTCCTAAGTAATTAATAAGTGCTACGATTAAGCAAAGCCACCAGTGTCAAATCGTAAACGGACTGACTGTCCAGCAACAGTAAGAGACTCAAAATGTTTGTTGTCTTCAAGTAACGCTACAGCTAGCCGAGCGGTCTTAGGCGATGCAGTCATGGACTGTGCGGCTGGTCCCGGCGAAGGTTCGAGTTCTCCCTCGGGCATTGGTGTGTGTGTTTGTCCACAGGATAATTTAGGTTAAGTAGTGTGTAAGCTTAGGGACTCATGACCTTAGTGCCATAAGATTTCATACACATTTGAACATTTTTGAATGCTACAGCTAAGTTGTGAGCCTTTCCTGAATGGTTATTACCTTGTTCTTTTGCACTAACGACACCGTGGGACTTTGAAAACACGCTACACATGGTTTCCGACTTGGACTTGCATAAAGGTGTAGCAGAAGAGAGTGCTTTCCGCTTCTGTAAGCACACACATTATACATGCCCTCGTTTGCTGCAAAAGAAGCAATTCGCTTCAAGCGAGGGGCAAGAACGGCAATCACGTGACGTGTTACAGCCAGGGCACAACTTCTTACCGTGTTCCGCACCGACACATGTTTACGTGAGCGCTGTGGCTGTGGCCGGCCAGGCTGCTGTTTGCGAGCCGGCTGCGAGGCCTGTTTGTCACGGCTGTCTACAGAACAAACAGGCGCTACCTCAAAACTGTCTCCTCCGCTTTCACAGGAATCTTGAAAGACTAGAGCCTTTTGCAAGGAGGGTTCCGATATTTAAGAATCTGGTCCCGAATTCGAGAGTCAACTGTGTGTATGACAGCATCACGAACCATTGTATCACGGTAATATTTGCCGCAGTCACATTTGAATGTACACTGTCTAGTAAAGCCTTCCAGTTCAGCCACCCAAAAAATGGTTCAGATGGCTCCGAGCACTATGGCACTTAACATCTGTGGTCATCAGTCCCCTAGAACTTACGATTAATTAAACATAACTAAACCGAGCGAGGTGGCGCAGTGGTTAGCACACTGGACTCGCATTCGGGAGGACTACGGTTCAATCCCGTCTCCGACCATCCCGATTTAGGTTTCCCGTGATTTCCCTAAATCGGTTCAGGCAAATGCCGGGATGGTTCCTTTGAAAGGGCACGGCCGATTTCCTTCCCAATCCTTCCCTAACCCGAGCTTCTGCTCCGTCTCTAATGACCTCGTTGTCGACGGGACGTTAAACACTAACCACCACCACCACCACCACCTAAACATAACTAACCTAAGGACATCACATACATCCATGCCCAAGGCAGAATTCTAACCTGCGACCGTAGCAGTCGCGCTGTTCCGGACAGAAACGCCTAGACCCGCTCGGCCACCGCGGCCGGCTTCAGTCACCCACTGACGGTATGTCTGTCCTTGTTGTGTATGCAACCTAAAGAATTTGTGACGGGCAGCCTCCACTGGAACACTTTCTTCATATTACTTTGTAAGCAACTGCAGTAGGTCCTCGTATTGTACTAGTTCCGGGCACGACGTGGGAAAAGTTTAAGGCACAAGTGGTAAATAGTCACTTCCACTGCGCTCAAGAAATAAGAATGTCTGGTAGCACCTTGTATAAGATTTGCACGTGGAACTGTGCGAGGTACTCTGTCCAGTCTTCCTTCGCCATCTCAAACTCGCGAAATAGCCCCAAGTACGAAGGCAGTGCGAGCAGTGGCCCTGCCATTGGGTGTGGCACCTTGTGTGAAGTCATATGCGCAGTCATGAAGCAATTCACCAATTCAAGTAGTTTCGCCTTTCCTAACTCTGAAACTGAATGAACTGAGTTAGATCAACTGCGGGCAGTGCAGCAGGCGATTGCGGTTTGGCAGTAATAGTATCCATGCAATGTGAAAAAAATAAGAAAAAAGAGAAGAAAAAAAGAAAAAACAAATAAATACGGGATTAGCCGAACGGTCTAAAGCGAGTCCTTCCTCGGGCATTGGTGTGTGTGTGTTTGTCGTTAGGATAATTTAGCTTACGTGTGTAGGCTTAGGGACTGATGACCATAGCAGTTAAGTCCCATAAGATTTCACACACATTTGAACATTTTTTTATTAAAGAGCACAAGCAAAGCAAACACTGGGGTCACAAAAGACAAGTGACCGGAAAAAGAACAAAAAGAGGACAGAACAGAAAGAAGTAAACCTGAAGACTTGAAGATGGCCACACATGGGCATGATGACTCGTCGCCAGGGATGTACGATTTCGTACACAACGGTAAGGAGAGTTGGTTACAGAGTGGTGCGGCAGCTATCGTCGTAGAAAAGATGGACAGGAGCAGAAATGTTTGGCAAACAAGTTAATACAGCAAACAGAAGATTTACTTGTATTTCTCCAAGTGCAGTCACACTCATTACAAATAAGGCAGCAAGAAACAGTCCATATCACAGTGTCAACAAGGAGAGGCTCCCTGCACTGCAGCACAAACGATGGTGTCAGAGCTGCGACTAGGCTGCCTCTGATCACGAAGCAAAGATACTCCGAGCCTGAGAGGGGCTGCTTGGCTGCCACCGACTGTTCTGTATCATGGCGACAGGGGGCGCACATAGTGCACAGCTCCTGGAGGCGTGGCTCAGTGGGCGTGCGCAATTGGATCCACAGGTTCCTGCACAGCCACTATCGGCATCTGACAGAAACCTGGAATTACGTTGGCAGCCGTATGATCCCCGTGTAGTGGTATTGATACAAGATACCATGTAGAGAACAGACTTGACACCTCTGGCAATCTTCGCAACAACACATTCTGATGGAAAATGTAGATCCTTTGCGCATTATCCATAATATACTGCCCCACTTGTGCTTTCTTTTCCTCTACCAAAACTGCTCTGCTGCACGGCTATTAATCGCACATCGATGTGCGTGGCCTGACACAACATGATGCGAAACTTCAATCTGAAAAACTACTGAAAAGTCGCCAGCACGTTCTTTACTCCAAACAGCATGCGATTGTAATGGTGGTGGCCACATAGTACAGTAAATAATGTTTCTGGCCTATCCTTATACGCCACTTCCAATTGACTGTGCCCGCTCCTGATATCCATAATTGTAAAGAACCAGCTCTGACCCAGGTTATCCAAAGTTTCTGTGATATTTTGAAATGGACAAGCATCCGAAGTAGTTCGTGTATTAATATCTGTAGCCACAGCAAAATCTGTATTTCCTTGTTCCAATCACCGATTTCTTCGGCACAACCACCATATTCTCACTTCAGGGGCCATCACTTGGTTCTACACTCCTGGAAATTGAAATAAGAACACCGTGAATTCATTGTCCCAGGAAGGGGAAACTTTATTGACACATTCCTGGGGTCCGATACATCATATGATCACACTGACAGAACCACAGGCACATAGACACAGGCAACAGAGCATGCACAATGTCGGCACTAGTACAGTGTATATCCACCTTTCGCAGCAATGCAGGCTGCTATTCTCCCATGGAGACGATCGTAGGGATGCTGGATGTAGTCCTGTGGAACGGCTTGCCATGCCATTTCCACCTGGCGCCTCAGTTGGACCAGCGTTCGTGCTGGACGTGCAGACCACGTGAGACGACGCTTCATCCAGTCCCAAACATGCTCAATGGGGGACAGATCCGAAGATCTTGCTGGCCAGGGTAGTTGACTTACACCTTCTAGAGCACGTTGGGTGGCACGGGATACATGCGGACGTGCATTGTCCTGTTGGAACAGCAAGTTCCCTTGCCGGTCTAGGAATGGTAGAACGATGGGTTCGATGACGGTTTGGATGTACCGTGCACTATTCAGTGTCCCCTCGACGATCACCAGAGGTGTACGGCCAGTGTAGGAGATCGCTCCCCACACCATGATGCCGGGTGATGGCCCTGTGTGCCTCGGTCGTATGCAGTCCTGATTGTGGCGCTTACCTGCACGGCGCCAAACACGCATACGACCATATTGGCACCAAGGCAGAAGCGACTCTCATCGCTGAAGACGACACGTCTTCATTCGTCCCTCCATTCACGCCTGTCGCGCCACCACTGGAGGCGGGTTGCACGATGTTGGGGCGTGAGCGGAAGACGGCCTAACGGTGTGCGGGACCGTAGCCCAGCTTCATGGAGACGGTTGCGAATGGTCCTCGCCGATACTCCAGGAGCAACAGTGTCCCTAATTTGCTGGGAAGTGGCGGTGCGGTCCCCTACGGCACTGCGTAGGATCCTACGGTCTTGGCGTGCATCCGTGCGTCGCTGCGGTGCGGTCGCAGGTCGACGGGCACGTGCACCTTCCGCCGACCACTGGCGACAACATCGATGTACTGTGGAGAACTCACGCCCCACGTGTTGAGCAATTCGGCGGTACGTCCACCCGGCCTCCCGCATGCCCACTATACGCCCTCGCTCAAAGTCCGTCAACTGCACATACGGTTCATGTCCACGCTGTCGCGGCATGCTACCAGTGTTAAAGACTGTGATGGAGCTCCGTATGCCACGGCAAACTGGCTGACACTGACGGCGTCGGTGCACAAACGCTGCGCAGCTAGCGCCATTCGACGGCCAACACCGCGGTTCCTGGTGTGTCCGCTGTGCCGTGCATGTGATCATTGCTTGTACAGCCCTCTCGCAGTGTCCGGAGCAAGTATGGTGGGTCTGACACACCAGTGTCAATGTGTTCTTTTTTCCATTTCTAGGAGTGTATGATCCCATTCTATAATTGTTGCTCAATAAACTCGTGTACTAATAGTTGCCTTGCTATATAGTATGGCTTCTTACAGATTACTGTTCTATCCCTAGCCGGTATATGATGTTGTGTCATCAGGTTTGCTGGTAAAACTTCGTCTGCACAAAATAACTCACTAAATCTCAACAACAAATTTCCCATAGTCCTTCCAGCATTTCCCTTCAAGTGACACACTCTCCCTCGTAACCTTTCGTTTCGATGGTTTGCTGGTGGCTTTCCTCTAGACTCGACCTATCTAAGTCCTCCTCTTCCAGAACATCAGAGTAGTTACTACTGCACCCTTTGACAGAGTCAAACTCATAATGTACACGTCCTCCACTGTGTCTAACAAAAATCACTGTTTACTGCCACTCACCAAGCCCACTAAGCAGCATTCCATCTGTGCAGTAACTTTTGCAGTGTTACGGTCTATCGGGACTGCTTTCCGATGCTGGATGCACTCCCAATTGCGTTTAAGGGCTGCTTTCCTTACTGGTACTTCCCACCTTTCTGACTTCTACAATCAGATGCCAACTCCGCCACACGCATAGCACTCTGGTTGTCTACATTGTTTCCTTATACGCCCCTCCTGACCACATCACCTAATTTCATAAGCGAACACCCGGTGGCACCCTCTTTGCTTGTTGCGATATACATCTATATATGTTGTTATCCTAATAGTTGACGCTAAGTCCTCCATATTTTCCGTTAGTACCCTCCATGACATCACTGCTTCTATACCACGGAGAAAAATTGCACTGCTCTATTTTATGCCTCTTCTAATACCACCCCATTAGCTTCTGCATTCTGGGTCTGTAGAAATGTCTTTGCATTCAGTTTACGGATTCTGTGCAAGAACATCTCTACAGACTCGTTGCGCTGCATTGAAAAATTATTTAGTTTCTCCCGAAAAAAAGAGCACTATTTTGCTTCTGGTACCGCTGGCACAGTCCACCGGCCCACTCCTGACACATCTGTGCCCTACTCAACGCCTCATGGTACACAACATATACTTTGGCGTCCCCTGCGAAACACATACTAGCAACAGCAGGGTTATTTCGTCTGACCGCCCATGCGCTTCCTCAGCATCCGTAACATCCTTAATAAAAACAGTCACGGCCTCCACTGCCTTGTCCGAGAAGGGATTAATTAATGCAATCACTGCCGGGTTATATGGAACAGACAGCGCTCTCAACCAGGGCTAGTTTTGTCTGACTTCATCTGCAGCTAAACCTGACTCGCTTTCCTAGTTTCTAGCCCACGATTATGTTTGAAATTTCGCTGCCTCTCGCACTCCAATTCCTGTGTTGACTTTTGCACTTGCTGAGTTAAAAAGCAGCAACTGCATCTGCCGTGTTGGTAGCATGTGTTTCCGCCATTAGGCGTGTTGTACTTAATACAGATGTTTAAAAAAGCATTCGAAAAATCTAACTACAAGTTAATTCTTCCTCGAATCAATGCAATCTCTGCAAGAGAGACAATCATTAGCTTGGTACGGGCTTTTGTAGAATTTTCTAGAACATACCTTCACCGAGGAGTCAAGCACTATATTGCTCCCTCCTACGTATATCTCGCGAAGAGACCATGAGGATAAAATCAGAGAGAATAGGGCCCATACAGAGGCATACCGATAATCTTTCTTTCCACGAACAATACGAGACTGAAATAGAAGGGAGAACCGATAGAGGTACTCAAGGTACCCTCCGCCACACACCGTCAGATGGCTTGCTGAGTATGGGTGTAGATGTAGATGTACACGCAGAACAAGTAGCTGCTACAGCTCTGGTACACGACAAATCATGTCCAGACAAACTACAGAATGGACACCTCACTGTCACCAAATGATCATGCTAGAATTACCTCTAAAAATATAAATTTATGGGTTCCTGTGGCTTCAAAAAAGTAACTCTAAACATCGGGTACCCTAGATCACACAATTAACTCATACACTCAGAGAAAACATCAAAATGGTTCAAATGGCTCTGAGCACTATGGGACTTAATATCTGAGGTCGTCAGTTCCCTAGAACTTAGAACTACTTAAACCTAACTAACCTAAGGACATCACACACATCCATGCCCGATGCAGGATTCGAACCTGCGACCGTAGCGGTCCGGCAGAAAATATCGAAGGTAATGTAAATAAAACTAGACTCACCACACCACATCATGCTGGGCAGCTACACTGAATCCCCGTCAAGTGCTACTGTCTCACTCACCACTCACCAAAACCAACTGTCTCACCAAATTGTAGTGGTGGATGTGGATGAACATTTTCCCACACTACTTGTGTTGGGAAGCGAAACGACCACTCTAAAACCAAATTGTTACGACTCCCCGACCTTACGTGTCGTAATGCCAATTGACGACTGAGAGATGTGGTTTGGGAAGGAGGGTTGAATCACGCCAGGGCTTGCAGAGATACACAGACAAGTTTGGCATTGAGTTTTACACTGCTAAAGAACAAACAGTGCTTCTGTCGAACACCAGCGCCAGAATTTGCTGCTATGGCACCCGGCCGTTCGGTCCTCGTGACTTAATGGCTCCTGCCTCGTTCTGGGCGGTGTGGCCAGCAGTGTGTGCTCGCCGAGCCGGAAGCCCCGTGCCTGCACTCCGAGGCTCGGCTGGCTGTTCCTGGCCCTAGCACCCATGCAGCACCAAGTTTCGGACCCGCCTTGCCACAGCTGCGGCGCGTCTGTACAGCAGAGCCTGGTGGTTGATTCAGCGGGCTGGCTGGCCTGCAACTTAAACAATCGTCTTTCCAGACGAGGACAGCATGGCGACACAACTGCCTCCCTTTGAGCCTATGAACTCATTATACTTATCACTTTTCTTACGCCTCTAACGTAGTCCCTCTGGAGGAGACGAGTGGAGTGTTCTTCAATACTTGCCTCGTCGGCTTTTCCTAGCTCGCCTCAGCCTCCACATGCTGGTTCCTAGGCTCTGTAGTAACTGCAACGCACAGGCTTTTCACTGCACGTCAATGCCTGTCCTGCACCTAATTACTCCGCACCCATTTCCACATTTGTTTATTGGGCACGCCAGGCCATACTTCCTCGCCTGCAAGTGGTGACTTCAACCTGCCTCACAGAACCGTTTACTCAATAACTATATTACAAATGTCCGTAGGCCTATGTGTCTATCAGTCCAAGAACTTCTACGTTCCAGCCATTGCTGCGTAAAATTTTCAAGACGCCCACAAATCCATGCCTTTACTTATTCGTGGTACAACAGCATTATGGGCACGGCCCTCCAGCCAGCTCGGGATTTTGACGATCTAACGCGCCAGTTGGACAGAATTTGGTACGATATGCCGCAGGAGGTCATGCAACAACACTATTAATCAATGCCAATCTGGATAACTGCTTGCGTAAAGGTCAGAGGTGGGCCAACACGCTATTGACTCGCTCAGTTTGTAAAGCTCTTTCTCTTGAATAAGTCGTCCAATATTAATAAAATATTTAAATCCGTCTTCCCTGAGTCAGGCCAGAGCGGATGTGTTGCGAGAAGCCTATGTGGTCTTGTTGCTTTGAGTAAGTTCATAGCCCTCTGTAGAGCTGTGGATTAACAGAATTTGTCGGCAGAAATCTGGACTGGTTCCACTGTCCCCCCATCGGAATGGGCCTCTCAAATTAGAGCACAGCAATCGCAAGTCACCTAAGTATTGGTGGCGAGACTAATCCAAGCATCGAAACTGCCATTTTGCCATCTACAACGTGGGAAAATTTCAGAATTTTACATTCCGGGTTTTACCAGCCAGGCAGCTGGGTCAGTAGCATACGCGCTGCGACGCGAATGTCTGAGTCAATGAGTGGTGATACAGCAAAAACAGTATTCCAACCTCTAGTTAGTTATTTGACATACAGTAAGTACGGTGGAGGAGTTTTAGTAGACATCCCCTGAGTTTGGTGTATTCAGGGAAATTCTTGCTTGTCACTGTGGCAAAAGTCGTAAATCCCCCCCTCCAAGTTTCAGAGTTTTTTGGAGCGGAGACGAACGAAGAGAAAACGTGAAGACAGTGTCGATACACGTGGCTGTGAGGTCATATTGAGGGAGAGGCGCCCAGGCGCAGCCTAGCGTTCTTTACTGAGTATTAAGTAAGTACTGCTTTTAGCATTAGCGCTGCCTTTGCTCTGTGCAGCACACTGCGTGCCAGGTTTGTTCCGCAACTTGGGTTGCTTGTTCAGTGAGTTCACTTACTAGAATCTTCGATCCGCTCTTAACTCGAGTTTGCGAGCTACATAGATTCGGAAAGCCAATTGCGGTTCTATAGCAACCCTCAGTTTAGTTTGAAGTACCTACCAGTTGTTAACAGTACAGTCTGTACTAATTTAGCTTCTCTCACGCACTCATTTATTGTGTTTGTGTGCATATCAAATCATTATTTAAGTTAAAGAAGTACATCACTATAATCACAATATAAAATAGGAACCAATAAAAAAAAGTACGCAAAATTACAACGTAATTCACTGGTATAATTGCCAACGTACATGGCTCCTAATCATGTAAACCGTTATGAAGTAATTTAATAATGATTGAATTAATTAACTAATTAACTAAAAAGATCTGATAATTGTTGAACCGTGGAATCATGGAGGCATAAAGCAATCGATAAAAATTCTGCGGTTATTCAAGAGCTCTGGGAAAGCGAAAAACTATCAAGTGGCTGGAGATCTTCTGCAATTCCTCCAGTATATGAGAAACAGGACATCTCTCTCCTGTTAACAACTCACAAGATCCTCTCAAAAGCTCTACAGACTAGGAACAACAAATCAATCCATAATTTGAGAAATACCAAGAGGGCTTCAGGAAGGGACGATCATATGCTGAGCAGATTAAGAATCTGAAGCCCATCCTTTTACTCCTGAAACTGAGGAACAGGAAATTTGACGTGAACTTGTTGATTTTAGGAAGGCGTCCAGTTCAGTCGAACCATCCTTCTTCAGATTCGTGAAGAGTTTGTCGTAGATAACAACAGAAAGGCGATTATCCAGTAAACCGTGACCATCACCTCTTCTGTTGTGAATTTCAGAGCAGTGACCTCTGATGCTTTAGGAATCACAACGGGAGTGAGACAACACAATGAGCTGGATTATCGGCTCTACTCTTCAACTATTTTAGATAAGATCACACGAAAATTAAAATTCAGTTGCAGAAAATGGTACATGATTAGGCTACAACTACATGAATGTTGCAATGGACTGTATAGCATTTTTAGATGATCTGGTGATCTGCCGGCCGCTGTGGACGAGCGGTTCTAGGCGCTTCAGTCCGGAACAGCGCTGCTGCCTCGGTCGCAGGTTCGAATCCTGCCTCGGGTACGGATGTGTGTGATGTCCTTAGGTTAGTTAGGTTTAAGTAGTTCTAAGTCTAGGAGACTGATGACCTCAGATGTTAAGTCATATAGTACTTAGAACCATCTGTTGATCTCTCCAGAATCCACAGATACGGCATCAAAACTACTTAACCAGTTGATCACACAGTCAGAGATGGATGGGCTACAGATCTCCTTTTAAAAAGAAGCACTTTACGAGAAACATAAAAACAGTGACAAGACAGCTGGAGGTCGGAATAGGAAAAGACGATCAGGCAGAAACGTTTAAAGACATTGGTGAATGGATGAAGTCTAACCTGTCACAGAAAGAAGCCTTCGTGTCATCATTCACTGACAAAATTTAAATGGCGTACCAACTAACTAAAATAAAACAACTTCAATAAGAGACCAATAACCTTAAATGAAAAAAAGTCGACACTACTCCACGCTTATTCGATCAGAAGCTCTACAGGGTGGGCCACAATGAAAGGTACATGCTTTGAGGGGCGACTATTCTTGATACTGAACAAAAACACATCATTTGATCTTACGTCCTATTCTCGGCAGTTTCGAAGGAAATTAATGAAAACAATGGGGAACAGGACAAATGCAGATGATAGTAAATGAATATCTTGGTTGTTGTTTCTGTTGAAATATCCTTAATTGGAGTAGCATCAGCCCAACTGGTGTACAGGTCTATTGTCGTTAAGATATATCAGGACTCTGCTGCATTAAGCAGCGGACACCATGTGGGGAAAAAAATGTCGTTTCAGAAAAATTAATTATGAACAGTAAAAAACAATACGTAGCCTAATGTCGCTTTGGTCGCTTTTGCATATAAGTGCTGGTGAAGAAGGACATGCCACTGACATTCGTGATTTTCCAACATCTGTATGTCGGATACGATTAAGAAAACAGCTTATGGCAAGTTGAAGTTTTTTTGTTCAAAATCCCCAAAACTATCACCCCACGAAGCATGTACCATTTCTCCTGACTCATCATGTATATGCGGCAGAGACTCTTACAATAAACAAGAAATGTTTAATGGAGAAACCTGACGCCAAAGAGGAAAACCACGACCTATACAGGGTGGTGCATTGATAGTGACCGGGCCAAATATCACACGAAATAAGCGTCAAACGAAAAAACTACAAAGAATGAAACATGTCTAGCTTGAAGGGGGAAACCAGATGGCGCTATGGTTGGCCCTCTAGATGGCATTGCCATAGGTCAAACGGATATCAACTGCATTTTTTAAAAATAGGAACCCCCATTTTTATTACATATTCGTGTAGTACGTAAGGAAAGATGAATGTTTTAGTTGGACCACTTTTCTCGCTTTGTGATAGATAGCGCTGTAATAGTCACAAACGTATAAGTACGTGGTATCATGTAACATTCCGCCAGTGCGGACGGTATTTGCTTCGTGATACATTACCCGTATTAAAATGGACCGTTTACTAATTGCGGAAAAGGTGACTATTGTGATCAAAATGCCCAACGGGCGTGTGCTATGTACGCTGCTCTGTATCCTGGACATCATCCAAGTGTCTGGACCGTTCGCCGTATAGTTCCGTTTGTTAAAGAAATAGGAAGTGTTCAGCCACATGTGGAACGTCAGCCACGACCTGCAACAAATGATGATGCCCAAGTAGATGTTTTAGCTGCTGTCGCGGCTAATCCGCACATCAGTGACAGACAAATTGTGCGAGAAAGGGGAATCTCAAAAACGTCGGTGTTGAGAATGCTACATTAATATCGATTGCACCCGAACCATATTTCTATGCACCAGGAATTTCATGGCGACGACTTTGAACGTAGTGTACAGTTCTGCCACTGGGCACAAGAGAAATTACGGGACAATGACAGATTTTTTGTACGCGTTCTATTTAGCGACGAAGCGTCATTCACCAACAGCGGTAACGTAAACCGGAATAATGTACACTATTGGGCAACGTAAAATCCACGATGGCTGCGCCAAGTGCAACATCAGCGACCTTGGCGGGTTAATGTATGGTGCGGCATTATGGGAGGAGGGATAATTGGCCCCCACTTTATCGATGGCAATCTAAATGGTGCAATGTATGCTGATTTCCTACGTACTGTTCTACCGATGTTACTACAAGATATTTCACTGCTTGACAGAATGGCGATGTACTTCCAACATGGTGGATGTCCGGCACATAGCTCGCGTGCGGTTGAAGCGGTATTGGATAGCATATTTCATTACAGGTGGATTGGTCGTCGAAGCACCATACCATGGCCCGCACGTTCACCGGATCTGACGTCCCCAGATTTCTTTCTGTGTGGAAAGTTGAAGGACATTTGCTATCGTGATCTACTGACAACGCTTGACAACATGCGTCAGTGCGTTGTCAATGCATGTGCGAACATTACGGAAGGCGATCTACTCGCGGTTAAGAGGAATGTCGTTACACGTATTGCCAAATGCATTGAGGTTCACGGACATCATTTTGAGCATTTATTGCATTGATGTGGTATTTACAGGTAATCACGCAGTAACAGCATGCGTTCTCAGAAATGATAAGTTCACAAAGTTACATGTATCACATTGGAACAACCGAAATAAAATATTCAAACGTACCTACGTTCTGTATTTTAATTTAAAAAACCTACCTGTTACCAACTGTTCGTCTAAAATTGTGAGCCGTATGTTTGTGACTATTACAGCGCCATCTATCACAAAGCGAAAAAAGTGGTCCAACTAAAATATTCGTATTCCTTTACGTACTACACGAATATGTAATAAAAAATGGGGGTTCCTATTTTTTTTTAAAACGCAGTTGATATCCGTTTGACCTATGGCAGCGCCATCTAGCGGGCCAACCATAGCAGCATCTGGTTTCCCCCTGCAAGTTAGACAAGTTCCGTTCTTTGTAGTTTTTTCGTTGGACACTTATTTCGTGAGATATCTGGCCGGGTCACGATCAATGGACCACCCTGTATATGCACGTGGAGATCGTAAATGACACGACTCGGAAAACGGTGACTGTCTATTATGATCACGTGATACGAATGAGCCCATGAAGGTTACCTAAAAATGATATTACCCTAATTTAAAGATATGGAAAGTAAAGGGCCATGTTTCACAGAAACGTCTCCTAATGATATCCAGGAGCGTGATACGCTGAAGAACGAACTACGAACACACAAAGGTTTTCAGGAAAAGCCGAAGCAGTAGGCAATGAAAGGGTGAACGCAATAAAGAAAAGAACAACACCAGAAACCGTTGCAGGACAGCTGGGCGTCAGTTAAAGTGTCGAAAGAGAAACAGTTGAGTTGACGTGGTATCTAATTGGCCGAAACGATAATTTTATATGCGCATGCAGTTCATAAGGTTTTTCTTTTTTATTTTGACAGTAATGATGTAGATCTTATTTATAAGTCGTAGTTGAAAATAAACAACGTTTTCTTAACCAGTTATAAATTAATTTGGGTATGAATTCCATCACGACATAAAATAAAAGGACAAGAAGTAAGGAGGGCGTCGTGCAGTGTGAGGCTCGAGAGCGAACTGTCCAAGGCCACTACTGAGACGGTCCTGGTTGCCGCTGGCCGGCGCGTATCGCTGCAGCCGAAGGCGCCCGTTGTCGCAGCTACTGAAGGCGTGGCGCACGGGGCGCGCGTAATTGGATCGGCCGCGCCCGCGCGACTGCTATGGGCACCTGTCGGTAACATGTGTTCCCGTTGCGAACTGTGAGGCACCGGTGAGGGTGGTATCGATACCATAAGAAGTGATTAAGGATTGCAGAGAGATTGCGTGTATGTAGGTCAACGATGCCCTGTCTGACCGGGCATGCCACGCTCAGTTGGTGCAGTGCCGTCAAACGAAGTGGAAACGTGCAAGCATGTACCAGTATGCGTTATTAATTAAGAGAAGGCAATATAAGAATGGGCTAAGAAATGAAAGAGAAAGCCTCGTGGTAGAATTTTGTACAGAGCATAACTTGATCATACACTCCTGGAAATTGAAATAATAGCACCGTGAATTCATTGTCCCAGGAAGGGGAAACTTTATTGACACGGTCAGATACATCACATGATCACACTGACAGAACCACAGGCACATAGACACAGGCAACAGAGCATGCACAATGTCGGCACTAGTACAGTGTATATCCACCTTTCGCAGCAATGCAGGCTGCTATTCTCCCATGGAGACGATCGTAGAGATGCTGGATGTAGTCCTGTGGAACGGCTTGCCATGCCATTTCCACCTGGCGCCTCAGTTGGACCAGCGTTCGTGCTGGACGTGCAGACCGCGTGAGACGACGCTTCATCCAGTCCCAAACATGCTCAATGGGGGACAGATCCGGAGATCTTGCTGGCCAGGGTAGTTGACTTACACCTTCTAGAGCACGTTGGGTGGCACGGGATACATGCGGACGTGCATTGTCCTGTTGGAACAGCAAGTTCCCTTGCCAGTCTAGGAATGGTAGAACGATGGGTTCGATGACGGTTTGGATGTACCGTGCACTATTCAGTGTCCCCTCGACGATCACCAGAGGTGTACGCCCAGTGTAGGAGATCGCTCCCCACACCATGATGCCGGGTGTTGGCCCTGTGTGCCTCGGACGTATGCAGTCCTGATTGTGGCGCTCACCTGCACGGCGCCAAACACGCATACGACCATCAGTGGCACCAAGGCAAAAGCGACTCTCATCGCTGAAGACGACACGTCTCCATTCGTCCCTCCATTCACGCCTGTCGCGACACCACTGGAGGCGGGCTGCACGATGTTGGGGCGTGAGCGGAAGACGGCCTAACGGTGTGCGGGACCGTAGCCCAGCTTCATGGAGACGGTTGCGAATGGTCCTCGCCGATACCCCAGGAGCAACAGTGTCCCTAATTTGCTGGGAAGTGGCGGTGTGATCCCCTACGGCACTGCGTAGGATCCTACGGTCTTGGCGTGCATCCGTGCGTCGCTGCGGTGCGGTCGCAGGTCGACGGGCACGTGCACCTTCCGCCGACCACTGGCGACAACATCGATGTACTGTGGAGACCTCACGCCCCACGTGTTGAGCAATTCGGCGGTACGTCCACCTGGCCTCCCGCATGCCCACTATACGTCCTCGCTCAAAGTCCGTCAAGTGCACATACGGTTCACGTCCACGCTGTCGCGGCATGACACCGGTGTTAAAGACTGCGATGGAGCTCCGTATGCCACGGCAAACTGGCTGACACTGACGGCGGCGGTGCACAAATGCTGCACAGCTAGCGCCATTCGACGGCCAACACCGCGGTTCCTGGTGTGTCCGCTGTGCCGTGCGTGTGATCATTGCTTGTACAGCCCTCTCGCAGTGTCCGGAGCAAGTATGGTGGGTCTGACACACCGGTGTCAATGTGTTCTTTTTTCCATTTCCAGGAGTGTAGCTAACACTTGGTTCAAGAATCATTAAAGAAGGTTGTATACATGGAAGAACCCTGGAGATACTAAAAGATTTCAGATAGATTATATAATGGTAAGACAGATACTTAGGAACTAGATTTTAAATTGTAAGATATTTCCAGGGGCAGATGTGGACTCTGACCACAATCTATTGGTTATGAACTGCAGATTAAAACTGAAGAAACTGCAAAAAGGTGGGAATTTCAAGAGATGGGACCTGGACAAATTGAAAGAACCAGAGGTTGTACGGAGTTTCAGGGAGAGCATAAGGGAACAATTGACAGGAATGGGGGAAAGTGTAAGTAGGCTGTTTAAGTGTTTTTATTGGTAACGCCAACACCACGTAGCGCTCTGTATGAAAAATCACTGCCTGTGCCGTGTGCAGTCTGTGGCTGGTTTGCATTGTTGTCTGCCATTGTAGTGTTGGGCAGCGGCAGCTGGATGCTAACAGCCGGTAGCGTTGCGCAGTTGGAGGTGAGCCGCCAGCAGTGGTGGACGTGGGGAGAGAGATGGCGGAGTTTTGAAATTTGTAAGGATTGGTGTCACGAACTGATATATATATTATGACTATTAAGGTAAATACATTATTTGTTCTGTATTAAAATCTATAATTTGCTAACTATGCCTATCAGTAGTTAGTGCCTTCAGTAGTTTGAATCTTTTATTTAGCTGGCAGTAGTGGCGCTCGCTGTATTGCAGTAGCTTGAGTAACGAAGATTTTTGTGAGGTAAGTCATTTGTGAAACGTATAGGTTAATGCTAGTCAGGGCCATTCTTTCGTAGGGATTTTTGGAAGTCAGATTGCGTTGAGCTAAAGATATTGTGTGTCAGTTTAAGCACAGTCTTGTATAATTTTTCTAAGGGGACGTTTCAAAAGGAATACAGTAGAAGACGAATGGGTAGCTTTGAGGAATGAAATAGTGAAGGCAGCAGAGGATCAAGTAGGTAAAAATACAAAGGCTAATAGAGACCCTTGGGTAACAGAAGAGATACTGAATTTAATTGATGAAAGGAGAAAATACAAAAATGCAGCAAGTGAAGCAGGCAAGAAGGAATACAAACGTCTCAAAAATGAGATCGACAGGGGGTGCAAAATGGCTAAGCAGGGATGGCTAGAGGACAAATGTAAGGATGTAGAGGCTTATCTCATGAGGGGTAAGATAGATACTTCCTACTGGAAAATTAAAGAGATCTTTGGAGAAAAGAGAACCACTTGCATGAATATCAAGAGCTCAGATAGAAACACAGTTCTAAGCAAAGAAGGGAAGACAGAAAGGCGGAAGGAGTATAAAGAGGGTCTATACTGGGGCGATGTTCTTGAGGACAATATTATGGAAGAAGAGGTAGATGAAGATGAAATGGGAGATACGATATTGCGTGTAGAGTTTGACAGAGCACTGAACGACCTAAGTCGAAACAAGGCCCCGGGAGTAGACAACATCCCATTAGAACTACTGACAGCCTTGGGAGAGCCGGTACTGACAAAACTCTACCATCTGATGAGCAAAATGTATAAGCCAGGCGAAATTCCCTCAGACTTCAAGAAGAATATAATAATTCCAATCCCAAAGAAAGCAGGTGTTGGCAGATGTGAAAATTACCGAACTATTAGTTTAATAAGTCACAGCTGCAAAATACTAACGCGAATTCTTTACAGACGAATGGAAAAACTAGTAGAAGCCGACCTCAGTTTGGATTCCGTAGAAATGTTGGAACATGTGAGGCAATACTGACCTTACGACTTATCTTAGAAGAAAGATTAAGGAAAGGCAAACCTACGTTTCTAGCATTTGTAGACTTAGAGAAAGCTTTTGACAATGTTGACTGGAATACTCTCTTTCAAATTCTGAAGGTGGCAGGGGTAAAATACAGGGAGCGAGAGGCTATTTACAATTTGTACAGAAAGCAGATGGCAGTTATAAGAGTCGAGGGGCATGAAAGGGAAGCAGTGGTTGGGAAGGGAGTGAGACAGGGTTGTAGCCTCTCCCCGATGTTGTTCAATCTGTATATTGAGCAAGCAGTAAAGGAAACGCAAGAAAAGTTCGGAGTAGATACTAAAATCCATGGAGAAGAAATAAAAACTTTGAGGTTCGCCGATGACATTGTAATTCTGTCCGAGACAACAAAGGACCTGGAAGAGCAGTTGAACGGAATGGACAGTGTCTTGAAAGGAGGATGTAAGATGAACATCAACAAAAGCAAAACGAGGATAATGGAATGCAGTCGAATTAAGTCGGGTGATGCTGAGGGAATTAGATTATGGAATGAGACACTTAAAGTAGTAAAGGAGTTTTGCTATTTGGGGAGCAAAATAACTGATGATGGTCGAAGTAGAGAGGAGGTATTGAATACAAGTGGGGAGAAGAGGACTTTGTGGCACAACTTGACTAGAAGAAGGGATCGTTTGGTAGGACATGTTCTGAGGCATCAAGGGATCACCAATTTAGTACTGGAGGGCAGCGTGGAAGGTAAAAATCGTAGAGGGAGATCAAGAGATGAATACATTAAGCAGATTCAGAAGGATGTAGGCTGCAGTAGGTACTGGGAGATGAAGAGGCTTGCACAGGATAGACTAGCATGGAGAGCTGCATCAAACCAGTCTCAGGACTGAAGACCACAACAACAACAATGAGTTCGAATTGGGCAGAATGATCGGTCAAGCCGTGATATTGCAGCTCATATTTGGGAACCGCTTCGAGAATGATGCGTATGTGGAACCAGTGGAGAGAACAGGTTTCTACATAGTGAATAGCGGACAGTGGACCACACTATGTGGCTACAGCGTAGGATAATCTAACTCTTATCACATGGTCATAACTGACAGAACAGCTTCGTAGACAGTGTTGGCTCGATGTTGGAGTACTGCAACGGGTGTCGACAGTCTGTATCGACGGTTCGATGCCATCTGCTGCGGGCTGGACTGGTATGCTAAAATGTCGACTTTCATTCGCAAGAAACCACTAACAGCTCAGACCGTATCGGGCACTTACACTTCTACACTGGCGTTCTGAGTGGAAAATATAGTGTTCTCTGACGAGTCCCACTTCAACTTGTTCTACAGTAATGACCACGTACGTGTTAGGCGCTACTGTGGTAAACGCGATCGGGCCGACTGCACTGTTGAGGCCGCGCCTGATTAGCCGAGCGGTCTTAGGGCGCAGCAGTCATGGGCTGTGCGGCTGGTCCCGGCGGAGGTTCGAGTCCTCCCTCGGGCATGGGTGTGTGTGTTCGTCCTTAGGATAATTTAAGTTAAGTAGTGTGTAAGCTTAGAGACTGATGACCTTGGCAGTTAAGTCCCATAAGACTTCAAACACATTTAAACATTTTTTGAGCATTGTTGAGCAACACAGCGGATAAACGTCAAGTGTGAAGCTTTTGGGTGCCATTAGCTGTAACGTGCTATCACGCCTGGCACACTGAATAGCAGTCGCTACATGAGGAAGGTGTTAGAGCCTAAGGCACTGCGCCCTCTCCATGCTGCTTCACATGCCATACTTCCGCGGGACCGTGCCCCGATGGCGAGGGATGTGCAACTCTGCTTGAGAGGACAATGGTTACCATTGTTTCCCTGGCCTGCACTTTTGCCTGACATGTCACCCATTGGACATGACTGGGATATGGTCGTCCGGTAACTTTTTCGTTCTAGTCCGCCTGAAACTACGTCCTGTTCTTTGTGGCAGCGCCTCCAAACTGTGTGACAGTGTGTTCCCTTGCTGTATATCTAGGTCCTCTTTGATTACGTGTGACAACGACTACAGGCTCAGATAGCAGCACCTGGCGGCTTCATACCATAGTGAATTCTCACCACCGAAGTGGATTTACAGTTCTATAATTATATTAATTTGTATATTGCCCTGTCTCTGCTCTGTGAAATAAATTTCGTTTTAATCATATTGTATCTCTCTTTGAGTTGCAATACGCAAATAGCAGTGTATTTATGTAAAACATTCTAGATGACAGTATGTTCCCTGCAATGCGGCAACAGTTTAGAATCGAACATTTTCTGTATGAGCATAAAAATAATCCTTAACTGCCAAAGCCTCAATTTGAATCCTATCTGGCATCTGTTGATTGAGCTAGTGGGTCCACTACATAGAGGTCATTTCACGCAAGAAACCAGCTGCAGCAACTGACCATACTTCAGAAAGAGGAAAAATTAAGTCTTGTGATTATGAATCTTGATGGAAAACCTTGTCGGACAGTTTATCGTCTTAAAAGCTGCAGAAGATGATCTCCCGTGCTACGAGTTAGAGGTTCGTGACTCGAACGAACATCGATGGATGTTCGAATACTCTTGGCTACGTAGTGTAGGTGCGGTATGCTGTTGCTGCACATGCGTGAAAGCTGTTTGCCACACCTTATACTTACGATCAGAGTGGCAACTCTCGTAGGTCGTACTCCAGGACATAGCAAATTTCTGTACCGGACATTACGTCAATGCAGGTACAGAGGTAGACGTTCTCTCTGAGCCTCCTGCTACGAGCCGATAAGGCTCTCGTTAGAGACTGTGCGTAGAATGCTGTTATCGTAGCACTGCAAAGGGTAATTGTATGTACTTAAGAGGGTCGGTAAAGGCACGGGACGCGGATGGCATCGGCGGGACAGCGCAGCGCGAGCGGGGCCAGCGACTGCAGTCCGGATCGATGCGGCTGCCTGACCCGCACGGAGCCAAGGCTGCACCCCGCCATCTCTGTGTGCCACCATCCGGCCTCCGATTTCTCTCGGGCACGCTTTCTCAAGCGCTGTGGGAGGCCTCCAGCTTCCCATTAATATCCCGAAGCCAGACAGGAGGAAAGGGAGAGTTTAGCATCCCAGAGGCATCAAGGTCACCAGGGAAGAAGCACCTACTTAGTTGAAGAAGAAAGGGGGGAGATCTTGACTGAAGTTATTTAACTAAGTCGGACCTCAACAGATCTCGTAACCTAGAACTGATTTAGTGCGAGTGGACTTCAAAAAGTAAGTTGCACATCATTACGGCAGGTCAAGTATTTTTTATTGGTTGTTACAATATATTTTAGTGTGACACAGATACGTGACACTGTTTTTCATCATAGTCAAGAAGTCTCTACAAACAACGATTGGAACGTTCTGTCACTCGTTCAGTTCCACAACGATAGAAATCAGCTTCTCGGTCACGGGGCCATTCGAGTACCGCTGTGTGAACGTCATCTTCACTGGCAAAAAATCAGGACAGTAATCGTACCTACCTACACCTACATGTACACTCCGTAGACCACAGAGAAGTGAACGGCAGAGGGTAGTCCCACTTCACTAGTTATTAGGGCTTTCTCGCGTTCAGTTCGCGTATGGATCGCGGGAAGAACTGATTGCAACAGTGCTTCTGTGCACGTAGTCTTGTCGCCACGATCCCTTTGGGACGAATACGTAATGGACTGCAATAAATTCCTTGATTCATCATTTAAAGATCATAGTCAGGCCGTGTCCGCTGCCGCGTGGCTCCTCTCAACTTGCACGGTCATTGCCGCTCGCATCATTTAAATTTTTTTAAAAAAGATTCTTAAATTTTAACTACCGCTTTCACTAGACGACGGTATATTGGACGTGAATGGTGGATAGGGCAAGTTTCAACATTACTATGTTATAAGCGCCGGCCGCTGTGGTCTAGCGGTTCTTGGCGCTCAGTCCTGAACCGCGCGACTGCTACGGTAGCAGGTTCGAATCCTGCCTCGGCCATGGATGTGTGTGATATCCTTAGGTCAGTTAGGTTTAAGGCCCTAATCAATGATAAGTTTATTTGCGCGACTGCTACGGTAGCAGGTTCGAATCCTGCCTCGGCCATGGATGTGTGTGATATCCTTAGGTCAGTTAGGTTTAAGTAGTTCTAAGTTCTAGGGGACTGATGACCACAGATGTTAAGTCCCATAGTGCTCAGAGCCATTTGAACTATGTTATAAATAGCGTATGTTGCCTAAGGATACATCGACAAGTGGTGTGAAACCGGTCGCAGATTTAATAAAAATCATTCATACAGCCAGTGCGAAATGCTCTTTGAAAATATTTAAAGCGCCTATCAGTTCAGTTCTTTCAGCACCTTCGTGGTACCCTCCAATTGGTCAAACAGACCTGTGACTATTCACGCTGCCTTTCTTTGTATGTGTTCAACATCCCGTGATAGTCCTATTTGGTAAGATTGCTACTTACTTGAGCAGTATTCTAAGATAGTTGGCACGAGTGTGTCAGTATGGTGAAAAGATCTGGACTGTAAGGTGGATCAGCATCACCGACATCTGTGAGGCCCTAATCAATGATAAGTTTATTTGCGTGGCCATCAGCCCTAGCAAGTGCAGAAATATACGTTTTGTACATAAAAACCGCCTTCTCTTGCTGCGATGTATTTTATTTGTTCAAGATGCGTTTCGCCTTCTACTTTAAAGCATCTTCAGTAGAATCTACAATGATACAGTTTTGTTTTGATATGCGATATTTACGGGTTATGAAACAGTTCACGTCCTTATTTTTTACGTTAATAAGAAATTACTTACAGTTATTTGAGTTTTTGGCTGACACCTGTGTGAACTGTTTTATAATCTCCCGTTACGGGGGAGGCGGGCTCGCGAATACCGGTAAAGGTGGTGCGGAGAGATGGGGGGAGAGGTTACAGGTTAGTCCTAAGCCCGTACGTAGGGAAGAGCGGAGGCCCTCCACAAACTCTTTGGCGGCCAAGTGCGGCACAGTCTTTGACTGGATTAGTAGCTCTGTCGCAAACGGCGCCGGAGAGGCCGTGAGTTCCCTGGCAGCCCTCAGATCTCGCTGTGGGCAGCGAAATGAATATAGAGTTACTCCGAAGCACCCTTAACGACCCGTGTGGTACTTGAAGACTTCCGGTGGCCGGGACGTGAGTGTTACCGTTTCAAGCACCTAGAGCCTGTAAGACCTCTCCATAGCGTGGGGTAAACAGAATCCTCAGTTAGGCTGGTCTCTGTTACGTGCCGCCAGCCCTCAGCGACGTGATCATAAACGTGCTTACGATGAATTTTAGGGAATTTTAGGTAGGACCATATTTGGTTGGTTGGCGCTCGCAAACTTTCGGAATGGCGACTTGCCGTTGGTCGGCGTCCACAGTTACACGAAATTTGGACAGAACATACTGGAACAAGGGAGCGCTATGTTGTATCAATCTGGAGAATCAGAGACGTGGCCGCCTTTGGCTCGAAAGGTAGTTTTTGGCGGGTCTGTGCTGCGAAGGAGCAGAGAGCACAAGATTTCAGACATTCCGGCCGAGACATTCTTACGAGTCAGATGTATATTCTGGTCGGATACACCTCGTGAGCTGATTGATGAAGTAGAGGAGATTGTATATGACCCCGTAGAGTTTTACAGTCTGCATTCTTGTCTCACCTCGGCTTGGGTTGGGTTGTTTGGGGGAGGAGACCAGACAGCGGAAGTCATCGGTCTCATCGGATTAGGGAAGGACGGGGAAGGAAGTCGGCCGTGCCCTTTCAAATGAACCATCCCGGAATTTGCCTGGAGCGATTTACGGAAATTACGAAGAACCTAAATCAGGATGGCCAGACGCGGAATTGAACTCTCGTAAATTGGAAATTTGTGGTAAGGTCTTGTGGGACCAAACTGCTGATGTCATCGGTACCTAAGCTTACGCACTACTTAATCCAACTTAAACTAAATTACGGTAAGGGCAACACACACACACACCCATGCCCGAGGGAGAAATCGAACCTCCATTGGGTGGGAGGCGTCCGGACCGTGGCAAGACGCCTTTGACCTCGCGGCTACCCTGCGTGACTGAACCGTCGTCCTCCCGAATCCGAGTACAGTGTGCTAGTCACTGCGCCACCTCGCTCGGTGTCTCACCTCGGCTTACGTGTTTTGTGTAGTGACACAGGAATGCGAAAAGAGCGTAACTCTTGCGAGATGATTTTGCTGATTCATTAATCATTCGGGTTCAAGGCGATCTCGTGGCCATAACTTTGTTAATTGGGGTTCCCATTTCATTTATTTCCCACCAACCTACCGATGTAATCATCACCATTTACTTAAAAGCCCGTTTACATACAGTCGGAACAGATCGGCACGTTCTTTACCACTTCAGCCTTCATGCTGTTAGAGCAGCTCCGCACATCCTTTTTCCTAATATCCATTAATTACATTTTGGATGTTGCCATCTGCATTCATCTTCTCCAATTAAAGTATTTGTTTAATTGTTTGTTTTTGGCTATTACTCTCGATCTCTGATCAATTAATTTAATGGTTCAGAAACCTTGTCTCATTCCAGTAGATAATACTTATCTTTACTACGTACTGAATTATAAATGTGTATCAGGGCACACAGATACGGTCCACATGTCAGAGCCATACTTACTTTCGTTTCCTTTCACACATATAATTTCCATAAATCTGGATCTTAGTGGAGTGATTTGCACTTCGAGAGGATACTCTGTGCACTTCAGAGGCATATTTGTTACAGTATAGCTGACCCAAGTGACGCCTTGCAGCTACGTCTGAAGCAAGGTTGGAAATTGTCTTCGCTGTCGCTCCTTGCAAAAGTAATCCAAGACCAGCATCTACAGTACAAATACACACATCAAAAAAAGTTTTGCATCACCTCAGTTGCCAGAACACCTGAAGATAGACGTTGACTGTGGATATTGTATCACAGACACAGTCCATTTGACTGTTCAAAGATGTCACTAAACCCACCTAAAGATGTAAACAACCATGCGTAAGCAGCGCTTATTAGACGGAGGAGTCCGACAGTCGATCAGTTCCACTCATTCCACCAGGAAGGAGGTACACCTCTTGTGTTGTCTGTAGTTCAGCCATGCCTAGACGGTCAATACCGTGGTTCGATCGTGTCCGCACTGCTACTTTCTGCCAGGAAGGGATCTCAAGAAGGGAAGTGTCCACGCGTCTAGGAGTGAACCAAAGAGATGTCGTTAGGACACTGACATACAGAGAGACAGTAACTGCCGATGACATGCCTCGCTCAGGCCGCCCAAGGGCTACTTCTGCAGTGGATGACCGCTACCTATGGCTTATGGCTCGGAGCACCCCTGACAGCAACTCCACCATGTTGAACAATGCTTTAGGTGCAGCCACAGGACGTCGTGTTAAGGTCTCAATCTGTGCGCAATACGCTGCATGATGCGCAACTTCACTCCCAGCGTCCATGGCGAGGTCCACCTTTGCAACCACGACACCATGCAGCACGGTGCAGATGGGCCCAACAACATGCCAAGACCGCTCAGGATTGGCATCACGTTCTCTTCACCGATGAGTGTCGCATATGCCTTCAACCAGACAATCGTCTGAGACGTGTTTCGAGGCAACCCAGTCAGGCTAAACACGTTAGAAACACTGTCCAGGGAGTACAGCAATGTGGTGGTTACCTGCTGTTTTGGGGTGGCATTATGTGGGGCCGACGTAAGCCGGTGGTGGTCATGGAAGGTGCCGTAACGGTTGTACGATACATGAATGCCATCCACCGACCGATAGTGCAACCATATCGGCGACATATTGGCAAGGCATTCGTCTTCATGGGCGACAATTCGCACCCCCAATGTGCACATCTTGCGAATGACTTCCTTCAGGAAAACGACATCGCTCGACTAGAGCGGCCAGCATGTTCGCCAGACATGAACCCTATCTAGCATGCCTGAGATAGATTGAAAAGGGCTATTTATGAACGATGTGACCCACCAAATACTCTGAGTGATCTACGCCGGATCACCGTTGACGAATGGGACAATCTAGACCAACAGTGCCTTGATGAACTAGTATGCTACAACGAACACAGACATGCATCACTGCAAGAGGACGTGCTATTGGGTATTAGAGGTAACGGTGTGTACAGCAATCTGGACCACCACCTCTGAAGGTCTCGCGGTATGGTGGTACAACATGCAATATGTGGTTTCCATAAACAACAAAAAAGGCAGAAATGATGTTTATGTTGATCTCTTTTCCAATTTTTGGTAGAAGTCCCGTAACTCTTGGAACTGAGGTGATGCAAAACATTTTTTGATGTTCGTAAATACCATCAGATAAAGCAATGTAACGCAAAGTCGTATGGTAATACTGGACTGGAGACACCAAGGTTAGCCGGCCGCGGTGGTCTCGCGGTTCTAGGCGCGCAGTCCGGAACCGTGCGACTGCTACGGTCGCAGGTTCGAATCCTGCCTCGGGCATGGATGTGTGTCATGTCCTTCGGTTAGTTAGGTTTAATTAGTTCTAAGTTCTAGGCGACTGATGACCACAGATGTTAAGTAGCATAGTGCTCAGAGCCATTTGAACCATTTTTTTGAACACCAAGGTTAGTCATGAATGAGCGTAGAATGAATGTACGATAGCTGCACCGAGTATAATTGGCGCCCCTCTCCCTCCAAAGATAAATAAATAAATAAAAATTCTCTGAAATCTGCTCCCAATATTCCTGCTAAGTAACTAAGTAACGGCCTCCTGCACCGGCCTCGAACCACTCCATCACACTCCTGACTTTATAACGTGGAATACTACCTTATTGAAAAAATGCCACTGCTGACAGGAAACGTGATCGTTATGAAGGGCTGTATGTGCACCCAAACCAGTATACAATACTCCTTGGCCGTCATGGTGCCTTGCACGAACTCCACTGGACCCATGCATGTTCAAGTCGATGCTCCCAAGAGCATAATGCATAATGGAGCATAATGGAATCCCCGCCAGCTTATCTCCGTACCGCAGTACAGGTTTCAAGGAGCTGTTCCACCGGAAAACGACGGATCCGCCCTCCCATCGGTATGATGGAGAGCAGACCATGCAAGCCGAGCTGTTCTAGGCGCTTCAGTCTGGAACAGCGCTGCTGCTACGGTCGCAGGTTCGAATCCTGCCTCGGGCATGGATGTGTGTGATGTCCTTAGGTTAGTTAGGTTTAAATAGTTGTAAGTCTAGGGGACTGATGACATCAGGTGTTAAGTCCCATAGTGCTTAGAGCCATGTTATGCAGCTCACTGTGTACATGTGTGGTCCGAAGGACTAGGATGAGGTTACTGTAGTCCACTAGCCACCAGACTCCACAGAATTAGATCTGTGGGATCTCCTCATTCAGGTTGTACGCGGCCTAGATCCTCAGCCGAGAAACCTAGCGCAGTTGGCCATGTCACTGGAGTCAAACATGCCTCCACATCCCTGTCCGTACCTTCCAGAACCTTAGTGACACTCTTCCTGGACGTCTCGCAGCGGACACTGCACATCTCAACTTTGTATTACTGACAAAGATATGCAGAATTATGGCCATAAAGAAAACTGTTTTCATGTTTTGAAGTCACTTAAAGAGGATGCGCGCATGTAGCTCTAGGAGTGGGAGAATAAGCTATACACAGCGTATGTCACCTACATGCGTGCATAAGTCTGGCCTTTTAATTAGTCTGACAAAATATATTATGTACACCACCGTTTGTGAAAATTAGAACACCCAGAAGGAACGGCCTGAACAAGTAGGGAGATGCTTTATAACCTTTATTTGAAAACAGTTACAAAAAGCGCTCGAAATTACGCCCTCCTCCTTGAATACAAGCCGTGCAACGACGCTGGAGTGGCTGTTGCACTTTTTAAAATGCTCCTTGCAAAGTGGAAATTGCATCAGAAGCTGTCATAATGCGAGCTATCAACTCTTCATCAGCCGCGCACAGTAGCCGCTAGGTCTGAGGGGCCTTCCCATGGTTCACGCCGCTCCCCGTGTCGGAGGTTCGTGTCCTCCCTCGGGCATAGGTGTGTGTGGCTGTTGTCCTTAGCGTAATTTAGATTAAGTTAGATTTAGTAGTGTGTAAGCCTAGGGACCGATGACCTCAGAAGTTTGGTCCCATAGGCACTTAACACAAATTTCCAAAAACTCTTCATCAGTCTCAATGAATGGTTCACAGACAACATATTTCAGGTGGCTCCAGAAGGAAAAAACAATGGACGTCAGGCCGGGGGAACATGCAGGCCATGCCACCGGCCCACCAGTTGCGAACAAGTCGGCTGGTGGCATTCCGAATCAACGGCTGAGCGTCTCGGACACAAGGGGTCGTCCATCAGGTGAATGGAATATAGCCGCTGACAACGAACTTCCCATTCACAGTCGTGTACCATAACAAACGAACTGACGTACGTAGAAAAAGCGTGTGTTCTGCATGCCACGCTGTGATCCATCCAACTTCGGGGTGCTATTGTGCGACCGTATTGATAGGTTGCTGCTGTTGGTAAAGGCGATAATAGTCTCTCATGCGGGACAGCCGTGTCGACGAAACGTCCGCTCGTAAGAAGCTGCGGTCATTCTAGAACTCTCCGATTTGGGCTAATGAGGGTGAAGTGAATCAGACAAAAAGAAATGAGATTGTAGAAAACGTGGTGCCACTTCAGCTATCAGAGTGTCCGTCAGATTGGTGTGGGCAGAGGTCAACGTGCAACGCTTAGTGTTGAAATAGGGCGTTAGTGCACGGTTATATACATGAATTAAACTGACAACGCCCGCTCGCTGCTGCAATCTCAGGGTGGCGTATCGGACTTTAAAAACGAGACCGGCGCTCCTAATGCTGCTTGAAATCTGTCGGCCATCATAGCCGTCAAGGGAGGGATGTGCGTGAAATAGTTCAGTTTTAAGACAAGACAGGTGTTGACATAACGTGTACATAGGAGCATGTCTATACGACACAGTTTGTTGCTCTATATCAGAGCGCATGTCTGGCGTAATACACTCCTGGAAATTGAAATAAGAACACCGTGAATTCATTGTCCCAGGAAGGGGAAACTTTATTGACACATTCCTGGGGTCAGATACATCACATGATCACACTGACAGAACCACAGGCGCATAGACACAGGCAACAGAGCACGCACAATGTCGGCACTAGTACAGTGTATATCCACCTTTCGCAGCAATGCAGGCTGCTATTCTCCCATGGAGACGATCGTAGAGATGCTGGATGTAGTACTGTGGAACGGCTTGCCATGCCATGTCCACCTGGCGCCTTAGTTGGACCAGCGTTCGTGCTGGACGTGCAGACTGCGTGAGACGACGCTTCATCCAGTCCCAAACATGCTCAATGGGGGACAGATCCGGAGATTTTGCTGGCCAGGGTAGTTGACTTACACCTTCTAGAGCACGTTGGGTGGCACGGGATACATGCGGACGTGCATTGTCCTGTTGGAACAGCAAGTTCCCTTGCCGGTCTAGGAATGGTAGAACGATGGGTTCGATGACGGTTTGGATGTACCGTGCACTATTCAGTGTCCCCTCGACGATCACCAGAGGTGTACGGCCAGTGTAGAAGATCGCTCCCCACACCATGATGCCGGGTGTTGGCCCTGTGTGCCTTGGTCGTATGCAGTCCTGATTGTGGCGCTCACCTGCAAGGCACCAAACACGCATACGACCTTCATTGGCACCAAGTCAAAAGCGACTCTCATCGCTGAAGACGACACGTCTCCATTCGTCCCTCCATTCACGCCTGTCGCGACACCACTGGAGGCGGGCTGCACGATGTTGGGGCGTGAGCGGAAGACGGCCTAACGGCGTGCGGGACCGTAGCCCAGCTTCATGGAGACGGTTGCGAATGGTCCTCGCCGATACCCCAGGAGCAACAGTGTCCCTAATTTGCTGGGAAGTGGCGGTGCGGTCCCCTACGGCACTGCGTAGGATCCTACGGTCTTGGCGTGCATCCGTGCGTCGCTGCGGTCCGGTCCCAGGTCGACGGGCACGTGCACCTTCCGCCGACCACTGGCGACAACATCGATGTACTGTGGAGACCTCACGCCCCACGTATTGAGCAATTCGGCGGTACGTCCACCCGGCCTCCCGCATGCCCACTATACGCCCTCGCTCAAAGTCCGTCAACTGCACATACGGTTCACGTCCACGCTGTCGCGGCATGCTATCAGTGTTAAACACTGCGATGGAGCTGCGTATGCCACGGCAAACTGGCTGACACTGACGGCGGTGGTGCACAAATGCTGCGCAGCTAGCGCCATTCGACGGCCAACACCGCGGTTCCTGGTGTGTCCGCTGTGCCGTGCGTGTGATCATTGCTTGTACAGCCCTCTCGCAGTGTCCGGAGCAAGTATGGTGGGTCTGACACATCGGTGTCAATGTGTTCTTTTTTCCATTTCCAGGAGTGTAGTTGGCAGTATGTAGCTGCCGCCACGCAGTGAACATTGCTAGAGAACAGCACCCCCAAACATTTGGATGTGGCCACCTTGTCAACAGGCACCGCCGTTGTTTGAGGGAGGCCCCCTCCGATGTTCATGTATTGTGTCTTGTTCATGTTGACGATGATCCCAATATCCGCCCGACCCAAGCTGTCTTAGCCACTGAAGTGCCATATGTATCTCACCCCCTGATCTGGCCAGGAACACCACATCATCGGCGAATGGACTACAGTGGAAAGTCCCATATACAGATGGCTGCTAATTGCTGCCGTAGACCATTCAAAGCTGGTTCCAACGCTGCCGCAAATAAAATGCCCGACAAGGGACACACTTGTCACACTGACCGTCTAGTAATAACGTAACCAGACTGGTAACCGTTCACCATAATGTGGGAAAACGTCCCATGGATCAGTCGAAGGACCACCTGTGCAGATTATAGAGAGAGGGCCACGAATTCCAAAACTACGAGTAGAAATTCGTGGTTGACTTGGTCAAATACGTGGTCAAATTCGACGGCGATAAGGGCACCCCGTATTTTGCAGGACACCGTCAACGGTATGCTCCTAACGCTGCATGAATGTTGCTGACACCAACTAAGCAGGTCTGATAGGTGTGCACTACTTTCCCGATAGCTACGTGGAGAGACGTGCGGAGGATTCGGGTGAAGACCTTGAAGTCAGTATTGAGGAGCATGAGTGGGTGAAAGTCCTACCATCTAATATCACCACTCGGTTTCGGTTCCTCGATCAGGATGCCGTCTGTGAATTCTGTGATACAGTCAAATCAGGACGGATCAGTTCTTAAAACATCTGGAGATTCCTGGGGTAAACCATATAGCCCTGGCGATTCGTTTGGTGCTGTTCGCGCCAAGGCCAATGTGAACTCGTCGGATGTGATTCGCAACAACAGGTCATCATAGAGTGCCACGTCCCTACGGGCGGGAAATCGTTCAGCATCTCTTCATAAATTCCTTGGATCTTCAATGTACAGCGTCCCGTAGTACTGGGCTATCGTGTGCGTTGTGTCCGTTTATGTCACAGCGCGTCCTCCCACCTTCCTGTCTATCGCCATGATGAGCTGACGTTTGAAGTGGCGCCCCTAGCGCACAATGTGACAGGCTGATGCCATTTCGTTGGGGATGCCGTCATGGCTCTCCCACGGGCGCAGACGCCTTCTAGTTGCTCCGACCTAATGCAGAGTGGATGGGGTTTGATGTGTTGTCCGGCCAACTACGTTTGGCGGTTGTTTCAAATGGCTCTGAGCACTTTGGGACTTAACATCTGAGGTCATTAGTCCCCTAGAACTTAGAACTACTTAAACGTAACTAATCTAAGGACATCACACACATCCATTCCGGAGGCAGGATTCGAATCTGCGACCGTAACGGTCACGCGATTCCAGACTGAAGCATCTAGAACCGCTCGGCCACAACGGCCGGCGATGGTGGTTGCATCGCCAGCTCATGTAACACTGTATGGTAAAACTCCGATGTCGTCCTTTTCCAGCTCGATCTGTCACATGTGTAAGCCATCAGGGTCTTTTGGAGTACAGTTCTGACACATTCCAGCTACCACAGTAATGTGGAAGTGTATGTGGGCAGGTACCTGGCGCAATGGCGCAACGTGTTAGCAGCTGCTTGCTAATATGCTTCTTCCTGAAGGAGGGTGAAGTTTAGCGTCCATGAAACTCTGCTGCACCATGTGAGTTTATGGGGTAAGATGACAGTGCAGATACATGTGAGATGATGTGTGAGGGCTACTGGCCAGATTTATGCATCACTGGTCGCTGTGTCGAGGTCGCACGAAACATAGATTGATCCAGTCGAGTGGCAGAATGGCTGGTAAAGTGTGTGTATCAGCATTGGTTCCCGTGCTGTATGGGCCATGTGTCATGGAGTGCTAAGTCACATAGCAGTGCACGTAGAGTTGGGCATGGGATGTGATGTGGTATCTGCTCCTCGGGCTGCAGGACACTGTTAAAATCACTACCCACTACGTAATGGTCTGTGTTTCCCTGTAAAAGTCGGGCTACTTTCTCCAAATAGAAGATTGGCCTGTCATCACGGTGTGATATCCCAGAGGGTGCACAGACATTAATAAGGTGGACCATGCCCAGTGTGAGCCCATGGTTCACGCATTTGGCAAGTGTGCCACATCCATCACTTCTATACCTCCTGTGCCATCGCCTGACAGTAGGGTGTAGCTGGTGTAGATATAAATATCTAGCCACAGCTCTGGACAGACCTCCTGGAGAAGGGCAATGACCAAGTCTGCCACTCTTACAGAGTCATGTAGCACGCGGATCTTGATGGTGGAGTGGATACCACTGAAATTGACTGACTGAGATACCTCGAGCAGTGTAAGCAATGCTGTATGGTCCCCTAACAGGGAGGGCCCTACAGACTCAACGCCAACTATGGACGTCGGAGGAGCTATCGACGTGTGTTGTGTGTCATCCACCTCCATGTAGTCTGCCCCATTGCTAAGAGGGGATTGGGATATCAGTGGTGGCTGGCCACTTTCATAGGAGACCACGTTTTGGAGGTCAACCTGATGCGCCACGTTTTCAGGAGCACCAGGAGGAGGCAACTGTTCCATACTGTCTGGCGCCTGGTAGTGAATGAGGCAGCTGGAATCCATTGCAGCAGTAGAGGCCACGACAGTGTCATTGTCTTCCTCCAACATCACATTCCCATCACAATCCTCAGGTGACAGTGTACTGTTCTCCAGCTGACAATTGCCTCTTCTTGTGCTGCTTGGGTTGCTTTTGCTTGCGATTCCACGATTCAACATCAGCCAGAGGGCAGGGCTCCTCACCGTCATCGGGAATCCCTGTTTCCGATCCGGACAGCAACAATGACTGGGTGTTCCTTACGCCATCTGTGCGAGACTGTAGGAACCTCTGCACTAAGTGCCGTCGGTGATGGGTCTCCAACAGGTTTGAGATAGTATCAGGTTTTGATCATCCATCACATCATGTCATGCCACTTCCACATACGTTGGCAGGAGGGAGGTCGTTGTGGATCGCTAGGGATGTTCCGTGCAGGATACCTGGACAAGGTGTCACTGAAGACATTGTGATCGGAAATGGTCCTTCTGATCGCAACCTGAGCAGGTCCTAGATAGTTCATCATATACAGGGTGTTACAAAAAGGTACGGCCAAACTTTCAGGAAACGTTCCTCACACACAAAGAAAGAAAATATGATATGTGGACATGTGTCCAGAAACGCTTACTTTCCATGTTAGAGCTCATTTTATTACTTCTCTTCAAATCGCATTAATCATGAAATGGAAACACACAGCAACAGAATGTACCAGCGTGACTTCAAACACTTTGTTACAGGAAATGTTCAGAATGTCCTCCGTTAGCGAGGATATATGCATGCACCCTCCGTTGCATGAAATCCCTGATACGCTGATGCAGCCCTGGAGAATGGCGTATTGTATCACAGCCGTCCGCAATACCAGCACGAAGAGTCTCTACATTTGGTACCGGGGTTGCGAAGACAAGAGCTTTCAAATGCCCATAAATGAAAGTCAAGAGGGTTGAGGTCAGGAGAGCGTGAAGGCCATGGTATTGGTCCGCCTCTACCAATCCATCGGTCACCGAATCTGTTGTTGAGAAGTGTACGAACACTTCGACTGAAATGTGCAGGAGCTCTATCGCGCATGAACCACAAGTTGTGTCGTACTTGTAAAGGCACATGTTATAGCAGCACTGGTAGAGTATCCTGTATGAAATCATGACAACGTGCTCCATTGAGCGTAGGTGGACGAAACTAAAATGAGCTCTAACGTGGAAACTAAGCGTTTCCGGACACATGTCGACATAACATCTTGTCTTCATTTGTGTGTGAGGGATGTTTCCTGAAAGTTTGGCCGTACCTTTTTGTAACACCCTGTATAACAATGCGCGGCAGCTGCCCATAAAAACATAAGATGGGACGTGCTTCACAAGTTCCATGCATACTTGGCATACTCCATTAAGTACAGGGTAAGTATCAACGGCATTCCATTTCTCTTCTGTGTGGCTAAAAACTGTGCCATATGGCTGCAGCGCGTTAACGACGAGGTTGGCCTGAATTTCGAACGGCAGTTCAAAGATGTGAGTGGTATGGTCCAGCATGGTCGACGGCTAACACGCTCACATGACTGTCAGTGCGGCAGAAGAGGAAGCCGTTGGTAGATCGTTGTACGAGTCTTTCGTGGGCCGTTTCGTCAATCAGTTTGAGGTGGATACAATAGGCAAATGGATAACCTTAGTTCTTGCTGTTCTACGTGAATCACGTCTCGAAGAAATCGTTCTATTTCAAGAGCTTTCGGTCTTCTGTACGACGCTTTGAACCTGAGTTTGATTGTAGCTTGTATATATGATAATGCCATGTCGGACCGGTACACAACGACGCAGGACCGCGCGCTAGCGGGAAGCAAGCACGGCTGCGGAGCGCTGCCCGGCGCACCAAGCCCGTCCGCACCGTGCCACGGCCGAAAGCCATCTGCCCGACTATGCTACTCGAGCACAGCTCACATCCCGCCGTCACAGCTTTACTTCCGCTGGTATCTCCTCTCCCGTCTTCCGAACTTCACAGAACCTCTCCCGCGGAACTTGCGGAACTAGCACTCGAGGAAGAAAGGACGCTGCGGAGACATGGCTTCGCCACAGCGTGGGAGATGTTTCCAGAATGAAATTTTCACTCTCCACCGGAGTGTGCGCTGATATGAAACTTCCTGGCAGATTAAAACAGTTTCCATCTGCCAGGGAGTTTCATATCAGCGCACACTCCGGTGTAGAGTGAAAATTTCGTTCTGGAAACATCACCTACGCTTTGGTTCAACCATGCCTCCACAGTGTCCTTTTTTCCAGGAGTACTAGTTCTACACGTTTCACAGGAGAGCTTCTGTGAAGTTCGGAAGGCAGGAGAGGAGATACCAGCGGAAGTAAAGCTGAGGACCGCTCGTGAGTCGCGCTTGGGTACGTCAGGCGGTAGGACACTTGCCCGTCAAAGCCAGAGGTCCCGCGTCCGAATCTCGGTCCGGCACACAGTTTTAATCTGCCAGCAAGTTTCATATTAATACACTCTCCGCTGCAGAGTGAAAATGTGATTTTGGAAGCATAATAATTCATTAAAACAAAACGCTCTCTACCGCCTTGTGGAATTAATGGGAAGAATAGAAGCTCACCTATGAAAGTTTTCGATCTAAATGTGAAAATGTGACGTTTTCCATTTGCCTGTAGATAATTGACAATGGGTCCTGTGTCATACTGTACACGATTTTGTACAGTAATTCGTGAGTTTATACATTACCATTTAATGCTGTTCCTAGAACAGTAGAAAATTCTTGAGACAAATAATCTCATACGCACGCTTGAACTTTTGATAGACTATAAATACCTTACACTGGTGAGGGAGATGCTGCTCTTATTATTTCTGTACTGGTTCAGTTGGTTATACGTTTCGCAGGTATTGTATTGCTAAATAAACTGTATCTGGTTTTTCAGAGACTTCTATAATACTACAAAGAGCTTTCTATGCACTGACCTGTAGCACTCTGCGTAATATTCACCGAGTTTATTTTCTCTCCCTCGTACTTTTTGTGAAAATGTTCCTTCCACAAGAATTCAACGTAGTTCACACTACATTATATTAGATAACACACATAAGGTAGTCCACGAAAAATTGCTAATCTATTAGTGTATTTACGCACAAATACATCAAAATGACAATATATTGCCTGAAAATACGTTTCTTAACTAGGAATTTGCTACGTGAATGGTCACAGTTTCTTATAATACAATTCTAGACCAAACAGGCGAATGAAAGTAGTATAAACTGTAAACTATGATGAAACTACATTCAAATGGCAAGCACAAGATACCTTTTTAATTTTCAAGTGTCCACGACATACCACAAAAAAGAACAAACACGCCACCACTTGTCTCGATGGTGTCTTGAATTTTAGCTCGAAGGTATCACCCCTAAAGATAATTATTCCGTAAGTTTAGCTTTAATGTGTTGATTGCACGGTACGTAAATCCTTTCTACTAATGTAGGACGTGCAACATGCGAACGTAATGGATTAGCTGGCCCGAGGGAATGAAAATGTAAGCTGAATGCCCTATCGCAACAGAGAGACTGATGGATAGGCAGCGCACAGAACTTGTTGCACAATGCGGCCTGGTATAGAGCAATCTCCATTAGCGCACAGCACACAGCGCGGGGAGGCTGCCCACGTGCGTGACGTCACATGCCCGCGCCGCGGGCCGCGGCCTAACAAGGCGAGCGGCGCATGCGCGTCGCAGCGGTCGCAAGTTCGCGTGCCCGGCCGTGTACGGGCTGCAAATGAACTCCTACCTTCGCGAGGAGACTGCATGGCGGTCAAAGGAATATAAATTATGGAATGAGGTATCAAATGCACATGTTAAATAATTGCCTATTCCAAATTTCCAGTTAAATATTGTGGCAAGTATAGCGTCTCTCAACCTTTACCGAAAATCTTTTTTTCCTGTTCGTAGTAGTAACCTGGTTCATGATATAACGTAAAATCAGGTGCGAATTTATCGAGCGTTTGTCCAAGAGTGTTTACGTTAAGGAAATAGTGTTGTTCTCCTCCAGTGAGTTGCGGACGTCACAGAATGGTCGACCAGAGTATAATACGAGCTGTATTTCTCTAGACGTCTACCCAAAGAGGAATCATATCTCCTGTAGTTGCACCACCGCGCTTGTTGAAGTTCGTTATTCATAATGCAGACTTAAATGAATGGAATGTTGTTTTGTGTTCGACAATAAGCTTGAATAGACCTACTTAATTCACGACTGCACTAACAATTTAGTTGGTGTGTGAACGGACGGTTTGACTTATTTGTAAGGATTTTTATCGGATATACTGAAATGTCGAGGTAGGGTCCCTCTCCTTAAGTCATCGGGAAATATCCGGTATGTGTCTGTGTTGAGTGGGTGACTCAGAGATGCTTAAGTTGTATAGTGCTATGTTGTGTTACGTTATGTTAACTGGGGACCTAGAAACGATGGAGACGCTCCGTCCCCGGCGCAGCCGCAGTGGTCCGCTACCCCACGAAGACTACCGCAGTCCACTTCACCCGTCCGCCGCCCCACACCGAACCCAGGGCTATTGTGCGGTTCGGCCGCCGGTGGACCCCCCAGGGAACGTCTCACACCAGACGAGTGTAACCCCAATGTTTGCGTGGTAGAGTAATGGTGGTGTACGCGTACGTGGAGAACTTGTTTGCACAGCAATCGCCGACATAGTGTAGCTGAGGCGTAATGAGGAGAACCAGCCCGCATTCGCCGAGGCAGATGGCAAACCACCTAAAAGCCATCCATAGACTGGTCGGTTCACCGGACCTCGACAAAAATCCGAAATCCGCTGGCGCTCCTTCCCGCCCGGAAAGCCGTCCGTTAGACCGCACGGCCAGCCGGGCGGGCGCTATGTTGTGTTACCCAGACTATATATATATATATATATATATATATATATATATATATATATATATATATATATATATATATATATATATATAAACACCACTAGAGGACGTAACATAATGGGGATAGTTAAGGCGTTGGGTTATTTCCTCTTGAGCAGTATCAGAAGGGCGAGCCGAATATTACGACAATCACTATCAGCAACTTCAATTTCTTATGCCTTCTTCACTCCGAGAGACACTGCTGATTTCGAATCTAAATCAGCAAATTTTTGCACAGTCCCTTGATTAGAGACTGCACAACAGTATCTTCAACCTCTGCTGGCCAAGTAATGGATGAGAAACTGGACTCGCTGCCTTAAGGAGCGAGGGACAAATCACCGTCTGGTCAACCTATTTGGGTTCTCTGTGGTTCTCCTAAATGACGCAGGCAAGTACTGGGACGATTTCTTCCTACAACATGCGTCCCCAGTCGGAGTTTCTCTAAAAACTTCGTCGTCGATAGGTAATGTGCGACGTTCTCTGATCTCTTTAAATACCTCAGTTCTGACAGCAAAAGAATATTTATTACTTGCCTTCCACATTACGCTTATTTACCTCGAGACTCATCACACATCTTCAACTGGCTGCTCCTTAGAGCTCTCACTTTGGCATCGAAGTCGGTGCAATGTCTGGTATTTAGAAGCTTCGAGCCTCTTCTCCCTCCTAGGGATGGAAATTTCTTTTACCACCATGATTTGAACCGACTACTTCCGAGTACAGTGTCACTTCACAAGTCTCGGTTACCGACATCCAGTAAGGAGGTTAGTTAGCTAGTATGCCACAAGGCACTGCTGATGGTGATCCATCCACTGGATGGAGACATATAGATATATAGTTCTCCTGATCCCATTCGAGAGGCGTAGCAACAGGTTTCACCTTTCTCTTTTTTTCGTTTCTGTAATTATTCACAACGACCAAATCACAACGACCCACACCAGGAACGGCCAAAAATTCGGCGTGCCATCTGGCCTGGCTGCACAGTTTCCCCACCATCACGCCACACTCTCTGAACACGAGATGGGGGAAGAGGCGGAAACTGCGAAACCGCTGCATTTAAGTAGGAATGAAATCGCACGGTGTACAAATTTATTTCATATTTCTCGACGGCATAGATCACAAATAAATTCGGTGTTATTTAATTATTTTTGGTACACTGAGGACATAATACAATTATTAACTGGAACGAGCTGTTGACATATGGACAGACGTAGACAAATTCCCAGATTTTTGCAGTCAGGATTCCACGTAATCGTGACTTCCTTAGTTTAATGGCCTCCCCCGGTAGCTGAGTGGTCAGCGCTACTGAATTTCAATCGTAAGGGCCCGGCTGGGTCGGAGATTTTCTCCGCTCAGGGACTGGGTGTTGTGTTGTCCTAATCATCATCATTTCATCCCCATCGACGCGCAAGTCGACGAAGTGGCATCAAATCAAAAGACTTGCACCCGGCGAACGGTCTACCCGACGGGAGGCCCTAGTACCACGACAAAAAAAAGTTACTTTAATAATCAAGAAAAGCCTGTCACACATGTATGTTGATCGATATATTTTACAGTGTTTGCAACATAATTAAGGAGACGTAAAAACTATTCGCGAGAAAAACACCGTGCCTTCTGAACAGACTTAACGTACAAGAATTTGTCTATATGAAGATGGTATCTGTTCTCTCGAACACGTCCGAAAGAACAGATACCATCTTCATATAGTTAAGGCTAACCGGCCAATGACCTTCTTCTTCTGTGCTGGATGCACACGCATTGCCCGAACTCTTACGGCACTCGGCAAGATTTTCTGCCGCGAGTAATAAGTGTGATGGGTAGGGGTACTACGAATTCGGTCACAGGGTTTAGCTACCCTCTATAATAAAAAACTGAGTGAACGGATCAACGAACAACCTGAATGGGTGTCATCGGACGTCCGCCACGAACAAATTCAACGAACAATATAGAAAAAAATTAGATAAAAAAAGATGGATAGAGCGTCTGCCATGTAAGCAGGAGATCCCGGGTTCGAGTACTGGTCGGGGCACACATTTTCAACTGTTCCCGTTGATGCATATCAACGCCTGTGACAGCTTAGGGTCTTGGTTTAATTATCATTCTAAGAATTTGACTTTTAAATGGGAATTATATTGCGGATCAGTAAGTTCCAGCAGCACATCCACATCCACTGAAACGGCAAATGGTCTCGAAAACAGATGTAAGATTGGCGCTGTTCTCCAAAGAGTTAGAAAACTGTTCTTATATTCTCTCAAGGCCACAATTAATTCTTCGACCTTCGCGTTTTCTTTAGCGCTAGTGAGCTTAGGAAAATGGATGGAATTTCTTATCAAAATTTATCTCTTCCAAAATGCGATTTTATTTTTAAATGCATCCCCGTCAAATTAGAAATAAGTTGTTTCTCACTTTGCAATGTCTTACTGTCGATAGTGTGTCCACTCAAAATGCGAGGTCTGTCATCAATTCAAGATGTTATAATTTTCGTTCCTGCTCTTCTTCATAAATTCAATAACAGCGGGTTTTAAATCGAAAATTCTTCCCAGGCATTCCCCTTGCTAAACCGACTTACTTTGCACTAACACATGAATTCTCCACACTCTTCGTTCAGTTCCACTGGAAACTGTTGCAACTGACAGTGGAATAATGCGTGCGACTTCATAAATTTTACTATTCGTACAACCAGTTCTTCAGGTGCTCCACGGTTGCAAATTTCGCACACAGTGCTTCTTGATGTACGGAACAATGATTCCCGTCTGTCGATCGTTGTAATTTTGTGCTCTTTCATTGTCAACTAAATCTTTAAATTAGATTGGTTGGTTGGTTTTGGGAAAGGGGACCAAACAGCGAGGTCATCGGTCCCGTGGAGAAGAAAGTCGGCCGTGCCCTTTCAAAAGAACCATCCCGGCATTTGCCTGAAGCGATTTAGGGAAATCACGGAAAACTTAAATCAGGATGTCCGGACACGGGATCGAACCGTCGTCCTCCCGAATGCGAGTCCAGTGTGCTAGCCACTGCGCCTCCTCGCTCGGTCTTTAAATTACTTTTCCATAGTATTGTAATGTCATTTCATAGCAAATTTGTGTTATCCGTCCATTATGCGTCTGCATAATAGATATTGCGAAAATTTCATCCCCCTTTTCTCTCATTCACATTTCATTTTAAAGTCTTGTGACGACAGATCGCTAGATGGCCTCTTTTTGTGCCAATAGCCACTAGATCTATGAACTTCTCGTACACCACGAACAAATAGCGAAGCTTAAACAGCGCTGACACCACAGTTCTACCGTACTGAAGAGAGTCGTACCGACGGGAAAATGCCTCACCGCAGTGCTAAATGAAATGTCGTACGGTACTGAGTTGATCCGAGAAGTACCGAGCAAAGCCGAGATATACCAAACCCAGGCCCGCACGCGGCCCGCGCATCGGGCTCGCATGCAGACTAGCACGCCATGGCCGACGCTGTCCCATACCACAAAAGGTGTTGCAGCAAGCCTCCCGCTAAGTGCAAAATGTGAAAAATATCCTGTGAGTGAAAGGAAGATAGCTGCAAGCCGCTCGCTCTAAAGGCTTTCCAAGAGAACAATGTAGGATGTCTCAAATTGTCACCATGTCAGCAGGGACTACAAAAATTCAGCCACTTATTTCGTTGGAGAGTACTACTTTGTATGTAGTACCTTTGTAACAGTGGCATAGTATATACGACTTTTTTATCAGAATCAAATTATTTACTACGATGTATTTTTGTATCGTTTAACACGTCCCATTAAGTTGCACTTATGTGACTTCATAAACTTAAACAGAGTTTTATTTTGTACGTACACATCACAGGAAAATAATATTGTTTGTTATTCAAAGTTGTACGAAACGTCTAATTTAAAGGCCAAGATAAAAATAAATTGGAAATTCTGAATGGGAATTTGAAAGCATTTCCTCGCAAATATAAGTCAGTTACTTAACCAATGTGTGCGATAGCGTTCTCACTTCCCACGCCCGGGTCCCCGGGTTCGATTCCCGGAGGGGTCAGGGGTTTTCTCTGCCTCGTGATGGCTGGGTGTTGTGTGATGTCCTTAGGTTAGTTAGGTTTAAGTAGTTCTAAGTTCTAGGGGACTGATGACCTAAGATGTTAAGTCCCATAGTGCTCAGAGCCATTTGAGCCATTTGAACTTAACCACTGCATTACCTTGCTGAACAGCATGATATGAAGAACATCGAAAAACACGAGTCCCTCTTTCTTAACTCTACTGGCATAGTGACATATACAAAATTGTGCATTATTTAGAAAAAATAATGCTATGAAGCACCGTACTTCTGCTGTCGCATGCTATGGGAGATGGACCGACAGGCATTCCTGCCTTTGCAAGGAATCTTAATTTTCTCAAAAGTGATAGAAGACCCACACATGACGCAGGATTGGAAGAAATAAAAGGTACCTTACGTACCTTACTTTTGTCGAAAAGACAGTCTATGCTAAATAATCATTATAAAACATATCAAAGATTACAGTTGGAATATACACTCCTGGAAATGGAAAAAAAGAACACATTGACACCGGTGTGTCAGACCCACCATACTTGCTCCGGACACTACGAGAGGGCTGTACAAGCAATGATCACACGCACGGCACAGCGGACACACCAGGAACCGCGGTGTTGGCCGTCGAATGGCGCTAGCTGCGCAGCATTTGTGCACCGCCGCCGTCAGTGTCAGCCAGTTTGCCGTGGCATACAGAGCTCCATCACAGTCTTTAACACTGGTAGCATGCCGCGACAGCGTGGACGTGAACCATATGTGCAGTTGACGGACTTTCAGCGAGGCGTATAGTGGGCATGCGGGAGGCCGGGTGGACGTACCGCCGAATTGCTCAACACGTAGGGCGTGAGGTCTCCACAGTACATCGATGTTGTCGCCAGTGGTCGGCGGAAGGTGCACGTGCCTGTCGACCTGGAACCGGACCGCAGCGACGCACGGATGCACGCCAAGACCGTAGGATCCTACGCAGTGCCGTAGGGGACCGCACCGCCACTTCCCAGCAAATTAGGGACACTGTTGCTCCTGGGGTATCGGCGAGGACCATTCGCAACCGTTTCCATGAAGCTGGGCTACGGTCCCGCACACCGTTAGGCCGTCTTTCGCTCACGCCCCAACATCGTGCAGCCCGCCTCCAGTGGTGTCGCGACAGGCGTGAATGGAGGGACGAATGGAGATGTGTCGTCTTCAGCGATGAGAGTCGCTTCTGCCTTGGTGCCAATGATCGTCGTATGCGTGTTTGGCGCCGTGCAGCTGAGTGCCAAAATCAGGACTGCATACGACCGAGGCACACACTGCCAACACCCGGCATCATGGTGTGGGGAGCGATCTCCTACACTGGCCGTACACCTCTGGTGATCGTCGAGGGGACACTGAATAGTGCATAGTACATCCAAACCGTCATCGAACCCATCGTTCTACCATTCCTAGACCGGCAAGGGAACTTGCTGTTCCAACAGGACAATGCACGTCCGCATGTATCCCGTGCCACCCAACGTGCTCTAGAAGGTGTAATTCAACTACCCTGGCCAGCAAGATCTCCGGATCTGTCCCCCATTGAGCATGTTTGGGACTGGCTGAAGCGTCGTCTCACGCGGTCTGCACGTCCAGCACGAACGCTGGTCCAACTGAGGCGCCAGGTGGAAATGGCATGGCAAGCCGTTCCACAGGACTACATCCAGCATCTCTACGATCGTCTCCATGGGAGAATAGCAGCCTGCATTGCTGCGAAAGGTGGATATACACTGTACTAGTGCCGACATTGTGCATGCTCTGTTGCCTGTGTCTATGTGCCTGTGGTTCTGTCAGTGTGATCATGTGATGTATCTGACCCTAGGAATGTGTCAATAAAGTTTCCCCTTGCTGGGACAATGAAGTCACGGTGTTCTTATTTCAATTTCCAGGAGTGTATGTCTCACAGGAAAACAATCCTACTCAGAAAGGAGTAAATTAATCAGTTTAATTCGTGTTAAATGCTACTCAGTACGTGATAAGGACACTATAAATTCTATGTAAACGTAGTAAAATCTGTAGGGGTTACTTGTAAACTGCTGCTACGTAAGATCCCCATTTTTAACACGTTTCTACCACCATTGTCTAGCGGTAGCGTCTTGTTCTAATAATAAATATGTCGTGGGTGCCAGGTTAAACCCCAGACACCGCTTAAATTTTGAATAAAATCAACAGCAACGGCAGTCGAAGACCCGGCTTAAGACGTCAGCCTCGTTCTGTCAACGGCCTAGTCCTAGGCAAAGAGGCCAGAGGAGCGGGTAGAGGCTTAGCCTACCCTCTTGCCCTTTGAACGGAAAACTACCTTTAATAGGCCGCTGACGTGATAGCTGAAGAAACTGAATCCAATTTGAAAGACATAGGGATCGAGTTTTACAATCAGAGTTTACAGAGCTTTGGAGAGTTTGCGAAAAAATAATTCAGAATGCATAGATAATATTCCGTTTGAATTTATAAAATCACTGGTGGAAATGGCAAACAAACGACAATTGGTGGTCAGAATCTACGGCACTGGAGACATACCATCAGAGTCTTGGAAACTTAACAGCTCATGCACTGAAGTTACTGACAAGAACAACATGCAGAAGAATGAAAAAAAATTAAAAATCCCTTAGCTGAGGTTAATTTTCGCTTTAAGGAACGGAAACACACCAGAGAGGCAATTCTGATAATGCGCTTGGTAAAGGAAGAATAATCAAAACACGTTCATAGGTTTTACGGATCTAGAAAAAGCGTTCGATATTGTACAATAAAATGGTGTAAGTTGTTTGAAATTCTCGGAAAAATACGAGGGGCGTTCAAGAAGTAATGCAACATAATTGTTTTCCGAAAGCAGGTTGCTTTTATTCAGGATTCCAATACACCATATTATCCCCCATTCTTTTGGCTACAAACCCCTATTTCTCAACGTCGCCTCCGTTCCACGCAACAGCCTTATGTCACCTTACAGGAACGGCATGAATGCTCGCATGGTACCATTCTACTAGTGAACGTCGGAGCCAATGTCTTGCTGCAGAAATAACCTCCTGATCATCCACGTACTGCTTGCCGCGGAGTGCATCCTCCATTAGGCCAAATAGATGGAAGTCGGGGTGCGAGAAACACACCTTTGAGCACCCTACTGGTGGGCGAGTGTGTCAACACTACCAACAGAGATGTCTAGCTGAGCAGCCAGGTATCTGATCGTGATCCGTCGATCACTTCAAATGGGAGTGTCTGCGAGTTACAACATTGCAGGAGTCATAGCTGAGTGCGGCAGATCGACACGAGGAAGATCGGACAGGTTTGGAAGAATCCTAAGGAAATGCAATCCGAAAACAAAGGAAGTAGGCTACAGTACACTTGTTCGCCCACTGCTTGATTATTGCTCACCAGTGTGGGATCCGTACCAGATATGGTTGATAGAAGAGATAGAGAAGATCCAACGGAGAGCAGCGCGCTTCGTTACAGGATCATTGAGTAATTGTGAAAGCGTTACGGAGATGATAAACTCCAGTGGAAGACTCTATAGGAGAGACGCTCAGTAGCTCGGTACGGGCTTTTGTTGAAGTTTCGAGAACATGCCTTCACCGAGGAATCAAGCAGTATATTGCTCACTCATACGTATATCTCACGAGGAGACCATGAGGATAAAATCAGAGAGATTAGAGCCCACACCGAGGGATACCGACAATCTACATCTACATCCATACTCCGCAAGCCACCTGACGGTGTGTGGCGGAGGGTACCCTGAGTACCTCTATCGGTTCTCCCTTCTATTCCAGTCTCGTATTGTACGTGGAAAGAAGGATTGTCGGTATGTTTCTGTGTGGGCTCTAAACTCTCTGATTTTATCCTCATGGTCTCTTCGCGAGATATACGTAGGAGGGAGCAATATACTGCTTGACTCTTCTTCTTTCCACAAACAATACGAGACTGGAATAGAGGGAGGAACCGATAGAGTTTCTCAAAGTACCCTCCGCCACACACAGTCAGGTGGCTTGCGAAGTATGGATGTAGATGTAAATAGATGTAGACCTTGTTACGATGATGACACACGGCTCGCCCAACGACACACCGTGCTTTTTTCAGTCCCAAATCTCCGTAGGTATTCTTCAAGTGCTTATGAATATCTGCGACGCTCTGGTTGTCCGCCAAAAGAAACTCAGTAGGAGCTCTGTGCTTGAAACGCACCTCCGTTACATACGCCACTTTGAAGGCTACATGTAGCGCCACCACCAATCGGAACTTCGGGCGCTGTAGGGGGAATATTTCACGATGTCCTGAAAAAATTCTGCATTTTTAAACAGAAATTGTCCGAGAAAGAAATAATTGCATTACTTTTTTGACGCCCCTCGTAGATGTAATCTGTAGAGATAGGATGGTAACACAGTATATGTAAGAAGCAAGAAGGTACTATAAGAATCGAGCACCTACAACGAAATGGTCGAGGTAAAAAGAGTACAAGACAGGAGTGCAGTCTTTCTCCTCTCCTGTTCGATCTGTTCGTCGTAGTAGCAATGACGGAAGTAAAAGATTGTGTCTGCAGTGGGATTAAAATTCAGGATGAAAGAATATCAGTGATAAGATCCGCCGATGGCATTTGTATCCAGTAACGAGGAAGAATTATAGGACATACTGAATGGAGCGAGCAGTCTACTAAGCACAGAATACGGAGTGAGAGTAAACCCAAGAAACAAGAAACTAATGGACAGTAGCAGAAATGAGACTAGTGGCGAACTTACCGTCACAACTGGAGATCACGAAGTGGATGAAGTGATGAAATTCTGCTACCTTTGAACCAAAATAACGTATCACGGACGAAGCAAGTGAGACGTAAAAAGCAGACTAGCGCAGGTAAAGAAGGTATTCTCGGCTAAAAGAAATCTACCAGTATCAAACATTGGCCTTAATTTGAAGAATAAATTTCGGAGTATGTACATTTGGAAGAAAGCATTACATTGAAGTGAATTACGTACTGAAGAAAAACCGGAAAAGAAAAGGATCGAAGAAAGATCTTGAAAATTACGTGATCTTTTAAGATGACAAAATAGGAAGTTCTCCGCACCATCGGTTTGGAAAAAATTGACAAGAAAAAATGGTTCAAATGGCTCTGAGCACTATGGGACTTAACTGCGGTGGACATCAGTCCCCCAGAACTTAGAACTACTTAAACCTAACTAACCTAAGGACACCACACACATCCATGCCCGAGGCAGAATTCGAACCTGCGACCGCGGCGGTCGCGCGGTTCCAGACTGTAACGGACACTTCGGCCGGCTACTGACAAGAAGGGACGGGATAACACGACATGTGTTAAGACATCAGGTAGTAACTTCCACGGTGTTAGAGGGAACTTTAGAGAATAAAAACAAGAGGGGAAGAAAGAGACTGGAACATAGCATACAATTGATGATTGAGGTCGTTGTGTGTAAGCGTTACTGTGAGATGAAGTGATTGTCACAGCAGAGAAAGTCGTAGTGGGCCACATCAAACCAAACATAAGATTTATGACACAAGGAGACTATTATAATAAACACTGCGTAACAGTTCGTTTTTATTAAGCCTATTTTTTGCCACCAATAGCAACAATTTCTTTGAGAATTACTTTATCTGCTCACACAGTCTATCAGTTTTGTATTTCTTTCTGCTGTTTTACACATTTCCTTTTATTCTTATGCCCATATTTTTTGTCTCTTGCTTAGCCTCTTGCTTCGTCTCCTCTCACGGGGAGAGTTAGCGTCACCTAGCTTCTCACATTGTCTATTTTAGAGCCTTCACTAGGCACCTACGTGATTCAGAGCTGCATGACGCTACTTTTGAGTCACTGGACCAGCCACACAATGCTCCTCGTAAATAGAGTGATTCAGCGACACAAATACTTGAAACACGTCTTACGATCGAGCATCAGCGCCAGATATGTAGCAGCATGTTTTTTCTGTACATCACACAATATGCCACACCACAAATGAAACTGCAGTCTTTCAAATGAGAGTCGAAACAGACGAAGAACAAACTTTGACCTACGTTACGAATAAAAGCTTCAGTGTATGTGGCTGCTCTTTGACGGGAACCAGTTTCTGACAAATGTTTCAGATGTATTTTATGTGAGGTAGAGAGAATGAATTTCATGATACTGCGGCTTAGCTCACGGAAAATAGTGATATAAAAAGACTCAAGTGACACTCAGACCCCAGTATGAGAATTCTGCACTACAGGCAATATGTGAATGTGTAACAAACTGTTTGACATTAACGAACACAGACAGGTATATATAAATATGCTGAAAAAGTAATATCTCTTAATTTTTTATGTGCAAACTGTTAAGGTTTTTTAAATAAAAGAAAGTTTATTAACATTTTACATCTTTGTTGTTAATGTTTATATACTTATTTCTCAACATAGTCACCCTTTCGACGAAGCCGGCCGCGGTGGCCGTGCGGTTCTAGGCGCTTCAGTCCGGAACCACGGGACTGCTACGGTCGCGCCGGCCAAAGTGGCCGAGCGGTTCTAGGCGCTTCAGTCTAGAACCGCGCGACCGCTACGGTCGCAGGTTCGAATCCTGCCACGGGATTGGCTGTGTGTGATGTCCTTAGGTTAGTTAGGTTTAAGTAGTTCAAAGTTCTAGGGGACTGATGACCTGAGATGTTTAATCCCATAGTGCTCAGAGCCATTTGAACCTTTCGACGAACTCTTTTCTCCCAGGGAGAGACCAGTTCGTCGATATTATCACTGTAGAATGTTTGATTTTGTTGACGGAGGCACAACCTCACCTCTGCTCGCACCACTTCATCACTATTAGAGTGAAATCCTCGAGGGTGTTCTTAAGTTTTGGAAACAGATGAAAATCAGATGCGCCTATGTTGGGATTGTATGAAGCATGATCGATGACAGTGTACACAAGGCGTCGAATTGTTGCAAGATGTCACAGCACCCGTGTGTGGTCTGGCATTGTCATGCTGAAGGAAAGGGTGCCCCGTGCGTGGACGAACTCTTCGAACTCGAAACTTAATTACAGCACACAATTTCTCACGCACTGAAATAATTGCGTTACATTCCGCCATGTTGCTTGCTATAGTTTGGAGTCGTCTACCGACATAGGGCTGAAAATATATAGACATGAAGATGTAGAATGTTAATAACGTTTGTTTTATTTAAAAAGCTTTAAGAGTTTTCACATAAAAATTTCAGAGTCGTTACTTTTCAGCACATGGTTTTAGGGGTATAAGTGCATTTTGGTCATTGGTATCTTAATATGGACCCACTTTAGTGGGTTATCTTTTTTTTTCTCTGCGTCTTGCAGTCTTTCCAAAAAGATGTCACATAATTTACTACGTCATGTTTTTTCCACTGTCTTATGTACACCACTAAGTTGACTACGCCTGTTATCAGGGACTCACCATTTTGCGTACACGTTTCAACATCTGACCTGCTGCCTAGAGGAAAATTAGTGTTAATGGCATGCTCTTGTCAGATGTACCTGGACGCATTTGCGTGCATGTGTGTGTTTGCGTGTGTGTGTGTGTGTGTGTGTGTGTGTGTGTGTGTGTGTGTGTGTGTGTGCGTGTGTGTGTATGTGTTTCAGCAAACACTGTTCGCAGTGAGCAGTTCCTGCAGTTTGCAAATTTCCGTTTCGCCATGTGGGCAGCACTCACCGCGAAGTACCGTAGCTCTTCAAAAGCATAGGACGACCATTTTCTGTAGTTGCAAATGTACCAAAAAATGTTAGATACAGTTTCTGTTTCAGAGAGGTGAAGGCAGGCGTTCTACTACCCATCAACAAAAGATGTATTCATTCCACTCGCAAGCAGGGATGCTTCCTTCAGTGATAGAGAGTTTTTGATGGCATTAGGGAAAACTTCTCTGGAAGTAAAGAAGAGACAGTAATTAGCAACAAACAATAATTCGCAAAAGTAGGTAACGCCTAGAAATTCGCCCCGCATACACATTGCTGAGTGTAGGAAAAACAAAATGTTAAACAATTTCAGGGAATTTTCAAGAAGTTGGGATTGAAGTTCTACACAAATGTTTTGAGAATTTCTGGCACCTTGAAGGTTATGCCGGTTTGAGAAAATGTTTCTACAAAAGCAACGTGTCATTTGCCCCCCCCCCCCCCCGCCCCTCCCCCTCCAGTCGTTCTCCCACCATGCACTCTCAGGTAACATCTTTAAAAATTAATCTAAATCTACTAAGCGTGAAAATGGGATGTTCTTCCATTCAAAAGAAGTAGTACATAGACATTCCTCTGTAGAAAAAATAAATTTCTGAATCTTTTTCTGTGTTTCTTGTTCAAACAATGGAACTTTTCTATTCTCTAATTCACAAATTATCTCACTTTCCATGAAGGAAAATGAGTAGGAAACAGAAGGTCATAGAATTATACACTGAGTTGCTAAACACAGAACACTCTTTAACTGGGTACGTTGTACGTTACATGTGAGAAAAACGCTACTTGTTGCAAGCTTTGTTCACTCATGTACGAGCAGCCCTTAGCGGCTCGCCATCTTATTTACAACTATTCATGACGTCGCCTTTCCGGCTTAGATTTTTTAAAATGTGACTTGTAAGTACTGCATCTCCTTCCAGTCAGTACAAACTTTAATTTTATTAATATATTATATACCTAATATGTTTTAGAACAGTTAGTTTAATTCTGAAGACCTGGTCAATTCTAACTTAATATTTGTGACCGAGTGCTTATTTGTTCTAATATAATTCTGACACACTCACTGAACCTTAGCAGCTATGTTCAAAGTTTTAGGCTGCTAGCTTGTTGATGTACTGAATATCAAATAATAAATCAGTACTTAAATATACAACTCTAAAACTGGCTGTAATACAGTGTGCAGCCGATATTTTGTTTGGCCGGTACGTCGATATATTTTTATCGATATACCGGTATATCGATTGCTTTCTCGATGAATCGAGTTCCTACAGCGATATTTTTTAATTATCGATGTATCAGAGTCCCGATATTTTTAAAAATGTCAATAGCCCTAGTGCAGAAGGTAACAACGGTGAGACGAACGGAAACAACTCTTTTATTCAAAGACAAGTGTTACACTGACGTCACCGCGATTTGTGATGGTCCTCTGGACATTTCAGACGGTGGGACATTGTTGTCAGTGAGGTGTATGATCACTACGGATGCCAATGCATGATTTGCAACGTGCTCCCTGCTGGCTACAAGGTTGGTGAGCAGTTTCTGCGGTAGGGCATTCCATTCTCCCACCAAAGCGTTTGACAACTATTGGTTGATGGTTGGTGCATGTAAGCGTGCTGAAACGCATGTCCCCCCAGCATTCAACACGTGCTCTATAGGATTTAAACCGGGAGAATGGGCAGGCCAGTCCATTCGTCGAATATGCTCTCGTTCGAAGAACTGTTCCACCTGCGCAGGTCGATACGGTCGCTTGTCGTCGTCCATGAAAATGAAGTCAGGGCTGATTGCACTCCTGGGAAGACGCACCTGGGGAAGGAATACTTTATCACAATAATGCTGAGGGGTGAGTGTACCATGGTTAAAGGTTAGGGGTTCAGTACGCCCATGCAACATTATCCCTCCTCACACTATAACTCCTGGCCTACCAAAACGATCACTTCCGATAATTTTGCTGGGTGCATTACGTACTCTCATATGGAGTGAGGTGATAGTGAAGAAATATTTGCAGCTTCGCTGTCAAGTTCTAAAGTGTCAGTTTGGACAGCTATTTCTTTCCACAGGTTGGTGTGCTCCGTTGTTTTCCCAGTGCACAGAACTACGGCTGCTAAGGTAGATTGTGTGGTTAGCTTCCCCGTTCACTCACTGTTTTGCTCAGTTCGGGAAGAAACGGAAAACGAGCTTCTTGTGGTTTCATATGAAGAGCTTGGGAACAGTTCTCCTGAACAGACAGGGATAAATAGAAACAAGCTTTCCTAGAAAGCTCCTGCGCTTACACGTTGTAGCGAATTCTCCTCCGTCGAGTCGTGTTCCGTGAAGTAAACTCCGCAGCGACGGTTTACATTATCGTCAACTTTTTGTAGAGCACCCAGTACTAAAAAGAACAACAGTGCCAAACTACACTACGAAGTAACATACAGTGAGAGCAGCTGCAATTTCTCGTTCTGGATGTAGTTTTACTTCCTCAGACAGTATACCATTTTAACTATGGATTACAGTTATTTTTTCCACGTGCTAGAGTTGCTAAAAGAGTCATATGTTTAACATTAGCATTAATTACTGATACCCTAATGAAAATTATTTCGATGGGGTGTCTTTTGCAAATTTCAGGTGAAGCGACTTTCGAGAGAGAAATATAGGGGTTGAAGTACCGTTGACGACTATGTTTGTCGCCACAGAGGCGTGTTCGTATATGATATGGATGAGGAAGAAAATCGGCGGTCGCCTTTACAAGAAAGGCGGTCACCTCAACAGATTAAGGCAAAATACGAAAATTCTTGCCTTAGACGGCCGGTCTGTAATTCGAATCTCGCGGTTCTAGGCTCGCAGTCCGGAACCGTGCGACTGCTACGGTCGCAGGTTCGATTCCTGCCTCGGGCATGGATGTGTGTGATGTCCTTAGGTTAGTTAGGTTTAAGTAGTTCTAAGTTCTAGGGGACTGATGATCTCAGATGTTAAATCCCATAGTGCTCAGAGCCATTTTATGAACGCAGTCCATCAGACATGACTGTGTACAAAAGAAAAGGAAAACTCAAATGAACCTGAAAAAAGCTATTTCCCGCTCAAGTGTCTATCATTGAGACAAAAGTCTTGGGTGTTGACTGGATGCTTGAATGTAGTCACACATGCGCGAACCTCACAACCGTTAAACTTGAGAAACAGTTTCTTAAAGATAACACATTCGTATCTAACAAAAATTTCGCATGTATTTTCTTCTAAAGAGCTTTACTAGTACGAACGAACAGACAATCGCTAGTAGGTTATTAAAGCTACGTGTAAACGGGCAATAGCAGTTGAGTCCCTTAGTACTCAGAGCCATTTTGTAATTCGAATTCCTCTCCTCCCCAATGCCCAATGACTAAACTACAGTTTCACCGCACTCGATTCCGTTTCTAGGTAAGTGGAAAGAAGCTCTGTCTGACAACGAATGTGTGAAAGATTCTTTTTCGATGAAATCTGTAAGAACTGGAGTATCAAAAATCGGGTTACTTTCCAACATTTAACAGCCGGTTGCCAAGTACGCAAATGATACGATCTACGAGACCTCGTATAAAAGAGAGGTTTTAGTTACATTGACATACAGTATTTATTAGTTAATTAATATAGTACATGTTATCCTGAACATGACTAAATCCACTGCACAGTCGAAGTTATGACAGTGACCAGTGTAAAACATGTCAACTTTAATACCTGATCAAATGCAGAGAATACGGTGTTAGTGAACTGCGATGTTGAAAAAACAGTAGAGTTCTCAATCAATTTTGATGATTTTGCGGTCTTTACAAAAGGTAGTTCCCCCCCCCGTTCGCCCCTCCCCCCTTGAATCTATTACTCCTCACAGGCGCTGGCCAAATGTTTTCTCTCAGTGGTGATGAAGTTTTACGAGCCGCAACCGAGCATCACATCCCTGAGCATATGAGGGACACATCTAGTAAAGGCACAGAAATCGTACTTGCTTGCACGTTAACATTGACTAAAGTGAGATAGGACCGTGCTGCATATCATCAATAGTCAAGGTGCATATGTTACCTGAAAATTTCTCATGGTGCTCTCTCATTAAAGCTGCGAGAAGGTCCTTTAGGTCCCATAAGTTTCCTTTGGTTTTTGCCGAAGTACGTGTCCCACAAGTAGTATGTTTCACGATCGAACAGAACTTGCTGGCTGAAACTAGTGAAAAATCTGTATAAGATACATAAAGTAGATTAGCCTCAGTTACCGCTCAGCTTTTAGGGTACAATACGTAGCAGTTTTGTAACTGAAATATTTGCCATATTGATGACTAATTTAAGGTGGTAATGTGACAAGTGGCATTCTCATGTACCACGCCGCTAGACGCATTGAGATGACTTAATACTTGTTAGATATATTACCATCCACGTAACACAAATATCCCACAGCGAGTCTCACTGTGACACACAGTTTTAACCAGTCACGAATTTTTAAGCTGCATACGTGAGCGACAGCATGTGCACTGTTTAAGAAATTACCGTGATTCGGTAAAAGAACTTTTTCGAGCACAAGTGTCGCAGGATGCCCCATCCACCATAGCGCAGTAGAAAGAATACACCGTTTCCTGTAGGCGCTCATACAGTCGATTAGTCTGAGTGTAACATGTTTTATTTCTGTGATAAACATAGATACTTATTCATTCCCTGGGTCTAACCCTCCTATCGTAAATTATCTTGCTGCTCAAGTCTAGCAATTCAGAGTCATTTATTTTTGAAAAAACACTGTACACCAATGCTGATTTTATCTGTAAATTCGCTTGCTATATCTGTAAACAGACGTGGCGGCTTTAAACACAAACGTGGATTTAAAAAAAAAGTAATATTCCACAATATCTAACTTTCATGAATGTGAGAACCAGTTTTCAGTGATAGTCTACAAATATCTTGCAGCTCCTTTCATATTGCACCAGTAGGAGATGTGAAAACTAGATTAAATTAAATATCTATCGTAAAAAGAGAAATGGGGTCTTACTCGCGCGCCGTAACTATGAATAGTACAGCAAAGAAACTAAAACTGCGGCGTAAAATGACGTGGCACAGTGATAAAGGCATTCCAGGTACGGTCGGTAGATGGGGATTTCTAATTTTCATTCGGGTAATTCTGATTTATATTCATCACAGCATGTCTGAATTTATCTTGCAGACATAAACTAATACATTAGAGCTGGAACATGGGACAGAGTCTACTATAATGTTTTACAGGACTACGCACTGAAACGAAATTCAAATGAAATAACCAAGAAAGTGTCTAAGAGGAAGGCAGAAATTTACCTCGAGGGTAAAAAGATACAGACTGAATACTGGAGGAAGTTCAAGCAATGCCTCTTGAATATCTGGGAATATGTCATGAAAGTATAACGGAATGTAACAAGAAATCTTTTTTATGTATGAGGAACGAAGGGCCGTTCTTTCTACAGGGTCCGAGCAGATACACGGGGAGAATGGTCTGTTAGGTATCTTGCGCTCGGTACGTCTGCCGTGGGACGTCGTCCGAAAAATAGAGCTGCACCTATGGAACATGCAGCTTGCAGTCAGCTTGACTGCTGTCGCTTGGGGTATGGGACCAACCTGAATTCCAGCAGACGGCTGACGGAAGTGGTGGAGACTGCTGGCCTTGCTCGTTGGGTGAAAGGCAGAGCCTATAATTTGCAGTATCGCTCCCATAGTCGGCAGGGATCTCCTCTGACTTGGTGCTGAATTGATGGTCTCATCTAGATGTTCCATCCCTTCTGTGATGATCTTGGCTGCACATTTCTGGACCTTTATTATGCGGTGGGGAGCTGTAGGATTCCCTTAGATAGTTCAGGTGTACATTACGCAGAAGTAGCTACTCTGGTAAAAGACTTCATGTGGAATGCATGCGGTTCTTAGGGTAGGCGATGGTCTAAGGTCATATGACGAGCGCAGCTAAATCAGATCGCGTACACAATAGAGAACCATCGAACGTCAAGATTTTATATTAAACTGCGGAAGCATTTGTAACAAGGTCCCTAAATTTTCCGCGCTCCACTAAGGCTGTTGCGCTCAAATGACGCTCTGAAACGAGAGCTGGATCAAACTATAAGTAGAAAGCTCCGAAATATTTAACGAGGCATCGAGGCATGGAAAGAAAATCGAAAAGACAGGTTAAACATCACGGGAGGAAGAGTCTTCACTGTAGTTGACAAAAGTACTATACCTATCGCGTCCGAAATTGCGTATGGTTGCGAGGTTATCTGAACTCGAGTAACCATCTTAGGTGAACTCAATAATTGGAAGTTTTTATCTTACGCCCGATAGCGATGCAACATTTAAAGAAAGTCTAGAGTCAGCAGTGCGGAAGCAGTCTGATCATGAAATATTACTTGGAGGTGACTTTACCTACCGAGTATAGACTAGGATGTCCATGGATTCGTTGCAGGTGGTAAGGACAGACAGTGTCGCGAAGAAGCTCTGAACGCATTCTCCGAAAACTGCCTTGAGCTACCAGTGCGATAACCCACACGCAATGAGAATATTTTAGACCTCGTAGCCACGGACAGCCTCACCTCATCGATAGTGAGTGATTAGCGTACAAGATTACATCACAGACACTATGGTTACCAAAGTTAATAAACCCATCAAGAAGGCTAGGAGAGTTTTTATACTGGAAAGAGCAGATAAGCATCTGTCTGCATTCTACTTAGACAATCAATGGACATCATTTACGAGCAGTTCCATTGCTATGGATGTATAGGAATTATGGACAAAGATTAAACTGACTGTAAATCGTACTCTGGATAAGTGGATACATAATCGCGCTCTGGATAAGACGTGCTGTTTAAATGCATTTACGACGGGAAAGACCCACCACGGTTCAAAAATAAAGTTCGGGAAATACTGGGAAAGTAGAGACCGTTGAATATCAGATAAAAAATATAACACAGAAATGTCGACAGGCAAAAGATAGTAGAAATTCGTGGGTCTATAAAAAGACCGATACGTGAAACATACACTACTGCCCATTAAAATTGCTACACCAAGACGAAATGCAGATCATGAACGGATATTCATTGGACAAATATATTATACTACAACTGACATGTGTTTACATTTTCACGCAATTTGGGTGCATAGATCCTGAGAAATCAGTACCCAGAACAACCACCTCTGGCCGTAATAACGGCCTTGACACCCCTGGTCATTGAGTCAAACAGAGCTTGGATGGCGTGTACAGCTACAGCTGCCCATGCAGCTTCAACACGATACCACAGTTCAAGAGTAGTGACTGGCGTATTGTGACGAGCCAAACATGGATGCGACCATCATGATGCTGTAAACAGAACTTTGATTCATCCGAAAAAATGACGTTTTGCCATTCGTGCACCCAGGTTCGTCGTTGAGTACACCATCGCAGGCGCTCGTGCCTGTGATGCAGCGTCAAGGGTAACCGCACCAATGGTCTCCGAGCTGATAGTCCATGCTGCAGCAAACGTCGTCGAACTGTTCGTGCAGATGGTTGTTGTCTTGCAGACGTCCCCATCTGTTGACTCAGGGATCGAGACGTGGCTGCACGATCCGTTGCAGCCATGCGGATAAGATTCCTGTCATCTCTGCTGCTAGTGATAGGAGGCCGTTGGTATCCAGCACGGCGTTCCGTATTCCCCTCCTGAACCAACCGATTCCGTATTCTGCTAACAGTTATTGGATCTCGACTATCGCGAGCAACAATATACGATAAACCACAATCGCGATAGGCTACAAACCGACCTTTATCAAAGTCGGAAACGTGATGATACGCATTTCTCCTCCTTACACGAGGCATCACAACTACGTTTCACCAGGCAACGCCGGTCAACTGCTGTTTGTGCATGAGACATCGGTTGGAAACTTTCCTCATGTCAACGCGTTGTAGGTGTCGCCATCGGCGCCAACCTTGTGCGAATGCTCTGAAAAGCTAATCATTTGCATATCACAGCATCTTGTTCCTGCCGGTTAAATTACGCGTCTGTATCACGTCATCTTCGTGGAGTAGCAGCTTTAATGGCCAGTAGTGTACGTCTTCTACCATCATACACTAGCAAACTACACTCTACGACAAAAAAGACACACACCACGAAGGAATTATCCGAATGGGACGGAAATCAGTAGATGTGATTTACATGTCCAGACAAACAAATAATTATAAATTCAAGTAAATTGGCCGATTTATTCAAGAGAAAGAGCTCCAAAAACAAGTCAATAACGCGCTGGTCCACCCCTGGCTCTTGTAAAAGTACTTATTCGGTTTGTTAGTGACTGATTGTTGTATGTCTTCCTGAGTGATAATGTCCGTGCCCATAATGTTCTAAACGTTCTCAATTGGGGAGAGATCTGGCGACCTTGCTGGCAGATGTCTGAGTGGGCAAGCCAAATGACAAGTTGTAGAAACTCTCGCCGTGTGTGAGGGAGGGGGGGGGGGGGCATTACCTCGCTGAAGTTTAAACCAGGGGTCTCCAAACTTTTTAGTCCGCGGGCCACATTGACTCATCCATGAAGTCATAAGGGCCAAGATCTACCTAGGGGGATTAAAGCACCCTAGCACTCCATCATCACCGTAATGTAAGGCTAAAGGAAAGATGAAATCGCAAAAATTTTAGGTTGTGGGAATAGCTAGACTGAAACGAACTACGATTTTTATTTAATTTTGATTGGTGGACGTACCTGCCCGAAATTCTGTCGTATTTTATTCTGGCGAATTTCACCGACATAAAAGTAAATCAATGCACATTCTTCACGAAAGCGTCCTGCAAAGTTAACGAAATCTCAAAATCATTGTTAGCAACACTACTACTGCAAGACGTATTTTACAACGTAATCAAAAGAAAGTGAAACCTCGCTTAAGAAGCATCCTCCATAATGACATCTACATCTATATCTAGTCGCTGAAGTGGAGACCATTTGAGAGTCGCACCAGAGTCGTGACTGGAATAAAATGCAAGGAATTTTTTTACTTAAAATATTTTCGCCAAACTAGTCTGTTAACCATACTTTTTTTTCACTATCGCACGGAGAATGGTCTGTCTGTTCATTGTGGATAGCCACAAGTTTAACCATGACCTTCCGCTTTGTAAAGATAGAGCTCCGACAATGTCGCGGTGTATTGATCGCTATAAGCCTCGAAACTCAGTTGCTAGCAGTATAGGTACCACCTCAAATATTTGGCGGGCCGGATACCGGGGATGTCCGGCCAGCTCACGCGGGCCGGTTTGTCGGCCCTCGTGGGCCGGTTTCGGCCCGCGGGCCGTAGTTTGGAGACCCCTGGTTTAAACCCAGGATGGCTTGCCATGAAGGACAAGACGGAGCGTAGAATGTTATCGATGTACCGCTGTGCTATAAGGGTGCCGCTGGTGACAACCAAAGGGGTCCTGCTATGAAAAGAAATGCCACCCTATCGCATCTCTCCTGATCGTCGGACTGTAGGGCGGGCGATAGTCAGGTTGGAATCCCACCACTGTCCGAGGAGTCTCCAGAAACGTCTTCGCTGGTCATCGATGTTCAGTTCGGAACGGGAATCATCAATGAAGACAATTCTACTCCGGTCAATGAGATTCCAAGCTGAATTTGCCCGACACCATTGCAAACGGACTTGATGGTCAATGGTAGTCGGCGCAAGGTGCAAGGGGCGCCGTGACCTCCTGTGAGCCCCCTATCAACGGTCCTTGGGCTCAATGAAGCACGAGTGTCACGTCGTATCGATGATAATAATAAATCGACATTGTGTCGTCTCTCTGGCTCGATCGCGTCCTTCTTGATCCTGTGTTCGGCCACGGTTCATCAGTATCTGCGAACGTCGTCCAATAGTAACATCGCTCTTGCTCAAATTCGAGTGATTCACCGATTACCCCAACGGGTTTCTTTGATCCCAGCTACACGTCCTCTCTCAAATGCTGACATCTGGGTAAGCTGTTCACGCGACTGCCTGTGATGCATATTTACTATCCAAACGAGTACACGGGATGAAATTTGCAAAGACTTTATGCCCTGGTATCGACCTGTCCTCTGTTTACTACCCTTGCCAGCTGCACGGTGAAATTTTGCCCCAGCATCACAGATTCATATATTGGCCACCAAAATTTTAAAATTTACAATTTTACATTTTCCGTCAGCATCCACATGAAAATCAATTTATGACTAATTTACGGAACTCCTTTGTGTGCATTATTTTTTTTCTTTGGAGTGTGTCTTATTGAGAATCATAGAAAATTTTAGGCATATGAAAAATCAGTAAGGTGATCAAAGGCTTGACTTAATGACTTGTAGACTTCTTTGATGAGGCAATAGAAGACAGCAAAAAGAAAGCTGAAGTTTCAAATTTCGCTTTTCAAGAATCATTCATGTCGAAAGATCATACAGAATATGACCATCACACAGACTGCAGTATGGAAGACATAGTAATAGGCACCCCCTGGCGCTGAAAAGAAAATGAAAGAGTTGAAAACAAATAAGTCGCCAGGTCCAGATGGAATCCCTGTTCGATTTTACAGAGACTACTCTTTGGCTATGCGGCCGTTTGTTTCCAAACTGAACCGTAGCCTGTTTTACAACTTAATATGCATGTCCCAAATGTCAATCAACACAAACCACCAACTCTGCATCGTAACTGCAAGCTATAATCAATAATGCTAGTGACTACATTTCTGATTATTTCTGTATGACCTTTGGCGAGGGAGTCTTGAGGCTTTTAGCAGGTTTGCAATAGGGAAGTTTCCCTTAAGGGAACATAAGTGATCAGTCGTAAAGTTGTTTTCTGCTGAAAGCATTTCTCCGCAATGGTACAGAGCAGATGAGGACGGTTAGCAGTGACGCCAATAGTGTTGCATAAAATTGTACTATGCGAGAAGCGAAAGGAATTCTTTTTAGCTAAAATAAGAATTTGAAAGAAAGGAAAAAACACAAAGTCACAAAACATGAGAACGCCGTTAAGCCCAGTAGAAGCAACTGGAATGTTTGTTCAAATTTTAGTAATACATTCTATGGTTGGCCCATAGTAATTCTTTCGTTAGTGGGAGCGAGTTCCCACAGACGCGTATATGCACGTCTTCTGGTTGGTCATGACTCAAAATCTGTCATGTAGTGGAAGAACTTTTCTGCTTTCTTTCCCTTGCCAAGGGAGAAATATATCTCACTGGTTAACCATGCGAAAATTCGCAAGATTAGGAAATTGTTAAGCTTGTCAACTAAACTACCATTGATTGGAACTCGTAAGGTCGGCTGCAGTTGGCCGGTGAGATTCCGACGCTGGCAGAACCTGCTAAGATTTGGAGGGAAGAGATAGAAGATGTTTCCCCATAGTCTGCGGCAGACGACACTTTTTCAAGGACTTGAGGCAATATATTGGGTCTTAGAACTGGAGAAATAGAATACGCAGGTCAACCTGAACTTAACAGCTTTCCAACACTACTGCAGGCGCCTACTGCTCTTGCACTTCTCAAGAGCGGTAAGCATAAGCGTGGGCCAGTGTCGCATCCACCGAGACGAGACGAGCGTGAAGTCAGTGAATTTACATCAGGGTTTCATTTCGGTGATCTAATTTTCGCAGCCAGTCATTCGCGTCCATCATGTGCTAAGATGTGAATACTGGTGTTTTTTGATACTTTTTCGGGAACTTTTCTATAAATCATCAAACTTTTCTGCAGTCATTGGCTGTATTCACGACACAGCTTTATATCGTTCTTTTCTGTGTCTACCCGCCTGTGCCAAGGCTATTATTTGTATTTTGAATCCCTTCTTGATTCATTGGGTAAATCATTTTTGATGTCTCCTGGCAATAAACCAGACTGTTACAGTGACCATTAGTTTCCTTTCATAGTTTGATGGAGCCCATTATCAGTGTGTCCATCAGAGGTGAAATGCCCATACTCACATTCTTAACTGGATAACTCCTAGTAATTTTCATTTAATAAGCCGTTATCCGTTGCACTACCTTGTTTCTTTTACATTTGCTTGACCTTATGGGAAACTTTCCACCCCTGAAGGTCACAGGGAATCGGGTCCGTAGCGTTGCCGGGGTACGCTAAACAGCCCGACCAACAACTTACACCCTACTTAGAATACATTTATCTCGAATCTCTTGCCCATCAGAAAGCCCGAAGCGATTGGAAAAAAGCTCAAGAAACTCCTGTATATAAGAACAATTAAAGAACGAAACCGTTATATTACAGACTAATGTCCTTAACGTAGTTTTGTTGCAGAATTCTTGAGTACGTCCTTAGTCCGAATACAATAAATTTGCTTGAGAGAAAAAACACGCTATTGAGAAAGCATCACTCGTATGTAACTCAACTTGCTCTATTCTCGCACTCTATCCTGGTGACCATGGATGAAGGGAAACAGGCAGATTCCGTATGCTTAGCTTCTCGGAAAGCATTTGACACAAGGACCCATTACAAACTGTTAATGGAAGTTCGAACATAGGGATAGATTCTCAGATAAGTGACTGGATAGAAGACTTTTCAAGTAATACAACCCACTATGTCGTCATCAAAGACAACGGTATCGTCAAGCGTCCCCCAGGGAAGTGTGACAGGACTGCTCTTGTTCTCCGTATACATAAACGATATGACAGATAGGGTGAGCAGCAACCTGCGATTGTTTGAAGATGACACTGCAGTGGACGGATAATTATCATCTTTGAGTGACTGTAGGAGGATAAAAGATGACTTAGACAGAATTTCTGGTTGGTGTGACAAATGGCAGCTTGCTCTAAAGGTGGAAAAAACGTAAGTTAATTCTGATAAGTAGGTGCGCTGCTTGACACAGTCACCCCACTTAAATATCTGAGCGTAACTTTCTAAAGCAACACGAAATTCAACGAGCGCGTAAGATCGATTGTAGGGAAGGCGAATGGTCGATTTTGTATCATTGGAAGAATTTTGGGATAGAATAGCTCATCTATAAAGAAGACCACGTATACAGGGTGAAAAGTATTTAAACCGACAAACTCTGGGAGGTTATAGGGGACATCAAAACAAACATTTTTCCCTGAAGTCATTTTTTCCTATGAGGAGTATTTAAACCGATAAAGGAAGATTTCTCTGGTGGCAAATTAACTAAACCAACCAACACTTTTCCATTTTTTATGACCAAGAGACAACACCTAGGTAGCAGATACGGCCCAATTAAACAGTCCCCAACAACACCGACCCACACATTAACGAAGAACCGCACTTGATGAACGCTAGTAACTGTGGCATGTGGGTTATCCCCACTCCAAACATGCGAATTGTGCATGTTGAAGACTCCATCGTCCCCGAACGTTGCTTCATCGGTAAACAACACAGAGGATGGAAATGTAGGATGCATTTCACATTGTTCCAGGTGCTACTGCGAAAACTGTCTTCTGGGTGGATAATCAACTGGTTCACAGGTTTTGGGCACGCTGTAAGTGAAATGAACGTAACAATTGCTCTCGAAGGACTGTTCTTACATTCGTCTGATTCGTCCCCTTTTTACGTGCAATTGCACGAGTGCTGATTGAAGGATCCCGCTCCACATTCTGCAAGACAGCTTCCTCAACTTGCAGTGCTCTTGCCGTGCGACGGCGTCCCTGTCCAGGAAATCTGCTAAATGACCCAGTCTCGCGCAGACGTTGGTACACAGCAGCAAAGGTCGTATGATGCGGGATACGGCGATTAGGATATTGTTGTTGGTAAACCCGCTGTGCAGCTCGTCCGTTGTGGTGCGCTACGCAGTACGCACCAACCATATCAGTGTACTCACTCCAGGTGTATCGCTAGATTAGTAAAAAGAGACAAGGCACTACTGCACTGGTGGACAGCAGTTGCCTACAACTGAAAAGCGTAATACGCCCTCTAACAACTGAAGATCGTAATACGGCCTCTAACAACTGAAGAGCGTAATACAGCCTCTACCGGTTTAAATAATCCTCATAGGAAAATATGATATTAGGGAAAAATATTTGTTTTTATGTCCCCTACAACCTCCCAGAGTTTGTCGGTTTAAGTACTTTTCACCCTGTAGAACACTAGGGCGACCCATTCTTGAGTACTGCTAGTGTGTTTGGATCCCGACTAGGTCGGGTTAAAGGAAGATGTTCAGAGGAGTGCTGCGAGATTTGTTATCGTTAGACTGGATCAGAACTCGAGTATTACGGAAATACCCTGTAAACTCAAATGAGAATCAGTGCAAAACACTATCGAGAAAGTTCAGAGAATCAGGATTTGCAGCAGACTGTTGTATGATCTCACTGCCACCGACGACATTTCGCGTAAGGACAGCAAAGGCGAGATAAGGAAAAGCAGGACTCGTACGAAAGCACACAGAAAACAGATTTTGCTCGTTCCATTTGCGAGTTTAACAGGAAAGGAAATGAATAGCAGTAGCATGCGCCGTATTGATGACCTAAGTAGTATGCATGTAGGTATTTGTGCGGTAGTCATCATGTACGGCAACACTGCTTACCGAAGCCAATTTTAGTGCCATAGGATTTATAGCACGAGGAAGAGAAAATGCGAATATCATAAGAACATGTAAATTTTAACATATGACTGCAAATGCTGGCAAAATTTACAAATTAAAAGATGTGGTCGTCATGATCCTTTCAAGTTCTTCTTCATTCCAAGAACATTATACAAGTGCCGGTGAATGCAGCCTAGGAATGTACATATTTTTAACCAAACAGTGGTGTTATATACCTGGAACAATTGAAAAATATTTCAACTGTGTTTTGGTTTTGGATTTTTAAGTGACAGTATTTAATTTTCTGTTAATTAAAAAGAATAGACTTCTATGATTCATTTAAGAAAATACTTTTATATCCTTTAGTTCATAAGTAGCAGAAGTGACTGAAGACTTCTAGTTTGTAAGTACACTCCTGGAAATTGAAATAAGAACACCGTGAATTCATTGTCCCAGGAAAGGGAAACTTTATTGACACATTCCTGGGGTCAGATACATCACATGATCACACTGACAGAACCACAGGCACATAGACACAGGCAACAGAGCATGCACAATGTCGGCACTAGTACAGTGTATATCCACCTTTCGCAGCAATGCAGGCTGCTACTCTCCCATGGAGACGATCGTAGAGATGCTGGATGTAGTCCTGTGGAACGGCTTGCCATGCCATTTCCACCTGGCGCCTCAGTTGGACCAGCGTTCGTGCTGGACGTGCAGACCGCGTGAGACGATGCTTCATCCAGTCCCAAACATGCTCAATGGGGGACAGATCCGGAGATCTTGCTGGCCAGGGTAGTTGACTTACACCTTCTAGAGCACGTTGGGTGGCACGGGATACATGCGGACGTGCATTGTCCTGTTGGAACAGCAAGTTCCCTTGCCGGTCTAGGAATGGTAGAACGATGGGTTCGATGACGGTTTGGATGTACCGTGCACTATTCAGTGTCCCCTCGACGATCACCAGAGGTGTACGGCCAGTGTAGGAGATCGCTCCCCACACCATGATGCCGGGTGTTGGCCCTGTGTGCCTCGGTCGTATGCAGTCCTGATTGTGGCGCTCACCTGGACGGCGCCCAACACGCATACGACCATCATTGGCACCAAGGCAGAAGCGACTCTCATCGCTGAAGACGACACGTCTCCATTCGTCCCTCCATTCACGCCTGTCGCGACACCACCGGAGGCGGGCTGCACGATGTTGGGGCGTGAGCGGAAGACGGCCTAACGGTGTGCGGGACCGTAGCCCAGCTTCATGGAGACGGTTGCGAATGGTCCTCGCCGATACCCCAGGAGCAACAGTGTCCCTAATTTGCTGGGAAGTGGCGGTGCGATCCCCTACGGCACTGCGTAGGATCCTACGGTCTTGGCGTGCATCCGTGCGTCGCTGCGGTCCGGTCCCAGGTCGACGGGCACGTGCACCTTCCGCCGACCACTGGCGACAACATCGATGTACTGTGGAGACCTCACGCCCCACGTGTTGAGCAATTCGGCGGTACGTCCACCCGGCCTCCCGCATGCCCACTATACGCCCTCGCTCAAAGTCCGTCAACTGCACATACGGTTCACGTCCACGCTGTCGCGGCATGCTACCAATGTTAAAGACTGCGATGGAGCTCCGTATGCCACGGAAAACTGGCTGACACTGACGGCGGCGGTGCACAAATGCTGCGCAGCTAGCGCCATTCGACGGCCAACACTGCGGTTCCTGGTGTGTCCGCTGTGCCGTGCGTGTGATCATTGCTTGTACAGCCCTCTCGCAGTGTCCGGAGCAAGTATGGTGGGTCTGACACTCCGGTGTCAATGTGTTCTTTTTTCCATTTCCAGGAGTGTAGTTACATAGTAATAAGTAGTCAATTAAGTCTGCGATAATGTCGAGTAAAAGACACTGTTTGAAATTTTGCTGGTAGCAGGGACAAAATACAGGGATCGAAAGGTTATATACAGCTTGAATGGAAAGCAGCTAAAGTTATGAGTCGAAGGAGATGAAAGGGAACCAGAGGTTAAGATAGGACTGAGATAAGATTGCACATTATCCACAGTTTGTATTTGAGCAAATATTAAAGGAAACCAAGTAAAAGAGAAGTAAGTCTTATGGAGTAGAAATTAAAGCTCTGCGATTTTCCGATGACGTTTTGGTTGTGTGAGGGTCGCTAAAGATCGTGTAAGAGCAGTTGTACAGAATGAAAAGCGTCTTGAAAAGAACTATAGTATGAATATCAACAACAGTAAAACAAGGACAATGGGACGTAGTCGAATCAAGTCAGACGGTGCTGAGGGAAGTAAATTAGGAAATAAAACACTAAAAGTAGTAGACGAGTTTTGCTGTTTACTCGGAAAAATAACTGACGATGGCCGAGGCAGAGAGAATGTAAAAGGTGGAAAGAAAAGCGTTTTAGATAAATAGAAATTTGTTAACATCCAAATTGGAGTGTTAGTAAATCTGTTCTGAATGTATCTGTCTCGAGTGTAGCCTTGTACGGCAGTGGAACATGGATGATTAAAAGTTCAGACAAGGACAGAATAGATGCTTTCAAAACGTGGTACTACAGAATAGTGTTTAAGACTAGAGGACTATGTCGGATAATTTGAAGAGCTGATTCGAAATGAGGAAAAAAGTCATTTATCACATAACTGGACTAAAAGAAGGGAATGTTGATGGGACTCGTCCTGTGGCAACAAAGAATCATCTGTTTCGTGGTGAATGTTAGTAGGGAGGCGACGGAGGGGGGGAGGGGGGGGGGGGTAAACATCGTAGAGCTACATCAAGCTTCGCCTATAGAAAATGGGTTCGAGTGAATGTAGGTTCCGATGATTATACAGAGATGATTGGGCTTGGACAGGACTGATTAACCTGGAGAGTTGCATCAAATCAGTCTTCGGACTAAAGAGCACAACAGCAACAAGTAGTCAGTTAACTAAAAAAGAAAGTATATGTCAGCAATAGCTTAATAAATACAGGGTGGCGCAGGGGAACGGGAAATTTTGAACGTTACAGTTGGCAGCACTGAAGCGCCGGCAGATGTTCGAAACTTTGCACAATTGATGTGAACGCATTGCCATTTAGTAATCATGGAGAGCTGGACTGGTGCGGAACGTGCAGTAGCTTTGAGAGCGTTTTACAAAAATGGTGATAATGCGACTACCGCGCAGAGAACATTTCGACAGCATTACCAGCTTGGACGTGTCCCATCTGCGCATGCGATTACAACGTGGGTGCGTAATTTTGAAGAAACAGGATCTGCCTTGAAAAAGAACCCTCCAGGTGGCATTCCAACGGCACGTACCCCAGAGAACATTGCAGCTGAAATGAAATGTCGTGTGACGAGGGCCTCCCGTCGGGTAGACCGTTCACCTGGTGCAAGTCTTTTGATTTGACGCCACTTCGGCGATTTGCGCGTCGATGGGAATGAAATGATGATGATTAGAACAACACAACACCCACTCCCAGAGCGGAGAAAATCTCCGACCCAGCCGGGAATCGAGCCGGGACCCTTTGGATTGACAGTCTGTCGCGCTGACCACTCAGCTAGCGGGGGCGGACACAGTGCAGCTGCTAGAGCTGCAATCGAGAGAAGTCCTCGCCGCTTCGACAGCATGCATCTTCGCTAGGGATTAAGCGACGAAGTTTACAAAGAATACTGCACGAATTAGACTTCCATCCCTATAAGTTGCAGATTGTGCAACACTTACATGAACGAGATCCAGCGTCACGTATGGAGTTTAGTAGCCAGATATTGGCTAAAATCAACGAGGACGCGAATTTCCTTGGTAACTTATGGATATCAGACGAAGCCCGTTTCCACCTGAACGGATTCGTGAACAAACAGAATTTTCGTTATTGGGCACAGGAAAATCCTTGTGAGTTTCACCAGCGACCACTACATAGCGCCAAGGTCACAATATGGTGTGCTTATCATGTCATGGTGTTATCGGCCCTTATCTTTTTGAACGTGAGGATGGTAGTGCAGTGACAGTAACATCCGCTCGATATGTTGAAATGCTTCAAACATTCTTTACACCGAGACTGTACGAGCTTAATCTTAACGTCGAAAACATGTGGTTTCGGCAGGACGGAGCCACGTCACACACTGCTCGACAATCGATGGCAGCAGTTCGTCATTTGTTTGGAAGACGCATTATTTCACGTAACGGTGACATTGCATGGCCTGCGAGATCCCTTGATCTTAGTGTGTGCGACTTCTTCCTGTGGGGATATCTTAAAGGCAAGGTGTACAATACACGTCCTGCAACAATCCACGAACTGAAGGAGAACATTGAAAACGAAATCACTGCCATTCCCCAAGATTTGCTACACCGCGCATTCCAGAGTTTTCATAACAGGCTGTTAGAGTGTGAACGCCGAATGGGAGCACATCTTTCGGATGTCATCTTTAAAAAGTAAAGAGACACTCTTGGACATTTTGATTGTAAAGACATACTGAATAATGGCATAGTGAATACATTCACTTTCGTCAATAAATTACTAGTTTCATGAATTTATTCATGGAAATGACGTTATTTCGAAATTT